>NC_132783.1:126626695-126929725 GCF_048418805.1 Vulpes vulpes | reverse complement strand
ATGAAAAAAGAAAACTATGGCAATGGAGAATGTGGAGACTTATATTTTCCTCTTGATTTTGTAATAACCAACTATATGATTTTCATCATCACTTCACTTCATTAAATTTTTTCCTCTTTTGGAAATAAGTATTTATCAAACACTTCTCAAAACAATAGAAGGCTTTAAAAAATATTAATTATCCCAAATATGGAAAACAGCTAAAACAAACATTCCTCAAACAACTTATATTTTCACCATGTGGTGGGAAATGATTATCTGAGCAAGTCTAAGGATTCTTTGAAGTACAGTGGGGGACCTCTGCTCCAAGGTAACATGCTTTAACATGCATGGTAGTAACTTACTCAAGACCAGAGTAAGTCAGAACCAGAATACAAGTACCTGGTTCACAGTCTGCTTTCTTTCTCCTATACTGTGCTGAGGCTTTAAAGATTGAGATTTCAGGCTAAGAAGAAAAACAGAGTAGTGTGCCTTAGATCTCTGTTGAATACACATTGGGGCTGTGGTACAGGAGTTTCACCCTTCAGGATCTGAGAAAGTTAACAGGAGAAAAAGATACATATGGTGATGGGGCAAGAAAATAAGTATGTACACTTCTTTTTCTAGTTGGTTCTTTGAGGCCCTAAAATTAAATACATTTTTTCCTATGGTCATGGTATTTGGAGCAAAGGGCAAATTCTAGCAGTCATAACCTAGAGAGATAAAAGTCAGAAGCCAATAGGATGAGCCTAAGAAGTGTTGTTAAGTAACGTGGGCTATAAGGAGGACAGAGAAATGAGAAGATTGTGTTCCATGGCACCGGGAAAACATAGGTGGTGGGATTTAAATGTGGTATGGAGGAATTGTTGAGATGGAGTATCTTTTCAGTGATCTACGTGAGTTCTCCATCTTGAGTCTCTGTGGATGGTTAAACGACACATCCCACTCAAGGTCTTTTCTAGATCACTGATTGGCAAACTACAGCCAAGGAGGCAAATCTAGCTTGCTACCTGTTTTACAAATAGAGTTTTATTGAAATGAAGTCACACAATTAGTCATTGTCCACAGCTCCTTTTGTACTATAACAGTAGAGTTGAATAGTTGCAAAGGAGACTATATAGCCTGCAAAGCCCAGAGTATTTACTATCTGACCCTTTATAGAAAAAGTTTTCTGAACCCTGAAACCCAGAGGGAGAGATTTCTGGTCTGATCAACACAAACACGATGTCCAATTGGCTTTGAGAAATAGGTGTAGAAATAGGTTGGTTTTGTTTGTTTGTTTGTTAATGATGAATGAGTGGTTGTTCCAGAGCTACAAATTGGATGTGTGCAGTTATGCTCAGGTATGCATCTGTGCAAGAATATGACTGCTCTCTAAACAATATTTGGACACATGCTACCGAGAAACAAAGTATACTATGAAAATTGCCAGTTGAACTATTTCAGCTACTGCAGGTCTTCTAAAGTGTTGGCTGGTGACATGGAATACCTTTTTATGTATTTATTTTTTAATTTTGTAATAAACAATAAGGAGTTCAATTTGCCAGCATACAGCATAACACCCAGTGCTCATCCTGCCAAGTGCCCCCCTCAGTACCCATCACCCAGTCACCCCAACCCCCCACCCACCTCCCCTTCCACTACCCCTTGTTCAATTCCCAGAGTTAGGTGTCACTCATGTTTTGCCACCATCACTGATATTTTCACTAATTTTCTCTCCTTTCCCTTTATTCCCTTTCACTAATTTTTATTGGATTACCCTTTTAAATAAAATGCTCTATATCTGTATAATGCAAAAAGTTGCTAGTGAGCTTAAATGTGTAGACTGACCAGCGGAAAAGGCCTTTCTTACAAAGGAACAGAAGGGTGTATAAGGAAATTAGAGCCAGGACATGGAAAGTTAAAATGGACCAATTATAATTTTTCCACACTAGAATATGTATTCTGTTAAAAATCTTCATTCCTCTCTTAATGATGATAGATTCACAGCCAAATGGTATTTTCTGCCAAGAAAATAACCCCAAACATAAGATAATGAACAGTGCAAGCTGCTATCTGAAGGCTTTTTCATACGCTAAGTATCCACATGCCAACTTATCATTATAGGAAAAATACTATAATTTCTCATTAGAACCAAGGCTAATGACCCCATCTATTTCCCTGGCCCTTTAGAGTGTACTTTGTCAGTCAATGTGTAAGTAGATAAAGTAAAATTACAAATTGAATTATTTCACTCAGAGAATTAGAGAACAAAACTCTCAAATGGAGGATATAGAGGTTTACTTCGGACCTCAGGCTACCACGCTCTTTCTGTCTTTTCTTTTACTACTAAAATTATTTCAGGGATAGTCTAAATTGACTATATTTGATTTCTTAACAGCTATTCTTCATTAACTTAACTCTTTGGTATCAGAGTTACAAACACAACAGCCTACATAACTATTCTCTCAATGACCACCAGGAACCTCCTAATTGCCAAACTGAAGGACCACCTTTCAATCTGCTTATTGGCTTCTGGGATATCTTACAATACATATTTTTCTCAGGAAACTCCTCTCTTTCTTCCTATTATTCTCTTCTTGCTCCTATCTGGAATTCTATCCTCAGGTTCTTCTTTCATCTACTTCCATGGACTTATACTTTACCTTTCTGCCTCTTGCTTCCTAGTCCACTTAATTCTGTACAGCTGACGCTTGACCAACATGGGAATTAGGAGTGTGGATCTCCCATGCGGTCAAAAATCCATGTATAATTTTTGAGTCCCTAGAAAGAACCACTAACAGCTTACTGTTGACTAGAAGCCTTACTGATAACACAGTCAATGAACACATATTTTGTATGTTATATGTATTGTATACTGTTTTCTTACAATAAAGTAAGCTAGAGAAAAAATATTATTAACAAAATCATAAGGAAGAGAAAATACATTTACAGTACTGTACTGTAAAAAATTCACATATAATGGACCCAAGAAGTTCAAACTCATGCTGTTCAAGGTCAACTATATTCAAATGTTCACTAATAGTATCCAAATAGAACACCACATCACAGCGACAGCATTCTTTCTTCCCCACTTTCTATAATCTACTAGCTGCTAAATCCTATAGCTGTACTCTCTGAAGTGTCTCTTGTCTATGCACTTTCATCTTTTCTACTTCTTCCGCATGTCTTTAGCTATAGCTCCACTTCCAGCCCCGACGAACTCACAACTAGAAGATTCCTTCAGTGGCTTAAGTGGTGCTATAATTCCTCCTAAACTACCCTTTCAGGTTAGTCAGTCTACAGCTCACCTCTCAGTGGCACAGCTCTACTCAAAACATCAATGCTGCTCTTTTCTGAAGATCACCAAATTAGGGACAGAGTCCTAATGCCTAATATTTGAAACCCTGAACAATTTGATCCCATATTATCCCTTTAGACTTATTTTCTCTCCTTCTTTTTGCATACTTCATCATCCAACCAAATTGGACAATTTGCTCAAAATGGCCTCTCCTGACATTGTCCTTTCTTGAAACTTTTTCTTTCCCAATTTTGTATTCTGAAGTATTAGTGTATTATGTGTCTGTTCTTCAAGGTCCATTCCAAATGTATTTCCTTCCTAAACCTTTCTGTATTTCATAAACACTTTCACTCTTATGATCAGAAACTACATGATTCCTCTATCCTTTAAGCTTACATAACTTTTTAAATCTTTTGTATGGAAGGTATTATTGCAGGCATTGTGATTATTTGTTTGCTGTATTATCACCTACTCTCTCTTACTCTGTATGATATATTCAAATTTCCTTAGTAACAGGGCCTGAATAATATATTCATCTTTATAATTGACTAAATAGAATTTAAACAAATGTTGATTGAATTGAGTTATCTACACACAATGAATTTGCAAGAAAATTGTTGATTTTTACATATGCTTTTACATATATGCCCTTAGCTAGAATTCTACTATGCAGGTTTTCATTGATTTGGTGTAAGAGGCAACAATCTTTCCTATAGCAGAGGGCTTCAAAAATTGTTTTTACTTGCATAGTTACTGACTCGTTGAGCAATTCATAATGATGATATTAAATTGAATAAACCCTTTGGCAATTCTTTGGAATGCAAAGAAAATCAACTATTTAGACTCTTAATCTAAAACTGTTTTGATATAGGTAGGAATAGAAATAAAGTTTGAGATAAAACAAGTCAAACCTCTGCAAGTTTCTGTGCCTTTTGGGGTCATAGAAAAATCTGGATTAGGTTTTAATTCAGGGCTTTCTGGGAAAAGGCAAGCAAAAAGGTAACTGAGGTCAAAGGAGACTTACTCAAACTCTTGAATCAGCTTCCTAGTTTACTCCATGACCTACAGTTGTTCCATGCATCTTGAACTCTATTACCCAGTTTTCTATCGTAATCTGTTCTGGCTGCCAAAATAAAAATGCCATGGACTGAGTAGTTTATCAACAACAGATTGTGTCTTCATAGTTCTGGAGGCTGGGAAGTCCAAGGTCAGGATGCTGGCAGATGGACAGTCTGGTGAGGGCCACTCCTTGGTTCATAGATGGCTGTAGTCATGTTATAACTTCACATGGCAGAAGGGGCAAGAAAGCTCTCCAAGATCTCTTTTATCTTTTAAGACACTAATCCCACTCATCAGGCTCCACTCTTACAACCTAATCACCACCCAAATCCCCGCCTCCAAATACCATCACACTGGGATTAGGTTTCAACATATGAATTTTAGGGGATGTAAACATTTAGTCTAAAGCTCCACTATGATGAAAGTAACAATTTAATATTTGGGTAATATTTTATGGCTTGCAAAGCACTTATCAAAGTACCATAAAAGCAATAATATCTATTCACCCATTCTGATCAATACATAAATATTCACTGAGCACTTGTTACACACCAGACATTATGTTGAGACTTAAAGAGAAAAAGATGAATACATTTGGTTAATTTTTCAAGAACTTTAGTTAAAAGATAATAATAGTTGGATGGGAAAAAATGAATATGAGAAGTACTGAAAATTATAAGAAATTTATCACAGAAATCATAACCTCTCTTGTGTATGTAGCCATTTAATCTCTTTTCTTTAGCTCACATTTATTGTAGTTTCCACCATTATCATTATTTAAAGCCCTTTGTTCACTCATTCAGCAAAACTATACTGTAAAGCACTGTTCAAAGCACTGGACAGTGAATGAGACAGGGAAAAAAAAATCCTGCCTTCATGGACTTTATAACTTATTGCTCAAACTAAATGAGCAAATTTCTTTAGTATTTATTAAGATATTGTATCCTTCTAAAAACGCAGGTCATTCTCTCTGCCTCTTTTCTCCTGCCCCTCTGTTTTTTTAGAGGAAACCTACCCAGTCTTGTCTCAGAAAAGCTAATCCTCCAGGACCTGCTTCAAGTCTCATGATTCTGCCTCTTGAGCAAGGCTGGTAGGCCAGGATGGGGCATGAGTCAGTTCAACTTTATGTGCCCAGGTGAGGGGTGGGAACTCCAGTGACACATAACATGAACCTTACTTCCACCAAATGCTAGGAGAAGCAGAGAACACCTCTTTGCAGAGGGGAAGAAGAAGAATGGAGTGGGGACTTGAAAAAAATGTGCCCAGGGAGTATAAATGTCCTTCGTAGGCTCAGTTACACTTCCTTCCCTTGAATTCCACAAAATACACCTGTTCCCTTTCCTAGCACCTCGCAGTCATTTTTCTACCCTCTGCTTCTAAGAGTTTGCCTTTTTCTTTGTAATCCACATATAAGTGATAACATGCAGTATTTGTTTTTATCTGGCTTATTTCACTTAACATAATGCCATCAAGTTTCATCTACATTGTCACAAATGACAGGATTTCCTTCTTTCTCATCGCTGAATAATATTTCATCACACACACACACACACACACACACACACACACACACACACCTTCTTTATTCAATTATCTGTTGGTGGACACAGGTTGTTTCCATATGTTCACTATTGTGAGTAATGCTGCAAAGAACATGGGTGTAGAAATACCTCTTCAAGATTCTGTTCTCGTTTCCTTTAGATTTATATAACCAACCAGTAGTGGAACTGCTGGATCATAGAGTAGTTCTATTTTTAATTTTTTGAGGACTATCCATACTGTTCTCCCCCGTGGCTGCACCAGTTTGCATTCCCACCAACAGTGCACAAGGTTCCCTTTTCCCACATCTTTGTCAACACTTATCATCTCTTGCTTTTTTGATAATCGCCATTCTGACAGGTGCGAGGTAATATCTTGTTGCGGTTTTGATTTGCATTTCCCTGATGCTGAGTGATGCTGAGCACCTTTTCGTGTGTCTGTTGATCGTTTGTACAGCCCTCGTTTTTATGCAGGTAAAGTATCATTAATAAAGGAGAATCTAAGTCTCTGGGTACATTAGCAATTAGACAAGTTAATTCAACCAACAAATGGTAAAGGGGAATTCGAGGTCTTCTGCTCTCTAGGGGAATTTATTTCACTTTGTTTTTTACTAGCTTTCAGTACTCCCATGGCCACCCAAAACCATTCTGTTATGCTTCTTTTGCTTCAATAGACTTACTAATGTTTTGAGTATAATCAGAAAAAAAAGTCTTTCTATAACCCAGATCTAAAGAAAGAGCAAGAATGTAATAAGCATTCTTGGCAGTTTAAATTTAATATTTAGTTAAAGGATTCTCTTTATTTTATTAAGGTAATCTATTTATGTTGTTTAAAAAAACAGAACTCAAAGTTTTAAGGCAGCAAAACAATGCCACTACTTTACCCTTTCCTGCTTCCTCATCTTCCTCCAGGACCAGTCACTTTCAAATTAGAGCTGGTTTGTTTTTCTTTTCTTTTCTTCTCTTTTTTGTTTTTTTATCTTTGTATTTCTTAGGATTTGTGCCCATACAACTCCATTTATCTTAATCCCATGTCTCTTTTTTTATAGCTTTCAAGTATACTCCTGAATACACTGTTAGAATTTTTGCTGTAAATTATGCATTCACAAGAGGGATAACATTGCCCTCAAGAGGATGAAAATTGATTGTTAGTAGGGGTGGTTAAAAATTCTTAGATACTACAATAGTCTGTGGTCCTGTGGAGCTTAATCCTACCCAATAGAACCTTATTCCTTAGAATGTAACTCCTCTTATTGGGTTTCTTGGGAATCACACAAGCAGCATTGACATGGAGTTTATGGAAGTTACCCAGAATGTATACAAGATTAGTGCTAAAATCTACGGTGAGCAAGTGACTTCTTTTCTTTGATTATTTGCTCTGTGTGATCCTCAGTGTTTTTATGTGTGACATAGGCTTTAGAATGAAATAAAAATAGTTTATACTTTTTATTCAATTCAATAAGTTATTCAGTCTATTATATCAAGTGCTGAAAAGAAAGAAATGTTGACAATATCCAAATGAAGATCTAGCAGTTATTTAAAAGTTATTTTCTCATATCAAGCAAAAAGTAAAAGTTGAGTTCACTAAAAATAGTTTTTAAGCAATTTAATTTTTAAATTACAGCTAACTCTTAAACAACATAGGTTTGAACTACATGAGTCTACTTACATGCAAATTTTTTTTGATAAGTACAGTACAGAACTATAAATATATTTTCTCTTCCTTATGATTTTCTTAATAACATTTCTCTAGTTTACTTTATTGTAAGAATACAATATATAATATATATAACATACAAAATATCTGTTAATCAAATGTTTATATTATTGCTAAGGTTTCTGGTCAATGGTAGGCTCTTGTAGTTAATCTTACAGGAATCAAAAGCTATACGTGGATTTTTCACTGTGCAGGAGGCCAACACTCTTAACCCTTGCATTGTTCAACAGTCAATGTAAATTACTTTTAAAAAAATCTAATGGGTTCAAAACCTCTTATTGCTGTATATTATATAATGTTGTTAATTTGCATACTAATTTCATACATTAAAATTTATAGAACTAAATAAGTTACATTAAAATTTACTGTGCAATAATCACATAATAATGAAGTTACATGACAATAACTTTTTAACATTTTAACTTTTAAAATTGTAGTCATTCTGAAGCCTGTGTTGAGCAAAAAGAATGAACTTTATGTTTTTTCTTTTTATGTGTAAAGCACAGATATGCATATTACATATAAGCAAGCATACAATATATCATCATGGGCATTAAAATTTATTGCAGAAGATGAGCAATTAGAAAAAAGTCGAAAAGTTTCTTAGGGACTGATAATGAAAAAAAGGTTGTGAAACTGATTTAAATTATCATATGTGTTTCAGAGCAATTAAAAGGGAAAATAATGGCTTTTTAATGTATATCCACAATTTTTAAATTTATTATTATTATTATTTATTTATTTATTTATTTATTTTTAAGATTTTATTTATTTATTCATGAGAGACACAGAGAGAGAGAGAGGCAGAGGGAGAAGCAGGCTCCATGCAGGGAGCCTGATGTGGGACTTGATCCTGGGTCTCCAGGATCACGCCCTGGGCTTGAAGGCAGGCACTAAGCTGCTGAGCCACCCAGGGATCCCATTACCCACAATTTTTTAAAAGATTTTATTTATCTAATTGAGAGAGAGAAAGATAATGAGTGGTGAGGAGGAGCAGAGATAGATAGAGAGAGAGAGAGAGAGAGAGAGAGAGAGAGAGAGAAGCAAAGCAGACTCCCCTTTGAGCAGGGAGCCAGATGGAGGTCTTGATCCCAGGACCACCTGAGCCACCCAGGTGCCCCTGTATATCCATAATTTTATCATTTTTCGATCTTTGATCTGTGTCTAAGAGTTGATTTTCCAGGCCTAGTGTCTCCTGCTGGAAAAGATGGGGAGGTGGTTGCCTGTCTTGAGCAAGTTAACCTGATGCCTCTAAGTCCTTTGCCTCCCAGGGGTTCTGCAGGTTAAAAAGTGACTCCTCTTTAGTTTTCACCTCATGTGCCTTTAAGCATATAGTTTGTTCCAAATCAGACACTATTCCTCCATCTGCTTTCTCTTTCCAAAAGTTATTGAAATATTATGTCTACTGAAGTCTCTGTTCTTGTCCTTTTGGATTTACATCTTATTTCCTTCCTCTTACAATAGGAGCTTGATGAAATAAGTTTATATGGCCAATTACTATGTTCAGTAGAAATTCATGTAGCCTCCTACATGGGAATAAATATAATCTTTTAACCATATTCATCTAACCAGATACCTTCCCCCATTTTCCGCCCCCATCTTAAAAAATTTTAACATGCATAAATCCTTTTGAATTTCTTCTATAAATTAAGCTTCCCAATCTCTTTGATACCAGCTATAAAGAATACAATTCATGAGACTGTGAGGGAAAGATTTGTATTCAGCTTGGAGCTGAACTTGCCTGGGGTACTATTATGATAAATGAATGCTTTGGTTTTATGGTTTCTCCTATAGCTGACATTTAGGGATTAGCAGGTATTGTTACCTACTGGGCATTGGGGAGATATATGTCAAAAGAGGCAGGAAAACAAAGAGGGTAGCAGAGAATTAGTTACAAAACTATGATAATTTCATTATTCTGTGAGGACTAGATGGTTGAATGAAACTGTGCTTGAATAAAAAGTGCTTTTTCTGCTCTTCTTTCCAGTGATGCTGGAAGAAATCCCGGGGAGGCAACAACTAGAAAATAGTCTGGGTGGATGAGCAATCCCCAGTGCAGGATCACCAAACGGAACCTTCAAGATGGTATGCAGATAGCTCTACCCTTCAGGAAAATAGATCTCAAAATACCTTTTATTGACACCATGAAATATGCCTAATTGACCTTTTGAGTGACTGCATCGGCCCTATCTTTTCTTTTTTCTTTTTTTTTTTAATATATTTTTTTAAATTTTATTTATTTTTCATGATAGTCACAGAGAGAGCGAGAGAGAGGCAGAGACACAGGCAGAGGGAGAAGCAGGCTCCATATAGGGAGCCTGACGTGGGATTCGATCCCGGGTCTCCAGGATCGCGCCCTGGGCCAAAGGCAGGCACTAAACCACTGCACCACCCAGGGATCCCCCTATCTTTTCTAATAGGAGAAGCGAAGCAGTCTATTTTGATAAAACCAGTGTCGTCTGAGGCTTAGAAGTGTGAAAGAGAACAAAGATAAGTCCCATTATATGAATTTCAGCTTATCCAGTCTACTTTTTTTAAAAAAAACAATTCATTGAAGCATGATTTTTTTTAAGATTTTATTTATTTATTCATCACACACACACACACACACACACAGAGGCAGAGACACAGGCAGAGGGAGAAGCAGGTTCCATGCAGGGAGCCTGACGTGGGACTTGATCCAGGGTCTCCAGGATCAGGCCCTGGGCTGAAGGCAGCGCTAAACCACTGAGCCACCGGGGCTGCCCTGAAGCATGATTAGCATACACAAAGTTGCATGTATTTAATGCTTACAACTTGACAAATTCAGAAGTAAGTATGCACCTGTGAAATTATCACCCCAATCTATGCCATAAACATACCCATCACCTCCAAAAGTTTCCTCCCAGACTCATTATTATTTTGTGCACCTGATAGTAACACTTAATAGAAGTTCTACCCTCTTAGCAAAATTTTAAGATAATACAGTATTGTTCACTAAGGCATTATGCTATAGAGTGGACTGCTAAGATTTATTCATCTTGTATAACTGAAACCTTGTACCCTTTGTCATCCACTATCCCTTTCCCTCAGTCCCTGGCAACTACCATTCTACTCTTCCCTTCTATGAGTTTCTATGGAGTCTACTGTTGATCCAATACAGTTACCAAATTTAGAAAAGTTAGTAATTGGTAGAGTGTTTTGATTTCATATACAGTTTATATTATTCACATTTCAATATTATTGTTCCAATATTATTTTTTATTGCTTTTTTTCCTCTCCAGTACTGAATCCAGCCCAGGATCACATGTTTCATTTAGTCATCACTGTCTCCCTTGATGCAAGAACAGGTTTCTAAATTTTTGTTGTCATTAGTGGCATTGACAATTTTGAAGAATAAAGGGCAGCTACTTTTAGAATATTCATCACTTTGGGTTTGTCTGACAGTATCACATCTGGAGATAACAGTTGGTTTTTAAATCTCAAATCACCATGCATTTTCAGAATAAGTGCATTCTGGAAATACCTGCATTTGGTTTGCTGGTATGTATTTAGGATTTTTGTCTTTATGTTCGTGAGAAAGATTAGCTTGTAATTTTTCTTTCTTGAAATATATTTGTCAAATTTTAGTGCTAAGCTTCACTTGGCCATATTGAACAAGTGGTCTGCTCATTTTCTATATTGGGGAAGAGTTTGTTTAAGATTGACATTCTTTTTGGGGCATCTGGGTGGCCCAGTCAGTTAAGTGTCTGCCTTTGGCTTGGGTTGTGATCCCAGGGTTCTGGGATCCAGCAAGTCCAGCAATGGGTTTCCTGCTCAGCAGGGAGTCTGCTACTACCTCTCCTTCTTCCTCTGTCTCTCCCTCTGGCTTGTGCTCTCTCTTTCTCTCTCAAATAAATAAATAAAATCTTTTTTTAAAAAAAGGGTTGATGTTATTTTTAAATATTTATGAGTAAGTCCAATATAGATCTGAGTTTTTTGAGAAATAAATGTTTTAATAAAATATACAATCAATTTAATAGAAATAGGACTTAACAGGTTATCTGTTTTTTTTAATTGTGTCATTTTTGCTAAGTTTTTTTTTTTTCCTAGGAATTTGTCTATTTCTTTTTTCTTCTTTTTTTGGCATAGTTGTTCAAAATATACTTGTATTTTTAGATTCTATGGCCTCTTTAGTGATGTCTTTTTAAATTATTCCTGATACTAAAATTTTTATTACTAATAATTATTCTGTGTCTTAAGGTTTCTCAATTTTATTAGTTATTTCAAAACTCTAATTTTTGGCCTATTGATTTTTCTCGTTAGCATATTTATTTTCTGTTTTATTAATTTCTACTCTTTATCATTTTCTTTTCATTTAGTTTGGGTTTTATTTTAAAAAATATTTAATAAACATATCTTTTGCCTTCAGCCTTTCCCCCCTTAACACATGTATTTTAAGGTTTTTAAATTTCCCTTTTGGGACGCCTGGGTGGCTCAGTGGTTGAGCGTCTGCCTTTGGCTCAGTGCATGATCCTAGAGTCCTGGGATTGAGTACCGTGTCGGGCTCCCTGCATGGAGCCTGCTTCTCCTCTCTCTGCCTGTGTCTCTGCCTTTCTCTCTGTGTTTCTCTTGAATAAATAAATAAAATCTTTAAAAAAAATTTCCCTTTGAGCACTGATTTTGCTTTATTCTATAAGATTAATATGTTGCATTTCTTATTCAAACTAAAATATTTTCTGATTTCTATTTTTATTATGTCTTTGATCCATAATCTAGAAGTTTATTATTTCCAAATATTTTATTATTTTTTCCTATTAAAATTTATTTTCTTTTTATGCTCAGAAACAAAGAAATGGCCTCTGAGTCTCATGAAGGAAAAGGGAGGAAGAGTGTGTGTGTGTGGGGCTGTTGGCATGAGGTTTAATGTGGTAGTTCTTTCTCCTTACTTGCCCTACAGTCACTCCTCTTTTAAGCATCCCCCTCCAAAAGTTATAGACTTGAACACAGCTTGCCACCCACTGGGGGGTTAGGGAGGCACAGTTGGAGTCAAAAAAGCAATGCCTACATTCAAGAAGAGATGGATTCAGTGCATGTGTGGGAGTGCCTGGTGAGGGAAGGAGGTGGCTGAGGAAGCTGCTTAGAGGAGGGAGGGCAGAGAGGCTGGGATCCTTCTTCTCCCAGCATTGCCCACCCCTTTTTTGCAGCCCCCTTCTAGCAGAACTGATCCTTGTTGTCCTCATCCTTCATCCCCTACAGTGCCAGCTGGGCAAAGTCCTTAAACATGGTATCATCATCTGATATAGCTGGTGGTATAGCTGGTGTCCCCAGGGGCATCTGTTTCAGGAGTAGCAATCTGGGGCCCGAGGAAGGTGATGTGGTGGTGGGACTTGGGATGCATAAGAACAAAAGGCAGCTCCATGGAGATATTCCTATCATGAGACACTGCCAATTTCACCTTGACCCTGTAGAACACCAGGATTCCCAGCACCTCCTTGTTGGCACCTTCCTTCACAATGGTGCTGGAAGCTAAGTTGGTGTCCTTTGTGCTTGAGTGTCCCATCCAGGGCAAGACCATGCTTCTCCTGGTTGTCACTGAGCAGCGGAGTGATGATGTACACCTTCAGAATGTGGAATTGGGTGACACCTGGTCATTTTGTTTGATCTGAGCCACAGGCCAATTGTACTGGACAGTGCGTAGGAGGCAGATGTTGGCATACTATCTCACAGAGACTTTGATCTTCTTGACTGTTTTGGTGGAGATGTTGGTGACATGGATGTTGACACTGAGGTGCTCCCCATGGTAATATAGCTCCCTGCCCAGGGAAGTCTCAAGGTGCAGGACAGGTCACACATGAAGTGGTGGGTAGTTTCTGCCGGAGGCTGGGGCCCAGTTTCTCTGGGGCAAATTGTACCTTTCAGATAACCAGACACACAGAGCTCCTTTTGTGGTTTTTCTCTTCTAGTGATTTGGCAGAGAAGGGTCAAACCTCAAAGTCTGCTCCATAGGCCTTTCCTGTGTCTGCTGGGTCTGGCTGCAGTGTGACAGGCCAGGGCCAATTCTGAAGTATTATATCCAGGTCCTGCAGCCATAGCAGATGGTGCAGGTGAGGGTCACAAACACTTTGTGATCCTTTAAGTGGTCATGGTCCACAAGCACCACACCATCCACAGGGTTCACTTTGTCTAGATGGTCTACAAAGACCTGGTTGCCCAAGTACGCCTCAAGCTTGAAGTTAGAGCGCAACTTCTTGAAGACCCTGGTGTCTGGTTTCCCTCCATGGGTGTGCACACCCGATGCCCACTGGGTTGGTGGCTAGCTTGCAACCTCCCAGCCTGCTGCCAAGTCCCTTCTCCTCCCTATGCCACTGAGCATGTGCACCCTCCGCTTCCAGCTATTGTGGAATAATTATACATAGCTAAATTCCCCTGCTGCTTGGGATTATATTTATATATCTCCATGCCTCCAAACCACTGAGACTTGCATTATGGCTCAATATATGATCATTTACCAACATACGGCAAATGCTTTGCATACACTCAAAAAATGTGTCTGAAGTTTTTTAGTCTTTTATCTACTTTAATTAGGCCAAACGTATTAATAGTATCCCTCAAATCTTCTACACCTTTACTGATTTTTAGTTGCTTGTTTCTATCAGTTACAGTTAAGAAATGCATTAAAATCTTCCCGAACAGCATTACCCACCCATCCCTTGAGCTCTGGCTATCTTCAACATCCTCCTAGCCTTTGTCCCCCAACCCCCCCCCACCCCCCCCAGCACTGTGAAGTAGCAAAAAAGCTTTGATCTGCTGCTCTTTGTTAGGACTCTGGCCCATAGTGCTCATATATCAGCAAATTTTTAAAAGAAAAAGTGGCAGAGAATTTCTCTTACTATAGTGGATTTTCCTTTTCTCAGGCTCCTTTGTTGCTAAACTATTTCTTGCCTTTATTATTCTTTTTAATTTCAGCATTGAGAGTTGCCTTTCTAGGAAGTTTGGTTTGATAGAAAGTACTCTGCCAGAGAGAGAATCAAAGTCACACATGCACCGTTTCTGATTAGTAAAGTAACACTCGTGTTTTATAGAAATTGGGAAAGTCAGAAAAGTAAAGAGAAAAATTAAAAACCTTCCAGCATCTTCACCTAGCTAATTCCTAGTCATCTTTCTGTTTTCTGCCTCAATTAACTTCTTCAGAGTCTAATCAACCTTTATTTATATTAAATTAAATGCTATTCATAGCACCTTGGTTTTTTTCTTTACACTTTTTTCATGATGTGTTATTATAGATTTGTTTTTGTATTTATTTGATTAGCATTTGTCCCTTTCACTAGATTATTAGTTCTAGTGTGGCATGGACCATGTCTGCTTTTCTCTGTAAACATAGTATCTATTATTGCCTATTTGATATTTATCAAATGTACTTTTTGACCAGTATTTCTTTTTCACATGCATATATGTGTATATTTTCAATTAATATTCTATTATGCATATAATCTTTATATGTATTTTTCCATTTTATGTATTTTAAAAATTCATTTGACAATATATCATAAATATTTCTCCATATGAAGATTATAATAGCTCAGTCACCAATTATTTGACCTTGGGCATGTCAGTTAACATTTTTAGGGCTCAGTTTCCTCATCTGTAAAATAAAGAAATGATAATGGCTCTAACTACTCCTTCATAGAATTGTCAAAAGTAAATAACCCCACAGATCTGCAATGAAATTATGGCATAGAAGATATTAACATGAAATAGTTAAGCAATGAGGGATTAAATTGTTGCTGCCATTGTTGCTCGATCCATTGTCTACAAAAAGACCACTGGAACCATATGTGATATGACAGATCCATGTTCACCTCAGATCTCTAAGGAAGATGTAATGCTTTCTATTGACCACATAGATGGAGAAGCTCCTCACGTGTGGAATGTTTGCATCATGGCAGAGGGATGAGTGTCATAGAGCAATTAGGTAAGAAAACAACATAGAGCTAAAACAAGATTCAGCTATTTCTATTACAGAAAAGTAGGCAATTAGCTTTTTGTAGAGCACTTTATAAGGAACCAAACATCTGTATGAATGTAATAAACACTCAGTTGCTTCTAAGTAAGTGCATGAGCAAAAAGAAATAATTGCAGTTATTAATAAGGGATGAGAAGGGGAAAGAAAAGCTCTCCTATCTTAGAAGATTTGAAAGAAAATCACTGTGAGGGACGTCTGGGTGGCTCAGCGGTTGGGCGTCTGCCTTCAGCCCGGGGCGTGATCGTGATTCCTGGGATCGAGTCCCACGTCAGGCTCCCTGCATGGAGCCTGCTTCTCCCTCTGCCTGTGTCCCTGCCTCTCTCTCTGTGTCTCTCATGAATAAATAAATAAAATCTTAAAAGAAAAGAGAAAAGAAAAGAAAGAAAAGAAAAGAAAAGAAGAAAATCACTGTGAGACAAACCCAGAGGAGACCAGATCATTTTTTCTAGCTATGCTGGGTTATCAACAAGTGATGTGAGAACCTTATCAATGTGTTTTTCTTTTCTTTTTTTTTTTTAATGTGTTTTTCCAGTTTAAGTCTTTCATTAAGTTTATTTCTTTTTCTTTTGTTATCATACATATACGGCAGCATTATCGCTACTAAATATTACTTCAATCATTACCACAAATATTTCTGTTTTCTCAATAAATTGAGATTAAATTAAAACCTTCAAGAATTGCTACATGTGACATCTGGATGTGTAAGTTCTGCTTAACCATTAGAGTCAAGGTTTTCATAGAGTTTGCAAAACTAGGTGAAGAGTATCACCTATGTAATGCTCTATCTCAAGAATGACCCTTTCTGGGTAAACTTTACATTATTATTTTGAAGAATAAAGGTAAAAAACACTATACAATTGCAAGATATCAATATAGAAACACTCTAGAGTAACTAGATTCCTTGTCTCGATAATAGAAATTCCACTTTCCCTTAATGTTCCTGAGGAGTGGGTTGGGGGAGAGGGGGATTCTAGCATTTTCCCAGAGTGAAACTTTGTTATTCTAAGTTTCCTTTGTTTGGAAAATGTTGCAATACTCTGTAATTAGAATCATTTCATCAGAAAATGTGGCAATAAATATATTTCCCAAATGCTTGTTCTTTTAAATTCTATCTGTCAAAGTGGCCATTTAATCAACAGAGTGAGAAGATAGAGATTTACTCTAGAGCTTAATTGGACTAGGACTGAGTGTAGAAGCGAGAAGAAGCTGAAAGATTCATTAGCCTATGGTTTCTCCAATTTTATAAATGATTATTAGTGACTAAGGAAGCAATCTTCTACATCCTCCATACCATTTGTGGAAAAAGAAGCACAGAAAATCCTCTGCTTTGACATTGCTGTGCTTAAGGTGTTTCCATTTGTTAAAGATGCCAACTGAATACAATTACTCTTGTTCATTAATTACTAGTTAAATCAGCTTTATTACCATGAGAAACCTGGAAAGTTATGAGAAATCAAGAATGCTAAGATAGTAAAATATGGAAGTACATTTGCAATCGTGAATTATTCAGAACTCAAGATAGACAATTTATTACTTGTTGCTATAAGTCCTCACTAATGGAACTGTATTAATTTAGAATTTGGGATGATTTGGAGTCTTGGCTTAGATCTGTCCTTTTATTCATTACAAAGACGGGGTTTAGAAAGCAAGTTAGCAGTTAAGCAATAAGGATCATATATATATTTAAAATCCAGGCTCTCCACTGCCCTTCTTTATTAATAAATAATAAATACCATTAGTATATCTTTTGACCCAGTAAAAGAGGAAGATGCAAAATCAAGTCTTGTCACACATGAAGAAGTAGTAATATAACCCTTAGACCACTGTAAAGAAGAGAAGAACAGATGAAAACTTTAAGGAAGTGATAGGCAAGAGACGCTCATCAGCAGTGTGCTGGTATATGTATAACAATTGTAGGATTTGTCAATTTCTGTTGTGTAAATACTCACATTATGGACAATTTCAAGCTGCCAATCTGATATTATTGAGTGCGGAGTTAGAAAGAGAGAATAGACATAGTAACTTCAAGGGCATAGTTATCAGTGAAATATTTTTTTAGTAAAGTGTTAATAAAATTAGTAAAAATGTATTACAATTTAGGATGTAATGATTTGAAATATTTATTGCCTTTGTTTTTAATTAACTTAAATGAAAGTCCATATAATTTAATTTTAAATAAAGTCTATGTTTAACAGCTAGCTGGCAACAATTCTGAACTTTTATGAGCTGGTATAAATAAGCTGGCTCTAGGCCACCATTAAATTTTGGTACCACTCTCTCCCAGAGTTAAAACCTAGGTGATAGAAAAACATATCCAGATAAGTCATGGGGAACCCAAAAATATTAGGCCTTGAACTCTGATACAATGGACACAGACTGAAAAGATTACAAAGCTTGCAGAAAAGTCCTGGATTCAGAATGGTGTCACAAACAATGCGGCGGTTGAACAAGAAAGCAGCAATGGTGGCAGAAGTAAATGGACTGGGGATAATTTTACTAATTGTGGGAAGCCTATTTGTAGTATCCACAACTCTTATGTGCCTTGAGAGAGCAACAAGAAAATATTGAGAAAACTGATGAAACCAAAAATGTCTTGATTAGATACTATGACAAGGAACACACGTTTTATAGTGGGTGTCCACATAAGCCTTAAAAGGCTAAAGGAAAGACTAGATCAAAATTAATACCAGTGTTAGATGCTGAGCACATCAGTAGGACAAAGCCCTTCACAGTGGCAGCCAGCACGGTGTGACAGTCTGTGGATTAGAGGCCCTACTTCACCACCTTTTTGAATATTTGGATGAATCTTGAAACACGGAAGGTAGAATAGAAATCCTATGACAGAGTAAAAGACAATATTGATGGAGAACTTAAATTTTGAGCTAATTGAATGTTTTCCTTGATCAGTAATACTAATTTTCAAGTTTAAGATATTTTTCTTCAATCACTAAGTTAGGGGCAGAAAGGCAAGAAGAACTCACAGAAAACAATGTTACATTTTTGAGGTACATCTGAGTTCTAGTAGGTAAATATAAACTTACACTTGTAAGGAGAATGTTTCCTTAACAAATAAAAAAAATCTACAATCTTTTTATTTTTTTATGATCTGTTATTTAAAAGAATGATTTGTAAATTGTGTGTCATTCCCAAATACATTTCTAGCTAAGATTTTACATTTTCTTTCTCATGTGGCAAAAGCCTTCAGAAATCCCATGCTTATTCTTTCAGTCACCTCCAGAGCTGTGTATCTAAATCTGAGCTTCTAGTTCTCCTGACTTCTAGCCTTGATGTCACCATTTATTTCTTCCTTTCTGCAGACCCATATGCCCTAGTCAGTCAACAGGCCCTTTCAATGCTGCCTTCATAGGCTTCCTTACATCTCTTTATTCCTTCTGTCTTATTTTTTTTTTAAGATTTTATTTATTTATTTATTCATGAGAGACATAGGCAGAGGGAGAAGCAGGCTCCCTGCAGGGAGCCCGATGTGGGCCTTGATCCTAGGACTCCAGGATCGTGACCTGAGCTGAAGGCAGATGCTCAATCACTGAGCCACTCAGGTGCCCTTGATTCCTCTTGTCTTAACTAGAATCCAGGCTCCTTTCACTTCATGTTTAAGTAACTGTGGTAGTCTCCTAGCTGATCTCCCTACTTTCAGCCTCTGTTCTTCCTTCATCCTTCTAAAAATAATGTTGGTTTTATTTCCTAGTAACCTCTGTTTAGTGTCCACACTCTGCTCTTAATCCACAGTGGCTCTCTATGTCGAGTCTAAATGCTCAGCTTGGCAGTCACACTCTTCCATCAGCCAGCTGGTTTCTAATAGAGCATTGTAATTCTTTCCTACTATAAACTGTTTTTACAGCAAGCAACTTGCTTGCTGTTCTACTCTCCAACTCCCCACTTGTCTGCTCACTTCTCTATCCTTTCCTGCCCTTGTCCTAAAATCCCTTCAACCCACTCATGAAAAGCCTGTATTCTCTCAGCCAAAGCCTATGTCCTCCCCTAAACTGTCTTGACCTCTCCGTCTCACAGGCACAAGTTCCAGCTCAGAATATCTGTAATTGTTACAATCTGTGTCATATAAGATATCATTGATTAGACATTTTCTTGGCCTGTTCATGATGTCTCACATATCAAACTAAAGCACTTAAAAACAAAGTTTAGATCTTCTCCTTTTATATTCTTGATAACATTTAGTGTAATCTTGGGTATAAATTTTAAAAATTATTGGAAAAGCTTTTGTTTATTTATATCCATTAAGGAAATCTTATTGCCTTGGCTTATTGCAATATACATTTGGGGAATCAAATTTTATCCCTTTAAGGATACTTCAGTAATTGACAGAGGCCTTTTTCGATCCAATCTAAACTGAAATGTTTACATGCAAATGACAATTTTCAAAAATAGAATCTACATGCATGTGCTATGGATTACTATGATTCTGTTTTAGTCAATATGCTCGATTTTATCATAGGAAAACAAAATGACTGACCCATCACCAACCTATCAATTATTCCTTCAGTTATTTTGCAATGTAGAATTGGGTATCAACTAGTTCATTCATTCATTTATTCAGCAAATGTAAATCAGACACCTGTTTTGTGTCAAAAATGAGTCCAGGACCTAGGTTTGTGGCAAAGTACATATGATCTCTTTTTTCAAAAGCTTAGAGACTTTCAAGAAGATGAACAATAATGAAAACCAAGTTAAAATACTATGGAGGAGTGAAGCAGTGTGGGCAGAAGAGCAAGCTCTGGAGTTGGGCTACTTGAGTTGACACCGGGCTGGCTCCCAGCCTTCTACCTGCTGGATATTGGCAGTTTCTTAACTTTATCAGCCTCACTTTCGTCATTTGTAAACTTGGTATAAAATTAGTTATCATGAAGATCAAATTAAAAAAATTTAATGGAAATTGCTAGAATTCAGAGGGCCATCTAAAGTACTGACAGTAAATATATATAGATAAATTTAGAATTTTATTATAATCCCAATCATTCACAGTGTAATGAAGGCGAGGTACAAGATGGAAGTGCAGGGGCAGAGAGTCTGGAATCAGGGAGGTTTTCCTTGGGAAGTGAGAAAAGAAACGGCCTAAAAGCTAATCCGTGGGATTAGAGGCTGAATTAATCCCCAGAGAAAAATAGAACTTTAGAAGAAATACAAGAGTTATGATCTAGAAGAAGAAGATAGAGGGTCAAGGGTACAGGAGAGGAAGAACACTAACTTCTATTTCCTGACCTTCTGATAAGCTTGATAAGTAGCAGCTGCCACTGGGGAAGGTCAGGAGAGAGCCTGGTTTTATTAAGGACAGCAGAGAAAGAAGTGTTAAGGCCTTAAGTGGGTTTGTTTAAAGTGGAGCATATTTTACCTACAACAAAAGAAGAATTAATCTTTGAGTACAATATGTCAAAGAGTGATGGAGCAGGAAGTTGCTCAAGCTTCTGGCAAACAACTAACTAGACTAAGCATCATTTAAAAAATAAGGAAGTTACCCTGTTAGTGCAGTAGGTAGCATGTTAGTCTCATAAATAAAAATAAATATATTGATGGTTTTCATGTTGACACATCTTATGCTTTATGGGAGCATTGTTTTTTTCTTGGTTTGTGGCATTACAGATACTACAAATAACTATTCACTTATGTTAAAGGAATTTCTGTTCTTGGTCTTTTTAAGTTTGTAGAGGGTTTCATAATAATGCTTTAAGCTTTTAAAATAGAAGGTCTTGAATTGAGTTCATATATACATATTTTAGTTCTTCTTGATTTATAACTGTTTATTGAACTAGATATAACTGTTATTACTTAGTGTATCTCCTATCTAGAGTGTGGATGTGACAATAGCTACCAGTGGCCTGCCATATCCTCATAGCTCTCCTCTACACACTGAAGCCTCCTTAATGAAATTTCTGCTACACCATACCTGAGGCCCTTTAATGACCCTGGGAAGAATCAGCCCATGTAAGAGTCAAGCCAGAAATGCCCGAGAGTTAATGCTATTGATGTATCCCTCAATCTTGGACAGTTGGGGGTTTGGTAAAAAAGATATACTTTCTCTCCCCTCAGTTGGAATAAGTCTGAGATATGCTCCACATTATCACCTAGAAGTCTGGAGTGGAATTAAGTGTATCAGATCATGTCTGCTCCTGTCTGAATCAGGAATATTCCCCTGACATATCTCCCTTCTTTTCGTGTATCACCAAAATCTCTTTCTCTATTGGATGGCTCCTATCAACTTATATGAGTGCTCCCATTTTTCCCA
Organism: Vulpes vulpes; assembly: GCF_048418805.1. Taxonomy (NCBI): domain Eukaryota; kingdom Metazoa; phylum Chordata; class Mammalia; order Carnivora; family Canidae; genus Vulpes; species Vulpes vulpes. Next base: position 126,907,912 of record NC_132783.1, on the reverse strand, counting down.
TCTTAAAATCAAACCAGCAAAAGACAATTACCCCCGTTTCAACCTCTAGCTACCCTCCCATTTTTCTGCTTATGTTTTCAGTAAAACTCAAAAGGTCTCCTATTTGTATGCCAGTTTTTCTTTTTCATCAATCTTTCTTTTTCTGTGATTTTTTTAAAAAAGAAACATGTATAAAAACATCAGCCTAAAAACTTTTAAATCAGATTTAAGAGTTCATGTAGGGGGGATCCCTGGGTGGCTCAGCAGTTTGGTGTCTGCCTTTGGCTCAGGGCGTGATCCTGGAGTCTCCATGCATGGAGCCTGCTTCTCCCTCTGCCTGTGTCTCTGCCTCCCTCTCTGTGTCTCTCATGAATAGATAAATGAAATCTTAAAAAAGAAAAGAGTTCACGTAGGAAAATATTTCACCATGTATGTTAATATCTTTTTCTATAAAGCATTGTGTTTCTACTAAACCATAAAATTCGATATGACTTTTAAAAAATGAAGAATAATACCAGGGATGGTTCTCACAGCAAAAAATTAAATTGCTTTAATTCTCCTGATCACTTTAGAACATATCTATAGTATCATCCAAATCTTGATTTAAAGTTTTTATTATTGTATTATGAAAAGAAATGATAGAAAGATGAAAAGAAAAATAAAACAAATTTGAAAATCATTATTTTTACCTTATCTTGCAGAGCCTAAAGTCCCAAAGGAGACCTGTAAAGTGAAATTTTATAAATTTCTTTAATCTACATGGGATGAAAAAGGATTCTGCCCAGACCTTTATTCAAAAATTTTTTAGGTTCAAGTTAGAGCACTGTAGTAGTTTCAAGATTTTATTTAATGTTTTTATTAGCTAAAATACGAGGCAATCATTTAAATGAAAATAGGAAGAATATATACTGTTATAGGAAGAGCTTCAGACTGGAAGGCTCCTTTCCAGATGTTAGATCTTGGGACCCAGTTATGTCAGTGCTCTGCTGCTGTAGTTTGGGAATAATAGCACTGAACCTAGATGGTTGTTGTGAGGATTATTTTAGATAATGTCAAAGAGTTTTCTAACATAGAACTGTAGTGCAACTAACTGTAATGTAATAGCTTAAACTTAGCCAAAAGTCAAATGCAGTTGACCCTTGAACAACATGTGTTTGAACTGCTTGGTCCACCTATATGTAGATTTTTTTTTCAATAAATATATTGGAAAGATTTTGGAGATTTTCTCTCATGATTTTCTTAATACCATTGTCTTTTCAGTAGTTTACTTTATTGCAAGAATATAGCATAAATACTTATACAAAATATGTGTTAATTGACTGCTCATATTATTGGCAAGGTTTCCAGTCAATGGTCAACTGTTAGTTGTTAAATTTGGGGGGAGTCAAAAGTTATACACAGATTTTCAACTATGCAGGGTTTGGCACCCGTACCTCCATGTTGTATCAGGGGTCAACTGTAATTTTTTTTTTTTAAGATTTACTTCAGAGAGAGAAGGAAAGACAGAGAAAGAATGTGAGAAGGAGCAGAGAGAGGGGAAGAGGTAGAGAAGCAGACTCCTCGCTGCTCTATCAAGGGGGCTCTATCTCACAATCCTGAGTTCATGATTTGAATGGAAATTAAGAGGGGGGTGCTTAATCTACTGAGCCACCCACACACCCCAAGGGTCAACTGTAAATAAAAACTATTATCTCTTTTGCTTTCCAGCAATAACTCAAAAAGTTGAGAACAGAGAAATACACAACTAAAATCCAGCCACACCACAGAAGATTAAAAAAAATTTTGAAGGCTCACAAGTATCTTTTTTATATTAAAAGGTTTTAAAGCTAGGGACTTGTTGCATGAAAGTAACCACATCTACACATATACAATGAGATTAACCAAGATGTTCATGGGTTTTAGTTTAGTAAAAAAGAACTGGAGCCTGGGTCATTATCAAGTTGAGAAATCACATCTTACAAACTTAAAAAAAGAATGTAATAAAATGGTGTTACCTTTAGGGAATATTGCTCTAAGGGACTTGAAAACATTATTTATTCAACTTAAAAATTATTAAATTAAATTTTTGATGAAATTTTTAAGAAGAAATTAATACAACCATAGTTCTTCTTGATGGGGAAAACAAAGAATAAAAATATTTAGCTGGCCAGGATTGAACTGAATACATAGCTTATTTCATCCTGTTCTTTGGTATTTACATAGGTTTCTAGAATTTCTTATGTTTATCCCATCAACGATGTAGGCAATGATGTCTAGGCTCTTACCAGGTTCAACTTTAATTTTAAACCCTATTTTTCAGGTCCACGGTGATTAAATCTCCAGTTGTCTGAATTTTGAGCACTTTGAAATTACAAGAAGTCTTTTGTTTTCCTAGATAATAGCACTATTTTCCTACAATAAGATTTAAACTGTTTCCAGTACATTACTACATTACATAAAACCATCAAACCCCAAGGCACAAACATTGAGAATGTAAATGACCAATTGCTTATGGTGGGTGTTAACTATAATTTTAGAAAGAAGAAATTTATTTCCTAATTAGTTCATTTTACTGGCCTGAGTCTACACTGGAAAAAAAAAAAAAAAGAAAATTATCCAGTCTAGTTTCCTAATATTTCCCATATGTCATACCTATTAAGAATAGGGACACCATCAGTTCTCAACAGGGGTGCTGCTGGCATCATGATGCCAGAGTTCTTCATTAAGCCAGAATGTCTACTATGCATTGAAGATTATTTGGCATATTTGGCCTTGTACTCACTAAATGCCCCCGGGCTGTCCCCAGTCATTTTGACAATCAAAAACCTCCTCCACACATTTCCAAATGTCCTCTAAGGAGCAAACCACCTCCAGCTGAAAACCTAAACCTCAGAGGAGGAACTAATTTTTTTTTAATGCGTCTGTTTATTATCCATTTTCAGATAATGATTTCTAGGTTATTCACAAGTTATAGCCAATGTTTTCTATAGTTTAATGTCTTTTCAAAAGTATCAGGCTAATGCTTTCTTTTTATTCCACCATGAGCTTAATATAAGTTCTAAAACTCAAATATATTTTATTTTATTATAAAACTCAAATATATTTTAACTTCTCAGTCTGGGCAAATGAGGTGGTTACCAAGTGGTATTGGTGCACGTACACACACACACACACACACACACACACAACACAACAGCTTTGTGACTTGGTTACATAATTTTCTGCAGGAAAAGGATACATAGCAAATTTTTGAGAAACGTCTTCACACATAATAACATCAAACTGCTTAATCAGTACTTTCAGACTTTCTCTTGCAGTAAATCCAGATTTGGTCACTAACACAAAACAAATTCTCCGCAACTTCTCTAGTCTTTAATACCAGTCTTAAAGATGAACAATATTAATAAGTAGAAATAGAATGAACAAATAAAAATATTAATGTTAGATTTGACAACAAGATTGGACTTTAGTTAGTAATGACAAGCTACTAGGAGGAGTTTTGCCTTTCCAAGTGCATAAATAAAATCTCCACTCACCTCATATAGACCTTTTTGGTGTAGCCATCTCATATTACTATATGTTGATGTACTATAAAACAGTCTATAGCACCTGGTTACTGACTTGACTTAAATCTAGAAACCTTTTTTTCTTTTTTTTAACCAGACATTCCAAGAAATACAAAACTCACAGGCATGCCCACCAATACAGGAAAGAGAATAATAAAAAAGTGGAAAACTTACCATTTCCCTATGACTTGGAAATACTTCAGGAAAGACAGGACATCCTTCAGCTCCACAGCCAAGCCCCCCTTATGCGCTCCCATCGGGAATCTCAATACATCCTGAAATGTTTAGGTATGATGTACTTGTCCTCAAAAACATTCCAGTTTCTAAGACTCAGCTTCAAAATAAAATTTGATAAGGGGCCACTGGGTGGCTTAGTCAGTTCAGTTAAGCATCCAACTCTTGATTTCAGCTCTGGTCACAATCCCAAGGTCATGAGATGGAGCCCTGGGTATAAAGTCTGCTTAGGATTCTCTGTCTCCCTCTGCTTCTCCACCCTCCACCCTGCACCTCCCCCTTGCAAATGCTCTGTCTCTATAAATAAATAAATCTTAACAAATGTTAAATTGAAGATAAAACTAAGAGAGACTCAAACATATTTTAGCAAGAAATCTCTATAAGCCCTAAACCTGAGTAAAACATCTACATGTTTAAGTGACATGGGAAATAAAGGCAAAAGAAATGTAGCTTGAATTAAACTCTCCTTACAGCGTGCAGGTCACAGAGAGATCCCCGAAACACGCAGAGTGTTACCCTCTTCAAGGAATTCGTGGCTGCCCTAGTGCCTTCATGTTTAAAAGTAGCCTCATCTTGGCAGCAGCTGGCCCCTCAAGGTCCTGAAAGCATTGCTTCCAGATTCCTTGGAGACTTGCACTACCTCTCACCCCCACTGGTTAAAAGGTATACAATCTGTCACTCCTCACAGTCCCAGTATGACTCTCTGTCCACAGATCCTGTCCCACGAGTAGGGAAGGGGTTAAAGTGTAGGCAGGAGAGAGAGAGGAGGCCCCTGACTCCCCTGACAAGGCTCAGGCAGGAGGCTATGTGACCAGGCTCACAAAAATCCCAGATATGGAGCAATGCGGAGGCGGACAAAACCAGAGATAAGGGAACATAATGAGATGACTTCGTTATGTCTTAAATGTCAGAGATGAGATATCTCTATGACAGTTACAGCTGGACCACTAAATATCACCAAACTTCAAAGAAAAAGTAAACATGGTACTACCAGTGGTAGAGATGTCAAGAAGATTTAAGTTCCCTAGTCAGTTCTCAATAAAAGACTGCCACTGAAGCCCTCAGTGGCAACCCATTCCCGACCCCTCTCACTCTAGGAGGCTTTTTGCTCTCCTTTCTGTTCTCACCTTCACCTAATAATTTGCATTTCACTTCACCCTTTTGTGTCTGTGAGATCCATTCTTTGACTGTGTGAGACAAGATCCCTGCAATCCTGTAACAGAAGTTTCTTAAAACTTTTTTTTTAATGTGATCAAGTTGTATTTATTTGAGAAGCAGAAACAGAACTAGGAAGGAGGGATGAGAACAAGCCAGGAGTCCCTCTTGACAGGCCAGACGGAGCCCAGGCTTTGTCTGTGTATGTGATCTGGGCCACCCAGCAGCCTCCACCAGCCTTTTCCTAGGAGGACAGGATGTGAGGAAAACCTGGGCAGAGATGAATGCTCCATGGGGGGAATCAATGAATTGGCCCTGGGTCCCTCTGGACCAGATGAACAAGCCAGAGACCCCACAGCACTGTTGGCGATGTAGATGGAGGCACCACTCTGTTGTTCTGGATCTTCTTTCTACCATTTTTACTTCTGTTTTAAACAAATATAAATTAAACATGAAATAACTTTTTACTTCAATTTTTAACAATCATGAATTCAGGAAAAGGACATTGGAGTTGCATCTAAATTTTTACCATCTATCTTACAATTAACATTTTTCAAATGGTAAAAACAGTCGTTTAAGAACTGTTTGATGCTCAGGGTGCCTGGGTGGCTCAGTTGATAAAGGGTCCGACTCTTGTTCTCAGTTTAGGTCTTGAGTTCAAGCCCTGCCCAGCGTGAAGCCTACTTAAAGAAAGGAAAAGAATTGTTTAATGATCACTTACCAGTCCAAAAATTATTAACATCTATTATTTCATTTTTTAATTAAAATTCTAACTTTAGGGACACCTGGGTGGCTCAGTGGTTGAGCGTCTGCCTTTGGTTCAGGTGGTGATCCTGCGGTCCTGGGATCGAGTCCTGAATTGGTCTCCCCACAGGAAGCCTGCTTCTCCCTCTGCCTATGTCTCTGCCTCTCTCTGTGTCTCTTATGAATAAATAAATAAAATCTTTTAAAAAATAAAAAAATTTTAGCTTTAATTTCCAGTATAGTTAACATACAGTGTTATATTAGTTTCAGGATCTTTTATTTAATTTTTAATGAGATTTTAAAAAATAACAATATCACTGCAACACAAGGGGTGATTTTTCCTGCTTTCAAAAATACTTTTCAAATTCTGTTTTTGACTGTGAGAATACAGAAATTCAATTGAATAAAATATGCCAACTGCTGTAACAAGAAAGTCATGTTCTTTGGGGGCAAGAAAACAACCGGGGCGGGTGGGGGGGGAGGGAAGTATTCTCAATATACGATGAGTAAGCAAATTCTGCTCTTTTCTTCCTTTTCTCCCTGCTTCCTTCCTTTTCTTTTTTCCTTTCTTTCTTCCTTTTTAAAAATTTCTTCTTTTGTCATTCCTTCCTTTCAGAGTCCCCTTTTCCTAAAGCGTATTTCACCAAACTGGAATGGAGGAACTAGGGTGGACAGGGAGGAGGAGGAAAATGAAGACAGAAAATAAAGAGGGCTAAGTTCACAGCAAACAGAGAATTTGCAGTCTATGGTCCCACTCCAAGGTGGGAAGCTGCTTGACATAAGTTAAAATGGAGCAAGAGCTCAGGTTTGTACTATGGGGTGAAAATCAGGAAGGACTTCACCAGCAGAAACCAATTTGCCTTCCCTTAGGAAGGGCCTCTGTCCTATTACTATTTCACTCTCCTGGAGGATTTCTGAGCACACAGAGCAAACAGGAAGTTTGAATTTCCTGGGATGATATAAAAGACCATTTTCAAGACTATGCATATTGGTGAATAGACCCCTATACCTCATTTGCCAATTTGGGGATGAAATTCAATCTTTCTTTATGTTTCATTCTTACTTATCACCAAAAAATTGGAAGACATTCTTTGATTTAGGACAATTGATACTATCAGAAATTGTACTTGTGTATTGTGCTCCATTTGGTCATGACTGAACCTTATATGTCCCTGCTGTTTGGAGTCACTCTGAAAACAGGAACTACAATATTGTGAAAAGACTTTAACTAGGTCATATGTTTGGACATCCAGTAGAAGGTTTGAACGCAAAATAAATTAGTCATGCCCACCGTCTGGAAAGCATTTATTCAAATGGAAGTACATTCCTCTTATGTCCTTGATTCTTTATTCATGGATCAGGAAGTAAAATAACAAGTTTTATCATTCAAATCATCTTAGCTAAAGTGTTTTCATCTTGGCCGCAATCTGAGGAAGAAAGTTATTGCAATAAGAAATGTTGGAGTATATAAGTCAGTGTGGTTCTTATTTTTATAATTGGGATTGAATTGAAGCATGGAGTCATTAACGAGGGAGTAAAGTGACCTGGATGGAAAATTAGCAGTGGAGCAGAAGGCTATTTCATGGAGTTATTTCCCTCACATTGACCATAGAAGTACCGATCGTTCTTGCAGTGACCAATAGAACAAGTGACCATGTACTGGTTGGTAACTTATAGGCCAATAGTCCCACTGTTTCATTTAAGAAGGATGAATCAAAACTTTAAGTATGTTGACTACAAAACATTTGCTGTTTTAAGATGATCTGACTTTTTTTTACAAGTCTAAATACAAATTTTAGGTAACATATCTGAACAATATTTACTCATTTTAAGGTCATACAAATTCCTGCAAGTTCACATTCAAATCAAAGGTAAGTTTCCCCCAAGGTTTACCTTTGGTGCTGTCTTGTCTTATTTCTCATCACTGTCATCCTCCCAATTTTACCTATGGCTCCCCTCCTCCTGGATCTCTTAGCTGTTTCTCTCTAAAAATTGTCTGGGGATCCAGATCTTGTGTGATAGTTCCTCAGTGTATAGTATCCTTATTTGTACAACCTACAAAGATCTGAACTTCTAATAAATCTTTCTTAATTTCCTCCTCTATCAAAATCTCGCCTCTCTTTATGTCTTTGGATTCAAGCTACCTAATCTTTTTTTTTTTCAAGCTACCTATCTTAATCAAAGCTGTTACAGTGCTCATTAGGGGTCTGTATGTCCCATTCCCAGGTTATATTCCTGTGTTTAGCAAAGGTCATCTGGAGCCATAACACATAAACTCAAATACTGATGGGATTGCCCTCCCTCAATATCATGGCACAAATGCGTGCCATTGCTCCCAACAAGGACGGAAAGAGGCAATATAGATGGTTCTGTTATTCATCCTCATCACTGGAAAACAGCATGAAATACCTGTGTTTTCTAATGTATGCTTCTGAGGTTATGGGGTAGGGGTTCAGCAAAAACATTCATAGTAATGACAGGCAGACTATTCATTTCCTTCTCATAACATAAACCAGAATCAAGTCATTGGAGGCCAATTTTGAATCTGAGGCAGATAATGTTTCCTGTATCCTGCTATTATTTTTCTCCCCAGCATGTGCTCAATGAAGATAAGTCCTGTGAATAATTATCTGACTGCAGAAAACCATTAGGCCAGGTTCCAATGAGGTACCACAGCTGTGCTAGGGACCAGATAACAGAGAACAGCACTCAGGGCTTTTTTCATGATGTATCTCCACCATGACTAGTACAGTGGAGAGAAGACAGGGCCCAGAGTGAGGTGGTCCCAAATTTTCAGGGAAGGTCATGAGAAACCAAGGGTATGGGAGCCAGTAAGTAAAGTCATCTAAGAAAGGAACCAAGAGAACTGTTCTAGGCTATGTATCTCCTAAAACCTGGAGATTGAGACGATTCTTTTAGTCTTTCCTCACGTGGAGGGAATGCAACCAAGATGTTACGGTTAACTTTAGCCTCTAAGCCAAAGTGCAAGAGAAGCTTGATGATTCCTAAACTTATAATCTGAAGTTCTTTTTTTTCTGGAAGTGATTGCAGTAGGTTAAACAAAACCAACTCCTTAGAACATGAGTAATTCTCTCCTAGAAAGGGCTGGGAGTTGGCTGATGTGCTGCTACCTATATTGCTCCTCTGACCAAACTGCAATGTTTTGTTTATTTAATTAATGGCTTTCTTCTCATTAGGCTTGCTGCCACAACCAAATGGAAGTTTCTCAGCCTGCCAAAGGGATGAGTCTGGACTGTTTGCCTATGCCTTGAGGCTAGCTTTTTGCTTTCTCTCTAATTTTTTAAAAGCTGTCTTAAAGACAGACTTTAAGCTACATTAGAACCAGAGGAAAATATCAGCAAATCCCACTGAAAAGAAGAAGTGAATAGCCTCAGGGGTTTGTGTCCCAAAGGTCAGATTTAATCCAATGTCAGTTCAGTTTGGGAGTCAGAATATTTTTGAAAAGTCTAGGCGTTTTCTTCATAATTAGGTCAAAAGACGTGAGCCTGTTCAGTGGGGGCCTATTTTTAAAATAAACTAAAGACTTCCTATTCAACTCAAAATATAGGTGGAGTCAAGGTATGTCTATATAATATCAATACAGAAAGAATAAAAATGAAAGATCCATTCTTTCCCTTAGATGATTTGCTTCTTTTCTTTTTCTTTCTTTCTTTCTTTCTTTCTTTCTTTCTTTCTTTCTTTCTTTCTTTCTTTTTTTCTTTCTTTCTTTCTTTCTTTCTTTCTTCTTCTTTCTTTCTTTCTTTCTTTCTTTCTTTCTTTCTCTTTCTTTCTTTTTTTTTTTTTTAAAGATTTATTTATTTATTTGACAGAGAGAAAGAAAACACAAGCAGGAAGAAGGGCAAGCAGAGGTAGAGGGAGAAGTAGGCTCCCTGCCAAGCAGTGAGCCCTATATGTGAGGTTCAGTCCCAGGACCCTGGGATCATGACCTAAGCCCAAGGCAGGTGCTTAACTTGCTGAGCCACCCAGGTGCCCCAGATGATTTGCTTCTGTGACGTAAATGCTTGTGATACCTGAACATAGTTCTGTGTTCAAGTAGATTTGGACCAATACCCGCAAAAAAGGAAAACGCAAGAAATACCACAGTAAGATAAGAAGTAGATATTTAGAGGGAAGCATGAACAAAGATGAAGAAAACTTAGGAAGATTTGATGGTCTTTGGGGCTAAAGGAAGAGAAATAGGAGAAAGACGACGCGCCACTACCAAGCACCAATGCACTCAGTGCCGCTGTGAGAGGTGGCTATCTCCTTCTCTCCTACTACTTTCTGTTCTAGTTTATAGTATATCTACACAAATCTTCCCTTAACTTGGAAAATTTTGAGGAAAACATCTGTGGAAAGAAAACATTGGCTCATGGAATTTCCATAGCAAACCATTTTGATACCAACAAAAATCACTGGGGCAAATATGGAAGTCTCATCCCTTTTGTCTGACTTTCATTAAGACAAATTGATTGTTTACTGGTTATCCAGGGCATATCTATATAGAACAATCAAACTGCTTGAGGAGAAAATGTCTTTGTGAATGAGAAGGCAGGGGAGCTTTTGGAAGCTTTTCTCTGATGTATAGCAAATATCAGCACTTCTTTTTGGAGGAGAATAGGTTTAATTGCATCCTTACATTCATCAAAAATGAAAATACAATTTTCTGAGAATATTTCAGCAAAGTTCTTTCATTTAGACATGGGCCCTGCCTGGGAATCAGAGAGCTGAACTCTGGTTTAGTTTGGGGAAGGCTGTCTGGGACCTTAGAAAAGGGTGCTGACCCTTTGGCTTCATCTTTTACATCTGTAAAATATGGAGATTCACATGGAAGTTTTTTTTTTTTTACTTAAAAGTATTTTAAGATCCCTTCTAGTGCCAAAATTCTGGAAATCTATGCTTCTTCTGGACAACTCAGAGAGAGAAAACCATATCTTTAGTACATCTCTTGTTGATTATGAGTAATAAAAAATAGGATACTACATGGTTTGAGCAATGAAGAAATCTTTGTATTTGTAAACAGCTGCGTTATTTAAACTTACTCCAATTAAGAATTGTAGAGCAGGGGATCCCTGGGTGGCTCAGCGGTTTGGCGCCTGCCTTTGGCCCAGGGCGTGATCCTGGAGACCTGGGATTGAGTCCCGCGTCGGGCTCCCTGCATGGAGCCTGCTTCTCCCTCTGCCTGTGTCTCTGCCTCTCTCTCTGTCTCTGTCTCTGTGTGTCTCTCATGAATGAATAAATAAAATCTTAAAAAAAAAAAGAATTGTAGAGCAAATGGGAATTGAACTTGGAATAGTATATCTTAGTGTTTATATAGTTCAACTTCCTTCCATGGCCAAAGAAGTGTGTGTCAGCATACCACTATATAATTTCCAAAAGTTGTGAAATGGATTAAAGTTCTTTTTTATCAAAACAGCACAAGAGTTCTGGAGAAGATAAACAAAATGCAATAAATTTGACAGAGCTCTGGAATTTAGCATCTCAGTAGGGAGAGAGATGCTGGACTAAAATGTCTTTACAGGCAAGGAGGCATGTAAAATGTGGGACATGTTGGCCTGGCCTGCCTTTGCCAATAACAAGCTGTGTGATGGAAGACAAGTCCCTTAGCCTCTCTGTTTCCCAGATTCTTTGTAAAGGAGGGAATTGGAATGAATGCATTCCTGACCACTTTCAGTCTTAAGAGTCTTATGATTCTGTAATAAGACATTAAAATGCAGTTAATTACAAATTAATAATGCAAATAAATTGCACAGATGCATATTTTAAATCCTTAAGACAATAAACTCTCCCAAGATACTCATTTACATATAATTATTTGTAAGTTAATTAAAAACTCATAGGGTCACATGACTTTAGATAAGAAAGAGACCTTAGCAGTCAGTGCCAAGTGTTATAAAACTGCATCATAATTATTTGTGAATGCGTCCCTTTCTTTGCATTCTTTGAGGAAATAGTCTTGTGTTTCTTTGTATCATCAGTACTTAGATCAGTACAGAGAGAGTAGACACTAAGTAAAGATTAATTAATTTTTCAGGTAAAGAACCAGGAACCCTAAGAAGGCCAGCTAAGCTGCCTATACTCACACAGTTAGCTAGACTGAAGCTTCTGCCTCTGCTGAGACCCAATCCAGGGACGGTTGGTTCTTTTTTTAAGGCCAAATTTAGATTTTTTTCCCCCAAAAAAACTGTCATTAGCAATGGCATCTTTTCCATGAAAATGGGTCTTTTAAGGACTCTAATAGAGGCCAAATAAAAATTAAATGGAAAATAAGGCAATCAATAGATATTCAATAACTAGTCAGTGATCTATTTGAACTTGAATCAAATCACTCTATCTTCTTAAAAGTTGTAAAATTATCTTTTTGTGCCTACTGCAGCTTTGGCTCTTGACCCCAAAAAGCATGTGAAGTGTGTAGCGGTTCCAAAGCATTGGATGCTGGATAACCTGACTGATGTGTTTGCCACTCATGCATCTACTCACGAGGTCCCCATAAGCTGAGAGAGTGTCTCCCTCTCATCATTTTCATAAAGAACAAATTTAGGTATGCCCTAACAGGGGAAAAAGTAAAGAAGATCTGTATGCAGTATTTTTATGAAGAATGATGGCAAGATCTGAACTGATACAACCTACCCTGCTGGCTTTAAGGATGTGATCAAGCACTGACAATACTGGGGAGAATTTCCATTTGATCTATCACACCCAGGGTCACTTTACTCTTCGTTGGATTATACCTGAGGAGGCATAAGTTGTGCATAAGGAGGCATAAGGCATAAGGAGGTATAAGTTGTGCAAAGTGAGAAGGATCTTCGTGGGGACAAAAGGAATTCCTCATCTGGTGACCCATGATACTTGCACCATCTGCTATCCTGATCCCCTCATCAAGGTGAATGACACCATTCAGATTGATTTGGAGACTGGAAAGATTACTGGTTTCATCAAGTTTGATACTGGTACAGACACTCTCTATCTGGTGACTGGAGGTGCAAACCTGGGAAGAATTGGCATGACCATCGACAGAGCGAGACACTTTGGTTCTTTTGATGTAGTTCATGTGAAAGATGCCAACGGCAACAGTTTTGCCACCAGATCTCCAACATTTTTGTTATTGGCCAAGGCAACAAACCGTGGATTTCTCTTCGCTGTGGAAAGAGTATCTGCCTCACTATTGCTGAAGAGAGAGACAAGAGCCAAACAAAGCAGTCAAACAAAGCAGTGGGTGAAATGGTCTCTAGATGACATGATTAGAAGTCTTTATACTTAATTAAAGATAATACAACACGATAAAAAAGTAATAAAGTTATATTTCTGTGGTAGCTGTCCCCAAGGTGACCACTTTTATTTCTTCTTTGCTTATATCACATTCTATCAAAGGATGAAGTCTATTTCTCCATGCCCTTGAATGTAGCCTAGCCTGTCACTGCTTTGAGCAATAGAGCACCATGAGAGTGATACTCCATCAGTTCTGGTCCTGATCTTTAGGATGATGGTGGCTTTTGTCTTTGTCTCTCGGAGCCTATAGCTGTCATACATAAAGTTCAGGTTCAGTGCTGAAGAGGTCCTGAGACTACATAGAGAGGAGAGGAGCCCTGCTGTCCCCGGGCTTCCAGAATACCTATCTGGTCACCAGGTATGCGAGAAAGTTGTCCTGAACTGTCCAGAACAACTCAGTTTCTAGCTAACTATCACAAGGTGACCACAGTGGATGACCTTTGAAGCAGAAGAATCACACTGTTGAGCCCTACTTGAATTTGTGGTTAATAAAATATTGAGATAGGGGCAGCCTGGGTGACTCAGCGGTTTAGCGCCACCTTCGGCTCAGGGTGTGATCCTGGAGACCCGGGATCGAGTCCCACATGCAGTCCCATATGCAGTCCCAAATGTAGTCCCACATCGACATCGAGTCCCACATGCTCCCTGCATGGAGTCTCTCTCTGTGTGTCTCTCATGAATAAATAAATAAAATCTTTAAAAAAAATAAAATATTGAGATATATAAAAAACTTGTTTTAGGCCACTTAATTTTGGGGCCATTTATTTGCAGTGATAAGTAACAGAATTCTTTGTTTAAAAGTTGTATAATTCTACATTTTCTATAAATGAAACTCTTTTCTTATCTCCTACTCTGACCTCAGATTAACACAGCTTAGAAAGATTGAATAGTGTCGACCAATTTCAAGTTTTGCTATGGTAAGAATTTCCCTAAGGATGTCAACATTAAGAAAAGCTACAGTTTATTTTATAACAAAGAGGTTCGTTTTAATGGGATCCATGGTGTATATAGCATCAATTTCTTTTCCCATAAATGTAGCCTTAATTTTTTAGAAAAATCAATTGAAACAACAAAAATTTACCTAACATAGAACTATGAGTTTGACAAAAAAAGCATCTTGAGAGAATGACTGTCATTTGTAAAATGAGTAGTAGCATTCCTTTTCTTTCTTTTTTACTAATCCCTGATTTACTATCTCCACATTTGCTTCAAATACCTCATTCACTTATATATGGATTCTTTCACTTATGTATAGATTCTTTCAGAAAAATTTTACAGAGTCCCTACTGCATTCCTGACATGATCCTAAGCATTGGTGAAGAAACTATGATAACTAAGAGGTAGTCAAGGGGCAAGCATTCTATCAGGGAAGACAAGTGTGCTACTAAACAGAGCCCATGCTAAAATGGCAGTAAGCACCCAGGAGACTGGGAACTCAGAGATGAGCAGCAATGCCTAAAAAAGTCAGGTGAAAATTCCAGAGAAGGTGAAGTTGCATTTAAAAGACAAATTTTGCAGACAAAGAAAAAAATGTACAGATAAATAAATGGTAAAGGATATTTCAGGCAGAGAAAATAACATTTGCAAAGGGAGGAAACAGTAAGGCAAAGATGACAAAACTTCTGCTGTGGATGTAGCAAAGGATTGATGGGGGAGAACAGGGGACTAACAAGAGCTAAATAATGGACTACAGTAGAGATGGGTGGAGGGCACAGAGCGAAGAACTCTTATGCCAGAAACTCACAGTCAATGGCCTTTACTCAATGCTCTCTATGAGGCCCACCGGATGGAGAGCATGCCCACCACCATCACCATCCACAACTGATTAAACCAGAAGCATATACCCAGCCCAAAGTCAGTTCATCCTTTGGTTTGATTGTAAGCAAGCAGATTCTCTATCTCAGACTTTTGCCTCAAGGGATATGATTGGAGACTACTCTGATCATACGGTAGTGAATACTGGATCAAACAGCCATGAACACATGGGGTCAGCTCTGACCTCATGGCAAGCCAGAGCCAGAAGCAAGTTAATGCTTCAGGGCATCAGCAAAGCTACAGGCCTCGTAGAGTCTGCGGGTAAGAAAATAGAGCTGTCATACTGAGAGAGGCCGAAAGGAAGGGGCAGGCAGTCAGAATGAAAGTGAGAATGAGAGAGAGAGAGAGACCCATGAAAATAGCCACCGAGAGGTCATTTCTGAGAGAAGAGCATGGGATTGCATAATTAGGCCATGTAGTAAAGATGTCAGCCACATAGGAACCTGGTTTTATCCATTGGACTTGACAGTTGTTACTGAATTCAGAAAGAATACGGTCTCAGAGGACCTATGGCCAGAGTCTAGACACTATTATTAGGAGTTCTGAGGCTACAGAGTGTACGAAATAAGGTGAATGAAATGAGACAGACACTGATGACTTACCCTATCAGCCAGTAAGGCTGTGGGAGATGGCTGCAAGCATGAGGGGATTCAAGACACATCCACATGGGCCACCTCTCTCATATTTTCCTAACTGGAGGAGGAATCCAACTCTGCGTTCTTCTGAGATCAGCTGCCTTCTCATTCATTAATGATCATAACCAATGTTGCTTATGTTCTATCGACTTCACCGATGTACAACTCAGCTAGTCCCCACTTTGTCTAATAACTATTCGTGTGTTCAAAGACTGGATGCAGGACTTCAGAAAATGTTACCTTTTAGGGAAACCTGTGCAGCCTGGGGCTGCAAAGAGATGGAGCAAAGTGAAATAGGTTTTGTATTGTTTTCTCTACCACTGGGATCTTTAGAGTGTGATTACGTGCCACGTAGATAGTAGAACACATGTCGACAACATTTCAAGGCTCATTATCTTGCTGCTGACATAGCAGTTGATGCCTTATCCACAACAGTTTGTGGTTTCTCTTTTGTCTGGTGATACTGTCTTTCAACAAAAAGCAGGGAGAGCGGGTATGCCAAGCGGTCTGTAGGGGCATGAGTTATGTCCTCCAGTGGCTCTTGGAGGACCACTGCTCGTGGTAATATGACATTCCCATTACTCACCCTTCCCCTTCCCTCCCCTGCAAAGGGGCTAGCACCTAAAATCTTTCAGGAAAACAGCTCTTGCATTTAGAACAACAATTGGCTTACTTTCACCTGTTTTGAAGGAGAAATGAGAAAAGGAAAAAAAAAAAAGGCAATGAGTAATGACCAAAGGAAGGGAAAAAACCACCAACAGAAGAATGTCCTATGAGAAAGCTCAAAGCTGAGTTTTATTTGTTTGTTTATTACTGGCTGAGATATAAAGGGAGTTTAAAGGGTAGAGCTGCCTTCTCTGGTTAATATATTGGCCAAATCCATCAAGTCTGATCGTCTTTGCTTACCGCCAGGGTGCACCAATGCACACACTATTCCAAACTTCTAACAAGATCAGCATTTTTAGCACTTAATAGTTGGGCTCAAGTCACTTTTGAAAAGAATGCTGGGGAGTTGGATCACTAAGGCTCTGTTTATTATAGCGCAGTTCTCAAATCCTCTGGATTTCTTTTTATCACATCTACAGTCTGTTCTGCTACATATGTGTTTTTAAATGCAAATCAACTCAAATGCAATCAGTAATTAGGGAAGTGATATCAGCATGACATAGAAAACAAATTGGACCAAACATGGTTTTTCCCAGTGTGTTCTTGTCTGAAGCAATCAACCGTGTAAGCGTTTCCACAGTTAAATAAAACAAAACTTTAATGGTATTTGAAGCGTTTGAAAGAAAAGAAAAGCTGAAAAGTCTTTAAATACCCTCTTGTAGTTGAGGAAAGGGGCTGGCTTAGTGGCCTGAAGTACCCGCTCTATTGGCCACCAGGCTGAACTCCCTGAAGAAACTGCAAATGGAAGATTGAGAATTTGGGAAGATATTTTCCCGTGTGAAAACAAGACAACAACAAAAAACAAAACTACATAAAAAAGAACAAACTCCCAAGTTGCATTTTTAGTTTGGATATAACTGTCCTTTATCTAAGTGACTGTTGCTGAAGACCTGTGTCTCCACTGGGGAAGCTTTGAGACATGGAAGGCAGACTGCTAGATTTTCAGGGCAAAGGCTAGTGGGGATTCAGCTCAATCTTACTATCTTCAGGATTCTTGTCATTTTTGTTAGTGCCCTCATTAAAAAGTGCCATGGCTTTTGAGGGTCTGCTCCTCACCCTATTTTTTCTCAGTGAGCGCTGTTATGTTTAGGGTGTGATTTTGCAAAAAGTGAAGGACGCATATGTGCAATGGTGTGGCTGAAACACCCGCACCAGTATTTTTCTCGAACAACATTCATGTAAGACTCATAACACCAGACATTTTCTACACATTTTACATACATTATGTCGTTTAATTCTCACAACTTAATGAGGTTGGTGCTATTACTATCCTATCTTTACAAACGAGGAAACTGAGGACCAGAGAATAAATGGAGAGCAGAATAAAGAGTGTTTCAAGTGGCTAGGCATCTGAAGGGGGTAGGAGGGAGAGGTCCTATTCTTTAAGTTATACCAGTTGGAGAGCTATCTTAAAAGGTGAGTTTGGGGCAGCCCCCGTGACCCAGCGGTTTAGCGCCACCTTCAGCCCAGGATATGATCCTGGAGACCCAGGTCCGAGTCCCAAGTCGGACTCCCTGCATGGAGCCTGCTTCTCCCTCTGCCTGTGTCTCTGCCTCTCTCTCTCTCTCACTCTGTCTTTCATGAATAAATAAATAAAATCTTTTTAAAAAAAGGTGAGTTTGATGGGAAGTCAGATTCTATTAGAATGAGACTATTATATACAGGTAGCGGATAACCTTACTTGATGAGAACCAGCTTTCAAGCTTTGCCATACACGGTAATATACATAACCAATTTCCCCTTTAACTCAATATTACTCTTTTCAAGCTTTTATTCAAGTTGTCAATAGATATTCCATATGAAGCAATTCGATGCTGTTTGCAATGGACTATAGTTATTGCACTGGTAGGAGTTGATTAATTGCAACTTCTTATCTTCCTTCTTGTTTCCTTCCTTCCTTCCTCCCTCTTTCTTTCCTTCCTCCTTCCCTCCTTCGTTCTCTGAGATTAGGTCAGCACAAAATCAGGCCAGACATGGAAAATGGAGACCCCACAAACCTCCTGTATACAAGCTTTAAAAGGCTCAGTTACTTACTTTTTTCTACATGTGAAATTGCCACCGATAGAGAAATTCTTTCGGAAATTGATTTAATGAGAGTAAATGAAATTTTAATGGTAAACAGGCATTGCATAAGCTGCCTAAGGCACGGGATGCAGTCACTAGCAGAATGTAATAGGTGATATTATCCACAGCTGCCTTTCTGTCCATCTGAAGATTAGTAAAAACCCTTTTCGTTTTCATAATGAGTTCATAATGCAACGAAGTACTATAGGAGCTTGCCGCATCCCCTGCTAATTGTATGCTGGAGCTCTGAAAGGAGAAAATTTCATCATTGAATTACCATTTTATTTGGAATATCACAACAAGGCAAGAATGTATAAAAATGGAGAAGATAATGCCTGTAAATTTATAAAGAAAGAAAGATGTGACATTGCCTTTTACAATTTCCTTTTCATTCTTTTGTAGTGAAATGCTCTTCTATTTTTTTTCTTTCAAATTTTCTTTCTGATAGCAAGTACCTGAGGCTTAGTTACAGTTCTTCTTTTGAGAACAAATCTGGATTTTAAAAAATCCCAGTAGATGCAGATCAGTGTTTAGCAAAGCATGAGCTAAGGACCACTCCTATCAGAATCACCTGAACTGCTTGCTAAAACAATATGAAATCTTGGTGCCAAGATCTATTCTGAATTATAGAACTCTGTGTGGGGTTCTAGGCCTCTACATTTTAACAAGGACCTTATGTCTTTTACATATACTAATGTTTAGTATGCAATCACTGATTTAGAAAATTCAGAGAATTCAAAATAGGTGTAATTGTTTCAGCCAAGCAAAATACCCATTGATTGATTAATTGGTTATTATAAATCTCAAGTTTTTCTCTGACATTTTGTGGACAGCCTTTGTTTCTTCATCCAAATTGAGTCAAGAGAATTAAATAATCCACTCGTCAACTGAAAACTAAGGACCAAGTCAATAAATCAAAATCCAATTGTGTAACCAATCGCAGAAGTCTTATTTGACTGAAAAATGGCATTTAAAACATCTGTACACAAAGTTTACTAAAACAGTTTGATTTATGAGTGCAGTAGCTGCCTTAAACAACCACCATCCCTAATATCATAGATATGTTTACATTTATCTTAAAAATCTTTAGTTTCAAATAATGATGCAGGTCACCCGGAACCTTTATGTTGCTAAATCTAAGAGACTCTTTCAGTACCTAATTTCCTTGACTTTTCAGCAGCCATTTGACATTGCCGATTACTTCCTTTTTGAAATAGTCTCATCCCTTGGCTTCTGTGAGTCCACACAGTGTGAGTGAAGGTGATGCTTCTTTACAGTAAACACTTAAATCTTGATGGCTTAACACAAAAGAAGTTTTTTTCTCACGCATGTAAAGTCCAATAGTGTTTTCCCCTAAGGGATGAGGAAGGTTTCTGACTTCCTCTTGGGGTTTACATTGAGCCATTAGATGGAGAAGAGACAGATCCTTATGGGAGATTTTTATGCACCAGCTTCACCAAAGTGTCCTTCATCAACTTCTGTTCCCATTCCATTAGTTAGAGCTCAATCATATGGCAACATTGAATTTCCCTGGAGGCTGGGGAAAACGCTCTAGAAGGAAGAGGAGGCAGATGGGTGCTCAGATAACAATTTTTGCCAAACAAACTCTTCTCATTTTTTTCCCTACCTCTTTGCATATTTTTTCTCAGATTCATTTGTAACTCTGTTCTTTCCCAATCCTAAAAAGTTGATTAACCTCATGGTGTTGTTCTAAGTCTGCTACTCTTTTTGGTCCCCAAATTTCCCCTGGCCAATGCCATTCTTTCACATGGCTTTAATGGATGTCTCTAGCCCAGGGAGCCCCCAGAGCAAAGTCCAATCACTACTGAAACTCTACCCATCAATGTCTCAGAGGTACCTCAACCTCAAATGTGCAAAAGTAACCTTGTCAGTTCCATCATTTCCCCTTCCAGCCTCCCTTGACATAGTAATTGGCACTAATCTTCACCAAATTGCCCAAGTCAGAAGCTTGGGAGTGCTCCCTGACTCCCCTATGCTTCCTCACGTCGTCCAATCAATCATTAACCTTCAGGATTCTAGTTGCTAATTATCTCTTAAATCCTGTCATTTCTCTCCATCTCAATCTCCAATATCTTGATAAAGTGTGTGTGTGTGTGTGTGTGTGTGTGTGTTTCTCCTTCCTGGTTTCTAGTCACAGTCCTGTTCTCCCCAATCTACTCTGCACACTGCCATCAAAGTCATTTTTATAAACTTGAACTATGGTTATATATTTTCTCTGCTTTAAATCTTTCAATGGTTTCCTTATGTCCTTTGGACAATAAAGTCGAAGCCCTTTAACATGGTTTATGGTGTCTTTCATAATTTAGTTCCATTCCCTCCCTTGACCTCCTGCTCCTTCCCCCTCACTCTTTCCCTTGAACATCCAATTTTCTTTTGGCTATTTTCTAAGATATGTCATTCTTTTTCCTTGGGACCATGTTGCTTCTTTCATTTAAGAACACTTTTTCTTGACCCCTTTCAAAGTCTAAGGCCAACTCATTTTTCAGGACTCAGCTAAAAATGTCACTTCCTTTTAGAGATCTATACTAACTCCTTAGTTTAGATTAGAAATCCTGCTTATACTCCTGTGACACCTAGGATTTTATTGTATTTTCTTGGTTAAAATGTTATTTACTCCATTTTTCTGCAGTCCTTATGAAAGTAATACCTGTATCTATAGTGTTTACTACTGTTATCTCCAAAGTTCTATCTAGGTGGGCAATCCCATTAGGAAATTTGTTGGTAAATGAATAAAGTTATTAAGTGAGAAACTTCACCAGCTTCTGTCATATTTCTACAAATTCTATGATACAAATGGCTACTTGTATATCATAGTTAAATTCTCTGTGAAACAATTTTCCGGAAGTCCAACTTTTGATAGCATCTTGACCTAGCATCTCCAATCACATTCTCTTATGAGAAGAACAGGACTACTCTTTATTTGCATGCCTTTGTTCATTCCCATTATTATCAACATCTCAACAAACTCTGGCAAAGCCAAGGAATGATTTCCCTAATACCTCCCAGAGGAACCACAATAAAGGAAATCAGAGACATCTGTGCATTGTTTATACCTCCATAATCCTTTCTAGAGTTGTAAATTACTTGGCAACAGCTGGGCAAGAGAGGAAGGAGAACTATTCTATTTGAAAAAGAAGGTATGAATCCAATAACCAACTCAGTGCTTTGAAACTTTATCATTCCTTGAGTTCCTAGACCCAATTTCAAACTGTGAAGGGGGTGTTTCCCACACCCAACAAGCAAATCTTGGACCCCAGCAGGGTGTCAGAAAAATCAACTCAATTCTGATATTATCTATGGAGAGATAGTACCAGGTTCCACAGGTTAAGGGTTCATTCCTACAAGACCACAAATCCCCTTCCCTGCCCTCACTTCAAATGTGAGTCATAAGCCTAGGTCGTTACCTGTACTTCTGACTAACCAGTTATAAATCAGAGGTTCCAACAACCTCCTCTTTGGGTCTAATTAATTTTCTAGAGCAGCTCACAGAACTCAGGGAAGCATTTTACTTACCAGACTATTGGTTTATTATAAAAGGCTATAACTCAGGAATAACCAGATGGAAGAGGTGCACAGGGCAAGGCATGGGGAAAGGGCATGGAGCTTCAATACTCACTCCAGAGACACCATTCTCCCAGCACCTCCATGTGTTCACCAACCTGGAAGTGCCACTGACAAGACCCCTATGGGCCCCCCTCCTTTTTTCAGAAATGTGAACTTTATCTTTAAGAGATGAACAACAGCTGGCTTAGATCAGTTTGAGCTTGACCACTGGCTGGCCCCTGCGCAGATGGACCATGAAGCATCCCACAGTTATCTGTTTCTCACTGCAATGTTAAAATTTCCTTCCAAGGAGAAGCACAAACCCCATTAACATAACATGCAATGTATGTCTGAGCATGTTTCCTTAAGACACACTCGAGACATTTTACCCACCTCTGTGTATGATGACAAAGTTTCCCTTCTGAATATTTACCCTAAACCCTAAATAAAAAGAATCTGTTCACGTCTGCTCAGGGAGTGATGGTTTTGGAAATTAATCCCCATGATCTCTAGCCCTTTCTGCCCTTACCAAAGGTCTGGGGGTGGGACTGAAAATTTCTAACCCTCTAATCATATGATTGGTTCTCCTGGCAACCAGCCCTATCACTAGGTGGGATTCAAAAGTCACAGCATTAACATAATGAAAGACTTTTATCTCTTAGGATATTCCAAGGGTTCTAGGAGCTCTGTGCCAGAAACAAGACAAAGACCAAATATATATTTCTTAGTATAAGCCACAATATCACAGTCATTTATAAAGTTATAGTATTTTTTTATTAGAATCAGAATTGGGGCACCTGGGTGGCTCAGTGGTTGAGCATCTGCCTTCTGCTCAGGTTGTGATCCCAAGATTTTAGTATCAAATCCTGCATCAGGCTCCCCATGGGGAGCCTGCTTCTGTCTCTGCCTCTCTGTGTCTCTCATGAATGGATAAATAAAATCTTAAAAAAAAAAGAATTGGAAATTATAATACTAATTAGAGGACAATAGTGTATTGCATATATGCATAAAATGAGTAAAGACAACTTTGACTTTTGAAAACTTAAATTGAAGAAAAAAATGTGTAGCCTGTGTGGATGTTGGTCTGTGCCACTCTGATCCCCCTCCAGCACTGAAAGATTTATTCCCAGAGCTGTGGACAGCTATCTGCCCTCTTTCAGGATTGCCTTAAAGAGAGCCAGCTTTGCCAAATGGCACAATCTTTTCCCAGGGCTACTTGCTCCGCTAACTGGTTTACTTGGGAAAGTAAAAGCCTGGGCCTATTGACCCAACTTGAAATAACTCTTAAGGAATCCTAGTTGAATTTGGAGCTTCTGGTGGAGTTGGCTAAGGGTTTAATGTGAATGTACCACTTCCCCAGTTCTCTGTCTCCAATATTGACTCCTGCTCTTTCCTCACTATTGAACCCAGGAGCACTAATAAACTTCCATGTCAAGTTTGTGACACAAGCCCTTTATATTAGGCTGGAAGTTTAGTCCCAGTTATGAATTTGCTTACTCTGTTATGAGTTCTGGATGTTATCCTTGGGAGATTAGATATGGTTTGTTCAATGAGAGCCACGAGGGAATAAGATTGGGTTTGGTGATAAAGGTGGTAACAGGAGCATGAGACAAAGGACAGACTAACTCCTAGAAACTTTAGCTTCGGTTAGGTAGAATTACTTAACCTTCCTAGGTGGCCTTTAAATTTTGCTCTGAGAGGAAACCTCTTCTGCCTCTGACCTATAGAGAGTATGTAGCTGTTCTTATAATTTTGCTTTTATGATTTGCCTTACACTGTTAGCTTACTATTCTATTTCCACTCAAGCCTCTCTAGGTAGAAATACAGATTTCTACCAGTAGAATACAGATTTTTTTTAAGAATACAGATATTATATCTAGATACTCCTACAGAGTTTCTAACTCAATGTCTTGGATATCCTAATAGCTTAATATTAATAAATTGTTATTGAGTGAAGCTCTTTAAAAATAGATGTCTACTTAGTCATTTATTCCTCAGCTTAGTCCTCCTATGTAGAACTTTTTTTTTTTTTGGTACCCAATCTGATTTTAAGATGTTATCAAAACTACTTCTCAAGACTGGTTAAATATAGACTTCTTTAATCCTCTTTGTTTGCTGACATGTCTGAACATAACAATTTCCATTATAATATAAAACTGATTCCAGTTAAAGTTGAGGACTTAGTATGTTCAAGGGACCGGCAAAATGCTCTACATGCAATCTTGAAATCTTCCTGGATTTTGAAAAAATATCTGCATGATTTTTTTAAAATTTTTATTATATTTTATTGTATTTAAATTCTTTGGAAGTTGACAATCCATTTAAAGACTAATTAGACTATTTTTCTTAATTAGAATAACTGATTAGTAACAGGAACCCATATTTGGGTGCCTGGGTATCTCAGTCTGTTGGACGTCTGACTTGGTTTTTGGCTCTGATAGTGATCTCTGTGTTGGGGGATAGAGCCCTGTGTCAGGCTCCATGCTCAGCTGGGAGTCTACTTAAGATCCTCTCCCTCTCCCTGTGCTATTCCTCCTATTCTTGCATTCTTGCTCTCTCTCTCTCTCAAATAAATAAATAATAAATAATCTTTAAAAAAAACCACAAACAAACCATCCTTATGCATATCATGTTAAGAGGATGACAAGTGTATTGTGGAGTCTGACTTTAGGCTCTGAGCACTCAGTGATAAGACCGGGTCTTCTGGGAGATAGCCATCCAGGACAGATGCTAAATCTTCTTTGACAATTTAATTAGTATGCCCTATTTTCATTGCTGTTGGAGCTACTCTTAGTTTATCAATGAAGGAATGAGTTAGTTCCCTCCTCATTCAAAGAGAATGGAGCAGTCAAAAGTCCAAGAACCACATTCAACTAGGAAAGAATGACAAATACAAGTGGCTTAAAGAGGAGGGTGTAAAGGGGAGGTAAGACTTCAAATAAGAAGAGCAGATTAAGTGTGAGTATGAACAGATTTCTTTCTGTGAAGAACAGGGCACTGGCAAGAGGGATTTAAATTCAAAATTCATTTCATTTTGGCATTGAGTTCCTACTATATGTTTTCCTGTCCCTGTGCTGTGGTCCCTGCTCTAGAAGAGTCAGCTGTGGGGGATTCTGACAGAAACAAACATAACATCAGTATCCTAAGGCAAGTGCTGATGGAAGAGTGGAGAGCAGCCCCAGTACAATCTAGAAACTTGAACT
This sequence comes from Vulpes vulpes, assembly GCF_048418805.1. Classification (NCBI taxonomy): domain Eukaryota; kingdom Metazoa; phylum Chordata; class Mammalia; order Carnivora; family Canidae; genus Vulpes; species Vulpes vulpes. The sequence continues at coordinate 126,883,039 of NC_132783.1, read as the reverse complement.
TATGTCCACAAGAGGTTAAGCCATTTCTCTCTCTGGGCTTTTAAGAGGTTTTTTGGGGGAGGAGGGGGAGGCGGGAAATATGTTTATTTTGCTCTATTGAGTTATGCTTTCCACATAATCTGCTTAAGAAAATCTTTGTGTTTGAGTAAGAAATTGCCTGAAGGAAATTTAACTTTATTCTTTTGTTGACAGTAAGTTTAGCAAAATCATTTACTGTGTGCACAACTTTATCCACCCACAAAAGAGATTGCAGTCAGAACTATGTTCTAATGAAAACAAGGCTTCTATTTTCTGCATTTATTTATACAGTGTGATGAAAATTACCCCACACTTCTCTCTGATATGCTTATACCTGTAGCAACTCCCTGCAGATCTGAGAATTTTCCACAGTCTTGGAAGAAGCAAGAGTATACGTCGGGGAGGGGCAGGATGTGTGTCAGCATCAGGTCACTGATTTCAAAATGCTAGCACCTCAAACTGGGGGCAGAGTTGTAACTGTGTAATCTGTAGAAGTTTATTTTCTGTTTTTTATCTGTCCTTTCTAATTAAAAAAAAAAAAAACCTTTGAGGAGGAGAGGAGATGGTGGCTGTTAGCACATTAGCTTTATTTTTTCCTCCCTGAGACTATACCATATACTTATTTTCCACAAGTGAGAATCAGTACTATGGACAGAGGACAGAGACCTGGGTTTCAATTCTGACTCTACCACTAACTAACTAGCTGTTAGCATTAAAACTCATTATCTAACATCGATTAATTTTCAAAAATAGCCATGTCTTGAGTTCCTGTGCTTTGTGTATACAAAGGAAGCAACAGTGTAAGAACTATATTTATAATCTGAATTGTTTTTGTAAATATACATAGGTCTTGTTTGTCTTTGATTTGTTTGGTGAGCAAAGAGAGAGTAACCTTTAGCTAAGGGAGACTAAGCAGTTTAGGATTTAAATATCAGTGATTCAAGCCACAGTTCCCTTTTCCTGTATCATTCCTTCCTAAAATGTAATGTCACCTAATCAGCAGATCATACTAAATCCTGTGATTATATATTCTCAAAAATGTTTTTCAGAAAGTTTATAAAGATATACAGCTGAACTAATTCAGATGGAGGTAAACCACCAGAAGATGTGGGAATGGGTCAGATTGGGGGCATGGGGAGGTAAAATGGAAATAATTTTACCATCAGTCTAGGATATGAATCAATCCTGCCAACAATCACAAAATTTAACTCTGCTCTTCATGGTAGACAAAGACATAAGAAGCAAAGGCATTGAGATATAAAGTAAATCTATTATGAAAGAAGAAGCCTTTCCTGGTAATAAACTCCACAAGAAACTTACAATTCAAATCCTTATGCAAGAGACAGATGGTTAAATTTGCTGCATAAAATAGCAAATAAACCCCAAATAAAAATGCTTTAAACAAATGAGCCGCTATTTCTTTCTCTTGTGAAAGATGGAGTCCCAAGCTTTTTGGAGAATCTTCAAGGTGTCACCAAGGACTTGGGCTCTTATTTTCTGTTCCATCATCCTCAATATTTGTACTTTCCATCCTCAAAGTATCTTTTGATCAAACATGACTACTGGTGCTTCAGTTATCACATCTGAGTTTCAAGCTGTCAGCAAGAAGGGGTAAGCCCCCCAAATTATTTGTATCTTCCTATTTAAGAGAATTTTCCAGAACTCTCACATACCCACTTCTGCACTTATTTTATTGGCTCCAGTTTAATCACATCATAGGGCAGCCCTGATGGCCCAGTGGTTTGGCACCGCCTTCAGCCCAGTGTATGATTCTGGAGACCCGGGATCAAGTCCTGCATTGGGCTCCCTGCATGGAGCCTGCTTTTCCCTTTGCCTGTGTCTCTGCCTCTCTCTCTCTTTCTCTGTGTCTGTCATGAATAAATAAATAAAATCTTTTAAAAAAATCACATCATATAAGGATGCAGGATTGCCTGGGAGGTGTAGTTTTCTTCTGGGTAAGTATACTCCACTAAAAATAGCTGATGAGCAACTGGTAGTCTCTGTCACAGAGGAGAAATGACAAAATGGAGAGTATTTCAATAGCCATTTTACGTAAAATTTAAATGTGGCCTTTAAAGAAATAAGTTATAAGAGACAAGGGAACAAAGTGTAACGACCTCAAAATATTGATGCATCTACACCATTTTAGCCCAGGTCTCCAGACTTTCTCAAAAGAAATGAATGCTAGAGCTCCAGAGAAATAATCACATGTTTAACATGTTGGCTCTAGTTTAAGTAATCACTTCTCTAGGGACCAATCTACTTTTAAAAAAATGCAGTTCTTATAGTGAAGACAGAAATCTAGTTTTTAGGAGATTTAATCAATGCAGAGTCTTATATTCCTTTAGCCTTCTAATAGGCAATAAATAACACAGATCTTTCATTTGCAGCCTCTATAACAACTGTGGGGAAAGTGCTTTTTTCAAAGCAAATACTTCTGTATTCTGGGTATTTGGAGTTTTCCCTAGTTCTTCAGATCTAAAGAGGATTGATGGGAGCCCCATTCCCTGGAATGTGGAAGACCAGTGCCCTTTCCCAGATTGCCATGAGCTCCAGAGGGACTTGTGTTCTCATGGTCACCTCTGGCTTTGGACACCTGCTTCCAACCATTGGCTCTGATTTTATGAATTGATTTGCTGTCCTGCTCGTGTTGTTTCTCTCATATTCTGCCCTGAGGTAGGACTTGGATCTTTTCCTTTCTTTTCACATACACAAAAAAATGCAACCTCCCACCCCCAAAATTAACCAACAAAAATAAGCAGATGCCTACCTATATGAGGTAATTTTGTGTGAGTAAAAGACTCTCCTGAAGTATATCAGAATACAAATGTGCCATTGCATAAACACGAACAAATTAAAATTAAACTGTAGACGTCTTTGGGATGAAAAGTCCTTTAGCCACCATATACCATAGGGAGCTTCATTTTCATTTTTCTCTCCCTCTGACCTCTTCTCAGCTCGTGCTTTGCTTATTTCTCTGTTCTCATATATAAAGTAATAAAGCTCTCTTTGGTCATTACCCCCAAGTTACCTTGGCATATTCAAGTTCCATTGAACGGCACAGCTGGTTGGCAGTTGTGATCACACGCAGCAAGTTTTGAAGGTATCACACCTGCGCTGGCCTACCCATGGCCCGTTTGTAGCTGTGGAAGTGAGAGCCCTTGTCATGATAAACTGAGATGAGGCATGTGAACAGTGAATAACAGTACTGGGAGTAAGTACATGGTGGTCATTCAATAAATCTTAGGTGCTATTATTAGCATGACAGTCTTCAACTGATAATGCTTTTTTCAATGAAAAAAAAGTGCTGAGTCTTCCTACTCTTGGGGTGCAGAATAATCCTAATTTGGATATAGAGGCCTCCAGAATCTGTGTACCCTTCCAGAGATGCTTGGTGCTTATATCATGTGACTGTATTTATTTTCTTCCATTGCTAATACACAGGACGTCTGTTTGAGTCCACATGTCAACAGTTTTGTTTATCAATTAAACTATCTGAAAGTTATGTGCTTCCTTTGTAATAAAAAATAAGGTTGCGATCATGAGAACTGATTAGAGTGCCAATTCATTTTCCTGAGAGATACAAAAGAAAACAGAGAAATAATTTGCTGAAAATGGAGCAATACATACAATTATTTTGATGAGGGTCACTGCTAGAAACCTGGATTTGTTTGTATTATGGGATGTATAAGGGCACTGCGACCTGCCTCATGTTCTCAAGGAGACATAACTGAATAAGAGGATAAAAACTGAATGGCAATGGGAAATAAGCACAGGAGGAGGATTCTTTAGAGCTATGTTAGAATTATTGTTAATAGTCATTTCCAGAATTTCAGGAACTTAATTTCAAAGTCATGTCCAGAAAGAAGAGATGAATAGTCTTTGACCTATTGAGTGCTTGTTATCTATGGCTATAGTATAGCTTATGCCCGCTGTGAATTCAACTCCTCAAACTCAGAAACTGTGTTTTATTTACCCTTGTATTTCTTACCTCACTTAGTGCTTAGGACCTGATAGATACTTTATAAAGATGTGTTGAATGAATGAGTAAACTAATACATTTATAAATGGATCAACCCATCAAACAATCTACAATTTAATTTCTGGACTTTTCAACAATGAGATTTCTCTTTTAGCTTTGACGAAAATAGAAAAAAAGGCATCACAGTCCAATTTTTAATATTACTTTATCACAACATTCCATGAACTACGAGGTAAAATTCTTATGTCAGTTTTGCTAGATTAAGATGTTAATGAAGAAAAATTCATGAGCCTTGGCATTCTTTTTTTAGCTGTTTTACCTTCACTTTCCAAAAGGGCAAAATGAACATCTGTGTGTCTGGAACAAAAGACAAATTAAAAATAAGAGGTTAATTAGGCATTAAATTGACATTTTAAACACAATTTTAGTGCTATGGAAGTGGTGAAAACAATCATTTCAAATGTGTTATTTGGGGGAGGTAGATTTTATTGATTAGTTTACTCAAAAGCTGACTCAGTCTGAACAATTAGAATATCAAGCAAAGAACACATATGAAACAAGCTTTGGAAGAATTCTCCATTAACTATTATGATTGTTGCAAGAAATAATAATAACATGTTTTGCACAGCTTTGTTATCAGGAGCCTTTACATTTGACATTTCAGAAGCAAGGAAAGCGAATAGCTTAAGAAGTTGAAAAGCCAATTCATCATGATGTCTGACATTTGGGAGCTGATATTATCATCTGTAATTTAAAATTCAGAATTTATAAAGTGCAGTCATATAATACTTCCCAGCAAACAAAGGTCTTGCTGAAATGTCTATACTTATCTGGGAAATAACATAGAGTCACAAAAAGCCGATGCTTTTGAATTTGAATGCTTATTCTTGCCACCTCACCCCTCAAATTTTATAAAATAATGAATTTCTACCTTCTGCAATCAGCAAAATTGTGATGATCAGCAAAATGCACAAGAAGCTGATTTTATGTATGGAGATTTAAAAATCTACTATGACCTTTTTGATCATGGTTATGAGTCTTTTCTTGACCATGTATCATGTGGTGTTTGTTGATCATTTGTTTGCTTTATTTCTAATCAAAGTACGATAGCACATGAAAATATATTTGGAGCTACTCTAGGATACTGCTGAGAATACCAATCACAGTTGTGCTATTGTGTGCTTATGCACAAGGTTTTCTAGTCCAGAGATTCCGATCTGACAACATCAGGAAGTATTTTCAGAAACAGCTGCATTAGAATATATCCATTTGGAGAAATTCTACAGGAACCCCAGCCCCTCAGCGTCCTGGGGCCCAGGTTATCTCCTTGGACCTGAAACTGATCTTCCAATTTCCTTTTCATTAACGGAATCAGCATTAAGATGGAGATTTCTGGTCTGGCATTGATAATCTTGCTGCTTTCCTAAAGACTGGTTTGCTCTGTGCACTATGCTCAGCTTTCTTGTAGTTACTTTCAGATGAGAGAAACAAAATATTCCCTTTCTTCGCTTCATACAAATACTTCAAGAAAAGGTACCCAGTGATTTGTACAACTGACAACTGCAACCATTGCTCCAGGGCAGATTGAGAAAAACTCATATTCTCTTTAACACAACCCAGAAGTGCCTGTTCATCTACCTTATGGCAGAGGCATGTGTTTCATTGCTGCTCTGTGATCTAATTCAGAGGAGAGATAGCTGCGGCATTTTCAACTGATATATAAAAATAGCTGGTTGCACTAGACACTGTCTGACGTCAATGAAATCATTAAAAAGCAGTGACCAGTCTGCAGAATGTCTCTGATTGCAGCTCAATGTGCAGATACTTCAGCCACATCATTTTTTCTTTTGACAGACAGCTATCTTTTCTTACTGTAAGATAATTTTCATCAGTCATTTAGCTAATATGTGGTTAAAGCTCAAGTTCTTCCTACTCTTCCATGGCACATAATCTGATGTAAAAGGTCAGCCACATTTGAGAAGGGTTCATATCCTGTGGAGATAGTGGGAACGGACAGTTGAGGACCTTTGGAAATTTCTCGTAGACTTCTAAATAAATGTGAGCCCACAGATTAATTAGTATTGTATTGGTTTCCCACCACAGGATTTGTGCTGAAACTTTTGAAGGTGACTGAGGACACTTGTAAATTCTTTCCAAAAGGTGGAGCTCATACCAAGAACCAGCTACAAATACCAAAATGCCAGATGGGGTCTGGCTCAGGAGTTTTCCAAATCTGCTATCCTGTTAGAAGTTTGACTGCCTTTCCCTCCAATATGGAGTCCCCTTCCCCATTCCTCACTATCAAGATAAATCCTAGCCATCCTGAAAATCACCCTGAAGTCTTGCCCAATCACTCTGCCATCATATTATCTTTGCCTTTCCTGATCAAACTACTCCAGTCCATAAACTAGTTTAGACCTCCATCAAAGTCTCTCTTTTCAGTTTCACAAAAGAATGCTTTCCTGACCTGTTTCTGTTCACTCCCTCTTTTACCATACCCTAGAGCAATTCTTCTAAAATATCAGTCTGATTATGTTAGCTCCTTATTTAACACCATCAGTGTCTCCCTATGTGAGAGCTCACCAAGCTTCATGCCTTTTAATCAGATGAACTCATTCATGTTCTAGCCAGAGGCCAATTAAATGAATCTGTTGTTCTCCAGCTCTTGGGACCCTTTATTTTACTCTATCCTTGCATTTTTATCATTAACCCATTCCTGCAACCATTTGCCTTGTGATATACTTCATCTATAGTGCTCGCCCTTCACACTTGACAGATTTGGCTTTCTTAATGTTAAACAATTGTGTTCTTTTTTGAACTAGGTTTGTAATAGTGCTATGACTACTTAGGGAACCGTGCTACTCAACCAATATCCAGACGAGGTTCCATGTGGAACATAGCTCAACTTCCTTTTGGGAATAGACCAGATGCTCCCTTATTACTGCAGGATAAAACCTGTGGCACACTACACGGAACCTGAATCTGTGGTTTCAGACTGTTCTTCCACCAGTTCCCACCATACACCTTATATCAGCCACTGGGCCCATCACAATCTTTCATTCTTCCACCAAACTATGCCTTAAGTTCCTTAAGTTTATGAAGCCCCTCCACCATTTACAATTTGGCACACTCACCCTTTAATATCAAAATCAAATATAGTTACCCCCAACCAATTTAATTGATCCTATTTACATGTTCCCACGGAAATGCATATTTATGTTAAGTACTTAAGTTTTGTACAAAACTTATGTTTTGTAATCTGTTTTTTTTCCCTAAAACTTGACTTTCCACAATGCAAGAAGCTAATATTTTATTCTTTTCTATATCTAGAGATATAGATATAACACAGGGTCTGTCAAATTATGGTTCCTCAGCAAGTGTAATTTTTTTTTGTACACTCACAACTCATTACTTTCACTTCAGATGTTGTATTACATTTGTAATTATGTAATTATCTGTATGATAATTGGTTTTAGCTTTCCCTTTTATAATGTAAGTTTATTCCATGAGAGCAAGTATGTTTATATATTGTTCACTTTTGTATCTATAGGAAATAGGAGAATACCTGAAAAATAGGAGTTTTTCATATTCATTCAATACACGAATGTCTCTTCTTTAGAGTTCAATTATTTATTGAGATTATGAATCTTAATTTAGGCTTGGGCATACGATTAACATCTCTAATGGCTGAAATGATGACTACAGGTGGAACATTGGATTATGCGTTATTCTTTTTGGCAAAATTCCCTTCCTTTTAACTGTGTTGGTAAGAAGCTATTCACATTTGAAAACAGTATGTATAGGAAGCTAGCAGGCTATATCACAAGCTTCTCAAGATAAGCCATCTTGTGATTCTGGACTTGGGTTAGTTAATTGCCTAGGTTGGCACATCATTGAGGAGTAGGACTTTGTCCTTTTGTTTAAGTGTTTCATTACATAGGTGTTTATAACTTGTTGGACAGATGCAGGTTGTAGTTAATGACTGAGAGCCACCACTAAGCAACTATCAATGAAAAATACAGAGCGATCAAATCAAATCAATAAAGATAGTAAAGATCAATTGCAGGAAGAGATGATGTAGTTAGACTTAATACTGTCTGGCCTGTTTCAGTCCACTTGGAATGTGTTTTTGGCTTAAAATACATTTATTGTAAACCATGTTGTTATTGGCAAGGTTTTTAGGACCCTTGGGAATAAAATTATCTTTCCTTTTTCTTTCTTATACTTTCTATTTTAGTGCAAACAGCATGAGGTTGGGAGTCAGGGAGTCCTGGGTTGAAATACTACTTACAAATATTGCAATGTTTTGAACATTATTAGCCTTTGAGAGGTCCTGCTTCTTCAACTTCATGGCTGTCAAGGTTGAAATAAACAATATGTATAAAATGCCTGGCAAATTACTGAAGCTGGATAAATGTCAGTTTTCTCTTCCTACACATTATCCCTTGATTTTCTCTTTCTTTGTTTTCCTTACCCCAACTCCTTTGTCACAGTCTTCCCAGTCTGTGAAACTCTTGATGATTTTCTTTAATTTCCAAGGTATTGGTTGGCTAAAATGTTAGCCTAGAGATTCTCCAGAGTTCTGTAATTTAGGAAAATTTGAGCCTTCCCTAAGCATATCAGTAACTAGTGAAAAATTCTGTTTTTTATTTTTTTAAAAGATTTCATTTTTTTAATCGTGAGAGATGCATGGAGAGAGGCAAAGACTTAGACAGAGGGAGAAGCAGGCTTCCTGTGGGGAGCCAGATGTGGGACTTGATTCCAGGAACTGGAGATCACAACCTGAGCTGAAGTCAGATGCTCAACCACTGAGCCACCCAGGTGTGCCTATTTCTTTATTTTTATCTGTTTCCATTGACTGAAGAGTTTAGAATCTTTCTTCAGTATGCTACATGTCTACAGCTAACCAATTTCTAGTTGGATATTGTAAGCTTAGATTAACTGAGTTCATCTAGAATTTTATTGGGTTGAGATTGGGCTATAGTTATAATAGAAGGCAGAGAAAAGATGGGTAAATATAATGTAGCCTAGTGAAAAATTATTAGATCTGTAGTAAAAGGACATTGCTAAAAATCATCCTTTACTTGTTAGCTAAATAAATTGAAATAGGCCATTTAAAAACTCAGTTTCTTTATTTACAGAATTGGATACTTTTCTGACAGGGTTTTTGTGAATTTGAAAGACATAGTGCATGTATAAAGTTTATTTTAAAAAGAAAAGCATTCTAAATGTTGTAATTTAATTTTTTATAAGTTAAGGCAAAGGCTAGTTCCCAATCCAGACATGACAAAAGAGGGCCTGACTATGTATTTGGAAAAAAATATAATGAAGGTTAGCCAAATGGAAGCAGACCAAAAGGAAGGAGATCAATATTTGTTCAGTTCTTAGAATTTCCTGGGGCACAGAAATTCTAACTCATACTTCTCTGGTAGATGCCCTAGAGGAAAGGAAAGAAACTTTGGCTTCATCCTGCCTCATCACAATATCCAGAATCCCCTAGATGCCTACCAGAGAAAGTTGGTTCAGCTTTTTCTCAAGAAGTTGTTCCATGCAAGAAAAAACGCTCAGCCTGACTCCTCACCCACAGAACTAATCTGATATCTATTAAACCATTGGGATGGGACTTGAAGATGGATTAGTGGTTGCTAAAGATATTCTAAGAGATTAAAAACAAAACCCCTGGAATGCCTGGATGGTTCAGTGGTTGAACATCTGCCTGCCACTTGGGGTGTGATCCCAGGGTCCTGGGAAAAAGTCCCACATCAGGCTCCCTGCAGGGAGCCTACTTCTCCCTCTGCCTATGTCTCTGCCTCTCCTTCTGTGTCTCTCATGAATAAATAAATAAAATCTTTTTTTTTTTTTAAAAGAGCCCGCTCTTGTGCCCATACCAAGTGGCCCAGGGATAATTAGAGGAGTTGAATGGGCAAAATTGTTTACCTGCTCACTATGAAACCCGTTCTTGAATTCTTCTATTTTGGTTACCATTTGGCATTGGTAATTGGGAGACGTGAGATGAGAGTGGATAGCTTAGAATGAAAGAAACCTAGAATTCTCAAACAGAAAAGTTGATAGATTACTATTTCGTGCTCTCTCCTCTCTTTTTTTAACTTCAACTCCTACTCAACCATCCTTACTCTCAGCTGATGAATGTGCTTTCAGTTTTACAGAATACACCATGGCGATCACAGGTCCACAAGTTTCCACATTATATCTATTCACTGGCCTGCATCTACACCCTTATATTATCTTTTGAGAGAGAGAGAGAGAGAACAAAAGAGAGAGAGAGCATGAGTGAGTGGGTGTGGGGAAGGGAGCAGGGGAAAAAGAGGAGAGGCAGAGGGAGAGAGAATCTCAAGCACACTCCACGCTGAGTGCAAAGCCCAATGTGGGGCTGGATCTCACAACCCTGAGATCATGGCCTGTGCCGGCATCAAGAGTCTGGCACTTAAAAGACTGAATTACCCAGGCGCCCCTGAATCCTTATATTCTGTTTTCCCTTTTGCTACTACAGATGAGGTGTCTATGTTCCTAGTAGGGCAACCTGTTCAGTTGTCCATCAGATGCCATTCTCACATTCTCAGGGCTATTTCCCCAGTAATACGCCTCTCCTGCATCAGTAATTTTCCCTCCTGGTGGATTAGTCTCATTATCTACTTATAAGCTCTTATTTTCACAATCTCAACTAAACCTTACTTTCCTTTTAGTAATCATTCAATTCCTTTACTCTTCTTAAAAGTGAAACTCTTCAAAGTGCAGTCTTTACTCACTACCTCTATTTTGTCTCTGCCATTCTCTCTTGAATTCATTTAAATCATGCTTTTGCCTCTATTATTCCAATAAAAGTACTGTGGTCAACAAGTTCCAGTAGCTAAACCCAAAGGTCAAATATCAATGCTCATCATAGTTGTCCTTTCAGCACTATTAGACACAATAAATCATTTATTTCTTTTCTTTGATTTTATCCTCTTTTTTTTTTTGAAGTGTTTTTTAATTTCTTTAGTTTGGTTTATTTATTTATTATTTTTTAACTGGACTTCCAGGATGCCACTCTTTTCTGGTTTTCATCATCCTCATTAACCACTCCTCAGGCTTCTTAGCTGATTCCTCTCTATCTACCTCACCTTAATGATGAATGTTGGTGTATCCTGGGGGCTCAGTATTTGCACTCCTTCTTTTTCCATGGTAATTTCATTCAGTCTCATGCCTTTAAATCCTAACAACACCTTGATGATTACCATTGTGAAACTTGAAACATAAACCCTTAAAATCCAGACATATATATGCAACTGTTTTGTTGGCATCTGTACTTGGAGTTTAATGAGTTTATTAAATTTAGCATGTCCAAAACTGAATTTTTGAGCTTTCCTCTCACACCTACTCTTTCCTTGTCTTCTTCCTTGCAGTTTATGTCAAATCAAGTTTCCTTGGAGTCATCTTTACTTCCTCTTCCCTTTTCAGTCCAAAAAGAAAGTCTTGATATATTTGATATATTTACCTTCAAACTATAACCAGAACCTACCACATCTCTTCACCTCTACTGCTACTATCCCAAACCACCATCATTTTTTAACCAGAATTATTACAGAAGACTTTTAAGTGGTTTTTCATGTCTACCCTAACTCCCCTGACTCTCTTGTTAACACAGTGCCCAGAGGAATCCTGTTAAATCATAAATCAGATCATGTCAAGAACTTTGACACACATTGAGCTGGCTTCCATTTAGTGCAATTAGTTGTTTGATTCAGTAGACTGCACTTTTAAGAAGCAATATTCCTGGGAAATATTAAGGGGGGAGAATTCATCCACAGGCTCATCTTTTGTATTTGTTAAAGTTTATCCACATGGGTATTAACTGCTTGGCACTTCCAACTTGTGCAAGTATGGGTTTAGGTGCCTGGGGATCTGCAGTAGTATCAACAAGAAGTCCTGGGGTAGAAGGAAAGAAGTTATATCCATCAGAGTCCACACAGAACTGGAACAAGACACAGATGAGGCTAAGATGACTTCAGGGATGCATGAGATGTCCAATAATCTCTGCTTGAAGTGTTCTTCTTCAATGTTGACATAGCTCACTTCACCTTCATACAAAGATGGTCTTTACTCGAATGCCATCTTCTCAGTAAGACGTTTTCTCAGCTTCTTATTTAAAATGTAGCCACCTATATATTCCTAATACACATTTCCTGCTTTGTTTTTAAAAATTACTTATTAATTTTTATTGTTAGCCTTCCTCACTAGACTTAAAGCTCTGGGATAGCTGTGAGTTTTGTCTGTTTTGTTCATTGTTGAATTACCAGACTAGCATGTAGTATGTATTCAACAAGTAGTGAATAAATTACTTATAAAAATTCTTGACTGGTACTGTAAGCTTTTACAAACACTTGAATTAAATACATGGAACATTCTAATTAATGTGTAGATCATATGTTTATTTTGTCAAATAATCAAATATTTTAAACATTCAAAGATAAGGTGGAGTATTTCCTAAGTAGGTCCTAAAGCAAATAGATGAAGGAGAAGATTTGTTAGTGTCCACTGATCTATGGGATGCTAGTTTGCAAGCTTCTTTATTCTTCTAAGTTACCTTTTAATAATTTTCTTTGTTGATCTTTTCCATTAAATCTCTATAGAAATAACTACAAGGATTGGTGATAAGCTCATTCTTTGTTCCACCCGTCCCTGGATGTTAACAGTGAATCCCTGTGAGTCAGACAGTGATAACAGAAGACCTATGAACACAAGGTTCTGAGTGAAATGGAATGTTGAAACAAAAAGGTGAAGTGGAAAAAAATGACCTAAGTTAGTTCCTATAAGCATACATAATAAGCATCATAAGTTATGAATGTTATTAAAAAATAATCATCGAGATCTGCTTTATTTGGTTTAACTCTGAAGAAGCAATAATATTTTCTATCATTATAATTGAAGGGGAAAAAGAGCCAAATAGTTAGTAGCAATGGTAAAACTTTTTTCTTAACAGTATTATTTTCTTCTGGGTGCTTGCTATGTGGGGGCCTGGTGAGTCATTGATCCAGATATGCCTGCATCTACATCCTGGTTCAATCAATTATTAGCTTATGTGGCTTGGGGTAGGTGTTAAAGAAGTCTTGTTTTCTTTAAAGAAAGTTGAGATGATAGTACTTAAACTTCAAGGTTAATATTCTTTTTAAAAAAGATTTTATTTCTTTATTCATGAGAGAGAGAGAGAGAGAGACAGAGACAGAGACACAGGCAGAGAGAGAGAAACAGGCTCCATACAGGGAGCCCGACATGGGATTCAATCCCTAGTATTCCAAGATCACGCCCTGGGCCAAAGGCAGGTGCTAAACTGCTGAGCCACCCAGGTGTCCCCAAGGTTAATATTCAACAATTAAGAATGGATGAAGAAAGTACTAGTTCATAAAAGATGTTTAGTGCAGGCTAGATCCTCCTATGTTAATGGTTATCAAGAAACAACAGTGTTGTCATAGAGTGTAAAATAAAAGCATGAAGTGAGAAATAAATAAGTTAAAGTAATTAGACTTTTTAATTAAAAATAATAATTTTATGTGATGATTTCAATTCTATTCGTATCAAAGATAAAAAGCATTGTAATTGGCCCAGCATTGAAGATCACTCTGTTGAAATGTCACAGATAGGACACCTCAGATATTTGAGCTCCAGGGTTATGGTGTTCTCTTAGCACTTGTATAATTTAGAGAAACTTTCTCTTCCCCGTAAAAGTTCATTTGCTGTCTAGAATATCTCATTAAGCAACAAAAGTCTGCTTAAAGTTAACAGTCTAGAATATTGCATTAAGCGATAGAGAGATAATTAAATTCAGTTTGCAAACTAAGGAAGTTGATGTCCAGATGTGCCAGTTATGAATTTATAGCTCCAAATCAACACTTCATTGCCTGTGTTGTGAAAATATAGCTGGGTCCTTTAAATAGATTTCCTTTGTCAGCTGTCACAATGTTAAGTTTTAAGGGTTAGAGCATATTGGAGGGAAACTCTTTTTGGGTTCCTGGACCCAACTCCAACATGGGTGTTGGCAGGACTTCCTATACAACATCAAACACTTCTCACCCAAACCAACAGGATGTCTACAAACTCATCTCAGTTCTAACCCTATCTCCCCAGAAATAGCATTAGGTTGCATAGGTTGAAGGTTCAGTCCTACACAGACTGTCCTCCTCCACACTCCAGATGCCAGCAGCAAGTTCATGTTGTTACCTGCACTTCTGTCAAACTGGCTACAAATCAGAGGCTCCCAAGTCCCCCTCCTTGAGTTCAATTAATTTGCTACAGTAGCCCACAGGACTCAGAAAAACATTTCTTTACTAGATTACTGGTTTATTATAAAAGGACATAACTCAGGAATAGTCAGATGGAAGAGGTGCAGAGGGAAAATCATGAGGGAAAGGCGTGGGAGCTTCCATATTCCCTTCAAGCCAGAAGCTTTATTACATAGGCACAATTGATTAAATCATTGGCCATTGGTGATTTTTTTTTTGGGGGGGGTTTTTAAAAATTGTTTTATTGTGATAAAATATCCACAATGTGTATTGTCCTAACTATTCACAAGTGTACAATTGAGTAGTATATACATTCACAATGCTGTACAACCATCACTGTTATTTATACCCCAAAAGTTTTTCATTGTCCTCAAAATGGTCTGTACTCATTAAACACAAATACCACTTTCCCCTGGACCCCCAGTAATTATGATTCTACTTTTTGTTTCTGTGAATATACCTACACTTGGTACCTTGTGGAAGTGGGATCGTATAATATTTGTCTCTCTGTATATGGCTTATATCACTAAGTACAATGATTGCAGGTCCATGTTATAGGATATATCACAATTTTATTCCTTTTTATGGCTGAATAATATTCCAATGAAGTATGTACCACATCTTGTTTTCCCTTCATCTGCTAATGGACACTTAGGTTGTTTCTATCTTTTGACTATTGTGGATAATGCTGCTATGATGTTGGTGACAAATATCTGTTCCAGTCCCTACTTCCAATTATTCTGAATAAATACGTATAATATATATTTTACATATATAATATATACTACATATTATATATATAATCTAGGAGTGGACTTACTAGGTCATATGGTATGTCTATGTTTAATCTTATGTGAAACTGCCAAACCATTTTCCACAATGGCTGCACTCTTTTACGTTCTCAACAGGTGTACACAAGAGTTCTAATTTTTCCATATCCTTCCCAACACCTGTTATTATCTGGTGTTTCTGATTTATGTATGTATGTATGTATGTATGTATGTATGTATTTATTTATTTATCATTATTATAGCCCTCCTTGTAGGTGTAAAGTGCTGTCCCATTGTGGCTTTGATTTGTATTTCTCTTGTAACTACTAATGTTGGGCATCTTTTTCTTTTTTTACAAAATCAATGCCCAGAAATCAATGGCATTTCTATACACTAACAATGAGACTGAAGAAAGAGAAATTAAGGAGTCAATCCCATTTACAATTGCACCCAAAAGCATAAGATACCTAGGAATAAACCTTACCAAGGAGGTGAAGGATCTATACCCTAAAAACTATAGAACACTTCTGAAAGAAATTGAGGAAGACACAAAGAGATGGAAAAATATTCCATGCTCATGGATTGGCAGAATTAATATTGTGAAAATGTCAATGTTACCCAGGGCAATTTACACGTTTAATGCAATCCCTATCAAAATACCATGGACTTTCTTCAGAGAGTTAGAACAAATTATTTTAAGATTTGTGTGGAATCAGAAAAGACCCCGAATAGCCAGGGGAATTTTAAAAAAGAAAACCATAGCTGGGGGCATCACAATGCCAGATTTCAGGTTGTACTACAAAGCTGTAGTCATCAAGACAGTGTGGTACTGGCACAAAAATAGACACATAGATCAATGGAACAGAATAGAGAACCCAGAAGTGGACCCTGAAATGTATGGTCATCTAATATTCGATAAAGGAGGAAAGACTATCCATTGGAAGAAAGACAGTCTCTTCAATAAATGGTGTTGGGAAAATTGGACATCCACATGCAGAAGAATGAAACTGGACCACTCTCTTTCACCATACACAAAGATAAACTCAAAATGGATGAGAGATCTAAATGTGAGACAAGAGTCCATCAAAATCCTAGAGGAGAACACAGGCAACACCCTTTTTGAACTTGGCCACAGGAACTTTTTGCAAGATACATCCACAAAGTCAAAAGAAACAAAAGCAAAAATGAACTATTGGGACTTCATCAAGATAAGAAGCTTTTGCACAGCAAAGAAACAGTCCACAAAAGTAAAAGACAACCTACAGAATGGGAGAAGATATTTGCAAATGACATATCAGATAAAGGGCTAGTTTCCAAAATCTGTAAAGAACTTATTAAACTCAACACCAAAGAAACAAACAATCCAATCATGAAATGGGCAAAAGACATGAAGAGAAATCTCACAGAGGAAGACATGGACATGGCCAACATGCACATGAGAAAATGCTCTGCATCACTTGCCATCAGGGAAATACAAATCAAAACCACAATGAGATACCACCTCACACCAGTGAGAATGGGGAAAATTAACAAGGCAGGAAACAACAAATGTTGGAGAGGATGCGGAGAAAAGGGAACCCTCTTACACTGTTGGTGGGAATGTGAACTGGTGCAGCCACTCTGGAAAACTGTGTGGAGGTTCCTCAAAGAGTTAAAAATAGACCTGCCCTACGACCCAGCAATTGCACTGCTGGGGATTTACCCCAAAGATTCAGATGCAATGAAACGTCGGGACACCTGCACCCCGATGTTTCTATCAGCAATGGCCACAATAGCCAAACTGTGGAAGGAGCCTCGGTGTCCATCGAAAGATGAATGGATAAAGAAGAGGTGGTTTATGTATACAATGGAATATTACTCAGCGATTAGAAACGACAAATACCCACCATTTGCTTCAACGTGGATGGAACTGGAGGGTATTATGCTGAGTGAAATAAGTCAATCGGAGAAGGACAAGCAGTGTATGTTCTCATTCATTTGGGGAATATAAATAATAGTGAAAGGGAATATAAAGGAAGGGAGAAGAAATGTTGGGAAATATCAGGAAGGGAGACAGAACATAAAGACTCCTAACTCGGGGAAACGAACTAGGGGTGGTGGAAGGGGGGAGGAGGGCGGGTGTTGGAGGGGAATGGGTGACGGGCACTGAGGTGGACACTTGACGGGATGAGCACTGGGTGTTTTTCTGTATGTTGGTAAATTGAACACCAATAAAAATTAATTAAAAAAAAAAAAGAAAAAAGAAAAAGATGCCATTGGTGATTAATTCAACTTCTGATCCTTCTCTCCTCCCTGGAGGTCTAAGGGTGGGACTAAAAATTCCTACCCTTTAATCACATGATTGGGTCCATTGGCAATCTTCCCCCAACTCTTACGTGGGGTCCAAAAGTCACCACATCAACATAACAAAAGACACTTTTATCAGTGTCAATGCTTAGGAAATGTCATGGATTTTGGGAGCTATGAGCAGGTAACTATGGATGAAAACCAAATATATATATTTCTTTTCAATCACAATATCATAGAAGCTAAAGGAAGAAAGTGTTATTGTCTTCTGGCCCCAGTTCTTCTTCTTGCCAGCCTCCTGCCAAATGATTTGCTCTAGGGCTGGGTTCCTGCAGTGCACAATGCTCAGAAACACCATCAGCTAGCAGCTTCTTCCAGGGATGGCTCTGTAACAGAGACTCTTGTGTACGGCACACCTCCATCCATGGTTTCTCCTATCCCTACTTCAGCAACATGCAATGAATTCTGAGGCATTACAGCTCCCTCTGGATGGCTTCCTCCAGAGGGCAGGTTACCATCAAGTTTCAGTGACAAAGCATCTCAGCAAATGCACAATAAGAAATGGATCTTACTCTGGGAGGACTTCTTTTTCGGATGCTCTATCTCAGACCTGGAAGTTGAGACTGCTCATTATTCCTGCTATTTCTATATTCTTTAGAGTTCTAATTCTTCTTATTTCCGGCTAACCAATTCTCTAGTACTTCAATATTTTGTTATAGTTAATAATTATTTGTGTTAATCTTTCCCTATTCAAGTGACTATGTGGTTTCTGTTTCCTTGTTTGATCCTCATGGGTACACTAAAGTTTGTTATTATCTATGTGGGACCACGAGATAACAAATCTGTTCTATCTAGATGCCGTTCTGTTAACTTGTTAACACAAGTTTATTATATCTCTTGAAGTGCAACCAAAAGTGGTAAATAAAAAAGGATAAAGGAATTATTAATCCTATACTCCTTCTACTAGGGAAGGCATCTACAGAGACATGTAATGAGGTGAGGTTGTAGGAAAAAGACACATTATTTGAGCAGAGTGTGCTAGAATATTATTTTTTTGAGTTACATAGTAACAATGTGAGAATGTTGTTTTTGGTGTTCAGGTCTTCCTGTATTGTCAGTCTATAAGAAAAAGAAGTTCCAAATGAGTCTTTACACACTGGTAATTTGAATTTCGACCCTGTTTTGATTTAAATTTATTAAACAACCAAATCAACCACTGAACTGTAGGGGAAATCTATCAAAAGAAAGATGGATGATACATTGATATTATGTTTGAACGAACTGTGGTTATTCCAGCAATTCTTTAAGATATTTACTAACTGATAGTAATTTGAAGAGTGTCTGCCAACACCATCTACTTTGGAAATAGGGCCTTTGCAGATGTAATTAGTTAAGATGAAGTCATACTGATTAGAGCTGTCCATAAGTCCAGTGAGTAGTGTCTTTATAAGAAGAGGAGAGGACACAGACATAAGCATGGAGGTCAAAGCAATATGGGGAGGGAGGCAGTGACTCATCCATAAGCCAAGGAACACCAAGGGTTTCCTACAACTATTAGAAGTTAGGAGAGAAGCATAGGATGGCTCCCTTCACCCCTAATCTTCCAACACTAACCAACCAAATGTGCTGACACCTTGATTTCAGACTTACAGTCTCCAGAACTGTGAGAGACTAAATTTGTTATTTTGAGCCACCCAGTTTGTTAACGCAGCTCTAGGACACTAATACACAGTTATTGTAGTATGAATTGGGAATTCACTGGTAAATAAAACAAAAACCATTCATGTCCTCATGGCTGCTGGTCATCTTTTGACATTTTCACTGATAGTTTAAAAACTTGTTTATATATAATATTTTTATTTGGAAGGCCCTTTTATGTTTGTAGCATCATAAGAAATTGTAGCTGCTGAAATGGCAGCCAAAATTTGGTAATGTGGCCTTGTGAGGAATCTTGTTAGATGGGGTCATCTATTAAGCCTTCAGTTCAGTTATTACTAAATAACTTTTGAGGAAATCCTGCAGAAAATCCTGTGGAGCTCCTAAACATTAACATACACACAGAGATAGACACTGCACACTACTTCATTCACTTCCTTAATTCAGAAACGCTTTATCTCAGGTATTAGGTAGATTCGACTCAGCCCATAATTTCAACAGTGACCCCAAGAGGACAGAGTTGATGACTTCTGAACCTCCTGCGATTAGTATTAATTAGGGAGAAATGATTTGGTGCTACCAAGGCTATAATTTCTCCCATTATAAAACCATTAATTTCACCTTATTACTTTCTTCTGGAAATGGTCTTGCTCAGAATTGCCTGTTACTTCCCTACAGCACGAATCCTAGCCTGTATCTCGTTTGGACTAAACAGCACACCTAACGTCCTCTTGTATATTCTACATCTTAAGGATTTTCCTTTCTCCTCTTTTTATGTGAATCACTGACTTTATTCTTATATTCTCTGTGGTGCTCTTAGCATATTGTGCATTTTGAATGAAGACTTACTTTTTTATATGAATGGCTTTAGGGATATAGATTTTTAAAGTTTTCAATACTGACATCTTAATTGCCTCTGGAATGTGAATAACACCTTAAAACATACTATTTCCCAGATGTTAAGAGCCTAACATGAAAAAGAAATTAATTAAAAATGACTCCAAGGAAAGTATATGTGAAAGTTTTCTCTAATAATTTTGCAACTTTTCTATAAGTTCATTGAAATTATTTAAAATAAAAAAGTAAAACAAACAGAAACCCTCTAAAACACAAACATTAAAAATCTACTTAATGCTAGTTTTTGCTTTCTTATCTCCTTTGGGACTTAGAACTGAAGTCAAAGCCAACAAGCCCAATCTGATGAGTAAATAAAGGCAGTGCCCCCATCCAGTACATGATCTCAGAGGTGATTGGAAAACCTTGATAGAGGACATTGGTATTTGTGCCTGACGGGAGCACCTTCTCACACCTTGTAGCAGAGTTTCGATTTTCCTTGTAAGTGACCACCTCCCATCCCACTCCATTCTCATTTGTGCAGTGCTCAATTGGGAAATTGACTTCAGCTCCAAATCAGACCAGTCAGACTCAATTCTGTTTCTTGGTGGAAGTTATTGGGAAAAAGAAGTGCTCCTTGGTCATCTTGACTCAATGTAGAAAACTCTACTTAAATATAGTCAGTGCAGAGGAAAGTAAAACTGAGAGATGGAGAAAATTCAAGCTCTCATGAGACTGTGTGAGATCCCAGATCCAGTTTATCCCAAAGCTGCTTGTTTCAGTTTCAAATAGACTGGGAAGTAGCCCCCTCTTTTTTTTTGGGCGGGGGGACTTAAATTAACTTGAGTTGGATTTCTATCACAAACTGAGAAAGTAAGAATTAGCTTGGACTGAGAATGTAAAATCTGCTTGGCCATTCATCAGGCTGGAATAGCAGGCAGAGATAAAGCCAGTTTGGCAAAGTGAACAGGAAATGCTCTTTCTCCCAAGGGCATACTGTGGTTCTAAAGTGTCCTAAGAATGCCCTTCTTGAATGACAGTGGCTACCTGAAAATCCAACAGTAAGAATGAGACATCCCACTCCTGCATGCAGGATCTAAGTCACTCTGATGCAGGTGAACAACCTCTACTCACAACCCAAGAGCAGAGCTTTGGAGAAGGGGTTTTCTCACATAGTTATCTTCTTTGTAGGGCCAAAGGAAGTAGGACACTGGGTCCACTTTGTAGTCCAGACTCTATACAGCTTTACTCAGCTTCGAATGTATTAAAATAGTGTTGCATTGAAATGTCATCTAAACTTCACCCTTTCACAGAAATCTGTAACCCTCTCCTTTCCTTTGTTTTGTAAGATGACCCATGTTTCATCTTCTGTGTGGTCTCCCTCATAATAATGGGCAAATTAATCTGATTTTTAAACTGATTAAACATATAAAACTGATCTGAGAAACCAGTAACAAATAGTTACAGGTGGCTTCAGGTTAACTAGATGTAAGAAACAAAAGGGTTTTAATTATTATAGCCTTTTTCCAATAATAATTCCTCCACCCAAATTGGCTTTACTTATTTACCTTTAAAGATTTTATTTGTGTATTCCTGAGAAACACAGAGCGAGAGGCAGAGACATGGGCAGAGGGAGAAGCAGGCTGCCCATGTGCCCCCAAAATTGGTTTTAAAATTAAAGATCTGGTCATGTAATTCTCCCCCAAAGTAAATCTCCTGGAAAACTCAAGACTTCAGAGTATCTCATTTGGACTAAACATTTATCGTAGGATAATTTCTTAAGAGAAGGCGTAGCCATGAAGATAAATTTGACTAGTTGTTTTAAAGTTGAGCTCCATAGTAGTTACTCAGAGTGGGATGCCTGTGCCAGGAGCATCGGCATCGTTTTGGGGGGGCTGTTTGAAAGGCAGAATCTGATGCCCCAGCCTTAACTTGCTGAATCAGAGTCTGTATTTCATTAAGATTCTGGTTGTTGTATGCATCATAAAGTTTGAGAAGTGCAACCTCAGGGAGTCTGGAGTGTTTTCATAGGGCTTTCCAAGAAAACTCCCAGGTGGGCAAGGGGACACACGGCTATTGGCCTTTCCCTTATGAAATACATCCTGTGATATATTATTTTGTGAGTTTTACTTTTTACTCTATGTAAATGCTTCTTTAATACTTCATTGTGAATGAGCTCGTTGGATTGTAAGAGAATAGGTTTTGTTTGCAGCGAATAAAGGAAGGATCCTACTAAAGAGAAGCTATGAACCTAAACATTAAAGTCCTCTACCCAATTCTGTCATTTGCATGGAGACGGCTGCTGGGAGAAGCTGCTGCTTCTTTTAGAGTACGAGCACCTGGGGTCCTAGAATGGCTCTAAATAACAGAATCGAGAAGGTGGGTCTATCAGAGGCCTATTGGTATAAGAACCAGGAAACCTCGTAGGATAATTTCTTAAAAGAAGGTGTAGCCATGAAGATAAATTCGATCAGGAAGAAAGTTTGGTCTTCAGAGGGAAGTAGTTGATTTTAGGAACATCATGGGGGCTTCCACTGGAATTAATTTCTGTCCCAAGCCCATAGATAATGGGGGAGGAGGGGGAGAGAAAGAGAGAGAACTGATTTTGGGGTAACTACTATTAGGGTAGTAAAGTCTGTCTATTAGAGTCTAACATAAAGGAAGGAGAAGTATTTCACATTTGCCTTTGTTCAGCTTTGATTGCTCACCCCTTTGGCACCTGAGGGCTTTACCTTTGCTGTGATGCCCAGCTGGGGATAAGCAGTGCCTACTGGACAGATTCTTGAGTCTGGTGGAAAAGAGGCCAAGATTGGAGGCTGAAGTGAGCATCGAGATGAGGAAGTAACAACAGCCAAAACAGCCAACAGCTGGAAAATGTGTTTTTTTGTTTGTTTGTTTGTTGTTTAACTAAGCATACAGGGAACATCTTCTGGGAACCCAGGAGAGTGTGGGAAGGGAGCAGTCTTGTTAGAAGCAGGAGCTGTGGAATTCTAGTTAATGTATTCAGCAAACCCCACTTGTGTCTACAAGCAGAAGCAGCATGGAAGAGTTTGCAAGGGATTTTGTGGAAATTCAAAATGTAAAAAAAACCTGACAAACCCCCAGACAAAAAACGAAATAAAACAAAATGTAATCCTTTTCCTCACCCTTTCTCAGCTCTTTTTAAATAGCTGCATCATAAGCCAGTTTCCCTGGGTAGATATTCTTCGCAATGACTGAGTTGACTTTATGGCTAAGAGATGGCGTTTTTCTGCATTTAGAGTGAACACCATGCAGTATATTTTCCCCTAAATTCCGCCAATGTTAGTATTTCTCCAAGGAATACAAGACGTGGAGGATACTGACTTATATTTTTTTGAACCCTCCTCACCACCAGTGCTCAGCATGTGCATGGCCCTTCTCAAGCACTTGTCTACCATTTGATTGGGTCACATCTACTCACAATTTAATTTCATTGTGTCCAAACATGTTTTAATAACTGCCATGCCCTGGGAATGCAGAAATAGCTAAGATGTGCCTTCTCTTGTCAAAGTTTAAGTCAAAGATTCAAAATCTTATAGTCCAATGAGAAAAGGATTATTGGTTCTATATTAGTATTTTCTGCTTTTTCCTCATGCCAAAATGAAAACCAGTCTGCAGACATACTTTCCCCGCAAAATGAAAGAAGCACAATTTAATAATAGCTGAGCACTTGTGTTGAGGCAAAAGATTTTCTCTCAATTATTTCTCGGTAAAACCCCAGGAGGTCAAGTTTACACATTTCCATGAGGTTAAAAAGTGTGAGAGGAGAATAAGTATTCTGACAAGGAGTTCTTCAGGAACTGTCAGCATTGGCATTCTTCACCATCCTCCTCTGCCTGTCACTGAGGGCACTAAATCCCACTTTCTAGAATTCAATGTGGTTTTAATGTGGTTCACCTTTACTTAATAGCTAGCTGCAGATGGTTCCAGGAATATATCTATCCACTGAACTGAAGGATATATGTGGTAGAAGGTGCTTCGCTATATTCAGGTTTGCTTCTTGAACTTGATTCCAGGGCAGCCTTTATTATGGTTTATTATTAAGGACTATGGTGAAGCACATGTTGAGAGAGCCAATGCTGAAACCATCCATCCCAGGATTAATAAGCCTCAGCCTTACTTTCTACTTTAAAAGAGGTATTTCTTCCAATTTCAGGTGATGTTTTCACTCTTTTGATCTAGAAAGCATCATCATTTTTACCCTGTGTGGAAGAGACACTTCTTTATGGAGTCTGTGTTACCTTATGAAGTCAGCCTCTCGTGGGAAGGAAAAAGTTTCATCTGAAGTGCTGGAGGCAAGGAGAGGAGCGAGAAGAGATGGAGCCTCCACTTTGGCTGTTTTAGAGTCATGGATAGAATGTGGTAGCCGAGCTTGAACACAGCGTTCCCATGCATGAGGATGGGGATATGGCAGGGAGAGATGGGGAATCCACTGTTCATTAATGCTCGGCCCTTACCAACCAATTCCCAGTTGTACTTGCTGCAGAAATTGTCTTTTTCTTCTTAGGTTTTCAGGAACAACTGTTCAAACAGCTTTACTCTCTGGGGGTATTACTTTGAAAAGGTCATTGAGAATAAATGCATGTTTGTTTGTTGTTTATTTATTAAAGGACAAAATGATGCCACCTGTTAGCTCCATGGAGAAAGTACCAAAGATGTGCTTCATCCATTTTCCTAAGGGACATTTTAGAAATGTCTTGAAGTGCTTAGCAGGGAGCCTACCATAGAGCAGGTATTTGGCAAATGTTTGCTAAATAACTGACTAAATGAACAATGGCTCCCATAAACTATGGCAATGTTAAGGACAAAGATATGATTATGTGGAGCATTTTTCACAGGTACACACTGTTTTACAAATGTAGAAATCACTACAGCTTTATAAATAGAAATCCTCAATGTCATGAACCCATGAATGTAAATGAATGTATCTAACAAGCAGAGGTTTTTTGGGGGGACTTATGTCCAAGTTCAGTCCCCCAAATAACCTTGGACTGTGTGTCTTTTGTTTTGTTTTGTTTTGCTGAATCGTATTTAAAGTACTATTACAATGCTTAAATTTTGTTTGAAGGCTGATTTGAACCCTAATCCATAGACTTTATTTGGTGAAATACAAAGGCAATTTCCTTTTTGAAATAGTGTTTCATCAGGCAACACCCTTTTTGAACTTGGCCACAGGAACTTTTTGCAAGATACATCCACAAAGTCAAAAGAAACAAAAGCAAAAATGAACTATTGGGACTTCATCAAGATAAGAAGCTTTTGCACAGCAAAGAAACAGTCCACAAAAGTAAAAGACAACCTACAGAATGGGAGAAGATATTTGCAAATGACATATCAGATAAAGGGCTAGTTTCCAAAATCTGTAAAGAACTTATTAAACTCAACACCAAAGAAACAAACAATCCAATCATGAAATGGGCAAAAGACATGAAGAGAAATCTCACAGAGGAAGACATGGACATGGCCAACATGCACATGAGAAAATGCTCTGCATCACTTGCCATCAGGGAAATACAAATCAAAACCACAATGAGATACCACCTCACACCAGTGAGAATGGGGAAAATTAACAAGGTAGGAAACCACAAATGTTGGAGAGGATGCGGAGCAAAGGGAACCCTCTTACACTGTTGGTGGGAATGTGACCTGGTGCAGCCACTCTGGAAAACTGTGTGGAGGTTCCTCAAAGAGTTAAAAATAGACCTGCCCTACGACCCAGCAATTGCACTGTTGGGGATTTACCCCAAAGATTCAGATGCAATGAAACGCCGGGACACCTGCACCCCGATGTTTCTAGCAGCAATGTCCACGATAGCCAAACTGTGGAAGGAGCCTCGGTGTCCATCGAAAGATGAATGGATAAAGAAGAGGTGGTTTATGTATACAATGGAATATTACTCAGCCATTAGACATGACAAATACCCACCATTTGCTTCAACCTGGATGGAACTGGAGTGTCTTATGCTGAGTGCAGGAAGTCAATCGGAGGACAAACAATGTATGTTCTCATTCATTTGGGGAATATAAATAATAGTGAAAGGGAATATAAAGGAAGGGAGAAGAAATGTGTGGGAAATATCAGGAAGGGAGACAGAACATAAAGACTCCTAACTCTGGGAAACGAACTAGGGGTGGTGGAAGGGGAGGAGGGCGGGGGGTGGGGGTGAATGGGTGACGGGCACTGAGGGGGACACTTGACGGGATGAGCCCTGGGTGTTATTCTGTATGTTGGTAAATTGAACATCAATAAAAATTAATTTATTTAAAAAAAAAAAGAAATAGTGTTTCATGCATTGGGCATAGTGAAGGCTCAGCAAAAAGTAGATTTCCTTTACCCTAAGCTTTTAGCCCCAGGATGGCATTTTATAACAATAACACTAAATTAATGTAATATTTCTGTATTGATATTGGTCTTCTTTGTGGTAATATCAGAAGCTCAGAGCATCAGACTTTGGAGATACCTAACTTTGATGTAATGGAAGTACTCGTGGCATTGCCTTTATTGGTGGAGAATATATCTTTTCACAGAGGAAATCCTTATATCATGATTCATATTTTTAAAAAATAATTATATTTTCTCATGCTCTGAATCATGTTCCATGTAAGAGATCTACTTTTGGACTTATAATAAAGCATTGATGAATATGAGATAAAAATAATAAAGATAACTGGTACCAGGACTTTATTAGCATTTCACTGGATACAAAGAAACTTTTTTTTACATTAAGAACAATAATCTTATCCAAAAAATTCACATTTGCTAAACAGAACAGTGGTAGGTATGTATTTTCTTTACACCACATTAAATTATCAATGACCAGATCCTAAAAAGAGAAGGCACAGATCTGTCTCCCTCTGGTGAATTTCTGGTGTCTAATGAAGGAAATGTCACCAGCTTTGCAAACTTCCATCCTTTAGAAATTAAGCAAATCAAATAAGAATATGTGTAAGCAGGGACCATGAGATGGAAACGTTGTAATAAGGAATTTGGATTTTATTGTCACTTATAGGAATTTCAAGAAAGGAGGTAGGTACCAAAAATGTTCCAAAACTCTATCCACATTCAGACCACATCAAGGATTCACTGTTGGATACAACAGTCTTTGAAAACTCTATTTTAGGAATTCCAACATAATTCTATTCTCTGCAAACTGTTCTAGAAACCGGCCCTAGATATCTTTGTTCTTACCCTGGGGTGTCTTGAGTTTTCAATTCCTCTAAAAAAAAAAATGCTGGTTGCTATAATCTGCTTTGCCAAATCTCCCTGTCAGGTACTGGTTCATTGTCAGGGTCCATGTTCTATTCGTTGAGCAACCAAGTTTCCTGAGAAAGTACTGACAAAGTTGTGCCTATATCCCAGACTCTTTTTTTCCTTTCTTTTTTCAGCAATCAAGAGGGTTTTTTTTTTTCTGTATCAATGTTCTATAATTCCATAGATGATCAGTTCTAAACTGATAAAAATAATTTGCGGTAGGGTGTTAAAGAGGGGAGTAATGGATTAGATTGTTACCTCTCTGAGTGAAAAAGAAATTGAATTTTAAGTTGAGTTGGAAAGTACTACCACTTTCTAGGGGCATTTTTAACATGGAGTGTGTTTTGGGGCATCCCAGTTACTGGGGAATGTCATTTATGGGATTAATGGGGAGACTCTAGAATGGTAAAGGAAAATTTTCAATGTGGTGGCATTAATCTTATAGAGGCACTTGCTTGATTATGCCATCTATATTTGAGTTGGTCCTTTGTAAAGCATTCATGGAACTTGGGATGGACCAAACACTTTCCTTCACGAGGGGTATTAGGACTATAGATTTCCATGAGATATCTTAGCATAGGGGTTTAGAAGGAGGTAGGAGCTCACCATCCATTATATATATAGCTCATCTGAAAAAGAGAAAGGCAAGACAGATAGGGCTGCCAGATTAAAGAAAAATACAGGACACATCCAATTAAATTTGAACTTAAGATAAACAATGAGTAAGTTTTTAGTATGTCTCATGAAATGTTTTGAAAATTCTTATACTAAAAAATATTATTTATCTGAAATTAGAATTTTACTGGGTGTCCTGTGTTTTAACTGACAAGCCTAAATATGGAAAAGAAATAATTGAGGATGGAGAAAGAAGAAGTAATAAGAGGATTGATTAATATTCCACACCCAGATCCTAGGCTCAAGGAAGATGACAAAGTTTTTGCTTTGAGCATGACAACTCATGCAGATCCTTGAATTAGTCACGCGTTTTCTATTGCTAGACTACACGTAGGCAGATAGCAAAAGTGTAAAAGGATGTTGCATGCCTATGTTTTGAGAAGGGAACCATGTTGGAACCATCCAATTTGATGGGTCTTTAGCAACTCTCACAGAGTCCAGGGAGTTCATCTTAACTGAGAAGATCCAATCTTTAAAAAGCAATGGTTTTGAAGAAACGATTTTTTATGGAAAACTTATGCTTACATGCAGAATGGTTCCGTGTTTGGAAGAACAGCTTTTGAAGTGCACTGGTTCTGTTGCTGACGGAAACAAATGTGAATCTAATTTTTCTGCATGATAATTAAGTTAATAAATGATTGACATTGGACACTTTTGAGAAGCTTCAGGTGCTCCACAAGCTTAACTATTTGCTTGAGGGAACTCAGGTAATTTCTAAAGCACATTCCTCATGTGATTTTATTTTTTAAAAAAGGCCATTTTAAACAAAAACATTATTTCTCTTGAAATTTTAATCCCAGATTACAACAACAAAAAATGGCAATGATTTAAGGCTGGTCATAATGTGCCCTTTTTCTTTAGGATAAGTTTGATTTTTGATAAGATACAATATATTAACACATAAACCACATACAAGCACATACTTTTGACTCATACAAATATACATTTAGAACTAATACCTATGAAATAGTATCACAAATGAAATAAAAACTGCACAATTTTCAACAGATTCAATCAATACATTTTACAAATTCTACAGAACATTTTATTGATGTCATTGGGAAAACAAACAATTTAGAGCATTATTTAAAACTGTATGTAACACAGGAGCCACCAAGAAGTTATGGCAAATATAGCATTTACACCATTGTGTCACTGAAATCTAGTTGAAAAGACTAAAGTGCTGTAAAATAAAAATACCTTTAAAAACCTTGCTTAGCATATCCTGAAGGACACTGTGCTTTGTTTTCTGTTAGCAACTCAAAACTCGAGCACTCTCTTTATGGAACTCTCATTTGGATGAGTGGCCAAAAGTTAGGAGACTGTGTCACTGGATCTGTAAAACTCTAGAACTGGAGACTCATGAGAACATGCATTTCCTGAGACTTCCAACTTTCCAGTCCTGAACAGGTAACCCTGGCTAAAACATGTTAGGACCTCAAAGAACTTAAAACAGCTTTTAGTAAAGATGAGTGTCTGTTGTAATTTATATTCAAGACTATCTTCAGTTCTCCAGCCTTGAAGTGTATTTGCAATGTATTTAGACTATTACTGCTAGGCATTTCTTATTTATGAAGGTCTTATTTTTCACTGATTTTCTAGAGATTTTTTTCCCCTCTTAAATATTTGAATTATGTTTGTGCCCATTAATGTAGGAAATGTTGATTTTAAGAATTAAAATGGCAATAGAATCAAGTTGAGTGATTGGAGAGTGCAGTTTTAACTTGAATAATGTGTGTGTGTGTGTGACATGTACATCCTGTGTGTGTTTGCATGTGTGTATACATACAGGTGCATACATGCCAAACACTTCATGCTCTAGTACATTCACTGTTAGGTGGCGCTCCATGAAAAGTGAGTTTTCCCAGTATGGCTGAAAGTGAATATTGAGGTCATATAGCATATCCTAAGGCTTTTCAAAGATGCCTCCTCATTCTCTGCACTCATATGATTGTGTAGTAATAAGGGAGACATGAATGATAATGGCAGGAGTGTTCATTATTTTGGTCCTTCAAAATTATAGACAGGAAAGCAAACCAAATAAATGATATTTCTTGCATATTTTCCCTCATCCCACCCATGCCTTTGATTTCCTGCGGCAGATTGACTAAAAGTTGGATTTTGTTTCTGTTTTTTTGCCTTGCAGGACTTGTGGCATAAAGTCTTAAGAAAAAGAAAAAAAAAAAGAAGAAAGAAACCAATCTAAAACAAAAAAGTGCACCAAGATGTATCTCCTACTATCTTGGGGCCTATTTGTAGCCCTTGTGCTCCTAGCTCTCTGGAAAGACAATGCCCTGCTAGGACAAAGGAGCATAGGCTGAGGGTAAGCTCTGATTGCATAATACTAGTCCTCACCCCCACTGTTTATTTAAGGCCCACAGTCTGCTCCCTAAGTGTGCTCCAGGGCAGGGCCAATGGACAGAAGACAACCAAAGATGCCTTCTCTCCATTCCCCTTTCCAAGGACTCCCTCCCGGTGATCTCCCTCTAGCTGGAGGACCCCTGGTCCACTTCTATCTGTTCCCTCCTTTAGAAATTAAGGCAAGTCCATTTATTCTTGGTGCCTGCTACATAGGGACTATATGTCCACATGGAAACCATAACATTGACTTGAAAATACCTTCCGTCAAACAAGGTTTCTGTGTGCATATCATTAATAGCAATAAAAAGCTTTCTCCAGTTAAAAAACTGCACAATTAGTCTAAAGCTTCAGCATGTTTGTTTTTTCCCAGCACCTAAATGACAAATGTGACAAAGCTAATTCTAAGCAAACATTACAAGAAAGCATCTAAGTGCAAGAAAATACAACATAGTTACCTCTATATTTTATTCATTCTTCATTAATATGTTGAAAGATTTGTTTTCTGTCATATTTATAAGTCAAATCCTTGTGTCATTGCAAGTGTGCTTGGCTAAAGATCCTCCTGAGGGATGAATAATGAATCATCAGAGAGAAAATCTGCTCACAAAGCAAATTTACAGGATGAAAATTTCAATAATCCATAGTCTTTTAAAAAGGATTCATATTCAATTGCACATGAATAACAGGTGAAAGAGATAAAAAGATAATAAACCACAAGAGGAGGAAAGGTGGACAGAAAACCATATTTGTAAAATAATTAAGTCCCAAGCTAGAATATTTTACAAAAATATTTGAATATGATTGGCTACTCTACTTTCAAAGGTCTTACTTCTGCTCTTTTCATCCCTTGTTAAGGGCTTCAGTCTCAAAATTAAATTATTTAATATTAACAATGTTTTCACTTGAAAAGAACTGTGTGTCTGGCCAGGTCTGTGTGTGTCCGTGCACATCTGTATCTGTCTGCTGGCGGGAGTGGGTGGATGTTGGCGTACTGTGTGTAGCGAGACATAAGACACACAACTGTAATGTGGAACTGTTGTGTGTATGTGCCTGCTATAGGTCTACCAAGCAGACCTATACACGCTGCATAAGCATTCTCTTCAGTATAAACAATTTTTCTTGCTTCCCTGCAACTGCTAATAAATACTATTTTCTGACAATGAATATTTATAATCTTATAACCAGCTCTTGATTCTTCATAATCTTGACATAATCGTGGGATCAACCTCCTGACCTAGATCTAGGAGATTAAATCACATGCCCTATGTTTAAATTAATTAGAAACCGAGGGCATGCTTGTTGTTTTTCCCTGTGGCCCTACTTTGCATGGACTGCATTTTCCCAAGAAACTATTGAGATGCAAATATTTCTAAACACAAACGTAAAATAATTCATAATCACAAGAATTTCAGCAATTTAGAGATTTGTAGAAGTGCCTCACAATATTCTTGTGAGGCACATAGGTGAAGGCTATTGTGCTCTTTTAAAGTTATCTTAGAGCTGTCAAATATTACAAGGACACCAAAGAGGAATCGAGGCAAAGTCATGTTACCATTTTTATTTTCCTGTAGACCAGGAATATCAAACGTTGGAATACAGAAAGGTTCCATAAAACTTTTGCCTCTGCCATAGTCTTGATTCTGGGGTAGGATAGAACCCAGAAGTGATGGGTCATTGTGAATTTTCAGTGCATCTGCCCAGATCATATGTATTTAGAAATCTCATAAAGACATTTCATGGATCTTTGAGACATTATGGGTATAGTTTCAAAAACTGCTCTAGTTCTTTCTGCCATCCTTCCTTTTTCCTCAACTTCAAGTAAGAATTTGAGTCAAAGCCTCTCAAAATATGTTCTGCAAAACCTGGGATTTAGAATTACATGTTTGGAGATCCCAATTTCATAGGAAAGCTTGCACAATCTTTGACTTCTGTCTTCTTTTTTCCTACCTTTTCTTTTTTAATCAAGAGAATTGTTAGGAGAGATTTTGTAAGAGTTCTTTTCAGAGTTTCCTGATTTTGACACATTTGTCATAATTTTTCATTTACTGAGCATTTGCAGGGCAATATTATTTAAGACATTCCTGAATTAAAATGGCATCCATCTCTTTCCCCCTCTCCCATTTTTCACTACAGAGTTGGCACAAATAGTTCTTCCAAAAAAGTTTTTACACTATATTTATAGCTGCCTTAAATAGAAATACTGTGAAACGCTGTTATTTTCATATAACACAAAAATTACTGATTATGTCTTCCAATATTACTGATGCAGGGAAACTGACTTGATGCATATTTTCTATGACCAAAAGTTAGCAATGATTGACCAATTGCAGATGGCTACAGAATATTATATTATACCAAGTCTCACAAAAACAAATTTCAGTACAACAGTGTAATACACATTACGTTGGGCATTCAATTATTTTGAGTCCCATACAGCATCTGATTAAAAAGAGCGCGGGAGAGAGGGAATGGAAAGGTTCACTTAGAGGAATCATTGTAGGAGCCCTACGCTGAAATCAGAAATGCAATCAAGTAAACACTCATGAGTTAATACGTTACAAAGACTAATTCTGAAAAACAAAATTCACTGGTCTTTTTTTATCTCTAACACTAGAAGCAGATTTTACTCATCAAATGGGAAATGAAATATTTATAGTAATGCAGAGTACAATAATAGTCACTGAAGAAATGGTTTCCCCCTTTTCCCACCCACTATCAGCCTAATCCCCTCAGAGACCAGTGGAATAGGAAGATTAGAGTGTTTATAGATAATATGTCTAATACAATGAGTCTTCTCAATCTTACTCATGGATACTCCAAATGGTACTATCAAGTGTTGGCTTCTCCTTCATCAAAGACATAGTTGAGCTTTATGACAGTGCTGATGAAATCACCAAGTTCTACAAAATCGGCAGTGACAATATTGATACCACTCTCTCCTGGCTTCTGTGTGCGGACCCACTGCATCATGGCAGGAAGAGCTCTGAGAAAGGAAAGAAAAAGAGAAGTCACAGAAGGCAGGATACTATTTTTCAAGCTTACAATAGCCAGGCTTTCCTTTAGTTTTCTAACATATTAAAATAAATGCCTCAGTTATAGACCTCTGAAGGGACTCTGCAGGAGAAATATTCACCATAGTGGTCCATACTGGACTTTTCATCTTTGGCAATCTTAGACGTGTAAGAGTTTATAGTGCAGCTTTTCCACTAAGTAAATGACATACTTGTACTCATATTCCAGTTTGTCATGGTATGATTGCAAACCCTGCAAAGCTAATGGGGGTGGTGAGGTCAGAACTGAATACATGCACTTAACAAACATTTATTATGAGCTGGCTATTTTCAAGAAATATGCTAGATACTGTAAATAGATACAATAGCAAAAACTCCTGCATCCAAAGAATGCATGATTTGGTGGTAGGCAGGTGGATAAAGAAAAACTTTTAAAATGACACAATCAGGACAAAGAGGGACAAATAATAATAATCATAAATTATATAATTTCATAGGAGGGAATAAGTGCTATAAAAATGGGGACAAAAAATGGATTTGGAGTTTGCAGGTAGAGAGGGGTGGTATAGATTACTACTTAAAATAGGATGGGTTGGGCAGCCCGGGTGGCTCAGAGGTTTAGCACTGCCTTCAGCCCAGGGCCTGATCCTGAAGACCCAGGATCGAGTCCCATGTCGGGCTCCCTGCATGGAGCCTGCTTCTCCCTCTGCCTGTGTCTTTGCCTCTTTCTCTCTCTCTCTGTGTCTCTCATGAATAAATAAATTAAAATCTTTAAAAAAATAAATAAATAAAATAAAATAGGATGGCTTGATAGGCCTCTTAGATAAGGGGACATTTGTGCAAAAGTTAAAGGAGACAAGGGAGTTAGTTGTCTTAATATCTAGGGAAGTATTTCAGTCAGCACCATGGCCTTAAAGGAGTAGCATGCCTACTTGGAAAATGAAAAGGGAGAATAGTAAAAGATGAAAATAAGAGGGCAGATCCTGTAGGCACTGTAGGCCATTTTAAGGGCTTTGAGGGTTATTCTGAGTGATACAAGGCGGCTTTGGAAGATCTTTCAGCAAAGTGTAGTGCCTACTGACTTTCATCATAAAAGATGACTCATTACAGGGGTGCCTGGTGGCTCAGTCAGTTAGGTGTCCAGACTCTTGGTTTCATGACTCAGGTCATGATCTTGGGGTTCTGAGATTGAGCCTGGTATTGGGCTCTGCACTAAGTAGGCAGCCCCTTCTTGAGATTCTGTCTCCCTCTCTCTCTCTCTCTGCCCCTCCCATTGCGCTCTCTCACTCTCTGAGATAAGTAAATAAATCTTAAAAATAAAAAGATGACTCATTACCATGAAAACATAAAGGAGAGTCACCTAGTTTAGAACCTGAGTAGTCAGGGAAAACTTCTCAGAAGCCTGCTCCCCAAATGCTGAAGATCAAGAGGACTGGCCAGGTCAAAGTGTGAATGGGGGATGGAGGATGATGGAGTGCATTTCATGCATAGGAAATGCCATTTCTTCACTTATTGACTGTATGATGTGTGCATAGGAGCAGGGCATGGGGACCGACAGACACAGGTGATGTTAATAATGCTGTGCCTTATCCTCTGAAGCACATTGAAGTGACACCTACTATGACTCCAAGTGTCTGGAAGGAAAGTTTACATGGGAAATGGATAAACAAGAAGTCCTGAGAGCAGACAGTGTGACAACAAAGAAAAGTGTGAGGAAATTGATGTTGACTTTGAATTCTTGAGTGAGAGGGAGAGGGAAGGAGAGAGGGGAGAAAGGGAAGAGAGAATGATGTGGTGGGTAGGAATCTCAGAATAGTTACATCATAAGATTTAAGGAAGTCTTCAGTTGGCAAGATAAGAAGGAACCAGATGAAAGAGGGCTTTCAAAATGTAGAACAACTGTCAGCTGCTAACTAGGGAAATCATATACTTAGATTTGTGGTTTGGAGAGAGTGGCTTGCCTTCAGTGTGGGTGAATGAATGAGACAGAACTGGAGTAAGGGCAGGAATAACAATCACGGAGCTGTCAAATAATCCAGACCAGAGATGAGGGAGCTTAAGCTGCACCAGTAGCAATAGATATATTTGAAAGGAACTGAGGCAATAAAGTGATGTTTGGTTAGTGCGGTTGGATGGACATGAAGAGAGGGAAAGAGGCCATGAATGGATGCCGAGATTGCTAGCAGTATTCTGGTGGGTCATTCACTAATCTTGGAAAGGCAGGAGGGAAGACTTTCAAGTGGACATGCTAAATTTGGAATTGGATGTTGATTTTGAGGTGACTTTGGGACACACGAATTGAGATCTCAGTTGGTAGGTGAGTACAGATCTGGTATTCAGGACAGAGCTGTCAAAAGCCATCATCTAGCATAGTTAGAACTGTGGGAGTGGATAAGATTATCTGATTTTATAGAAGAAGAAGAGAAAATGTGAAGCTCAGCAGCATCTAAGGGCTGAATGGAAAACTCGATTCAAGAAAAGAAAAAAAAGAACTAGGCATAGAAGTAGAAGGTAAGTCAGGAGCATGTAATTTTCATGAAAAATAGCACAAAAAGGAAGCCAAGCCTCTTT
Organism: Vulpes vulpes; assembly: GCF_048418805.1. Lineage (NCBI taxonomy): Eukaryota > Metazoa > Chordata > Mammalia > Carnivora > Canidae > Vulpes > Vulpes vulpes. The sequence goes on along the minus strand of NC_132783.1, from coordinate 126,847,325 downwards.
TGGTTTGTGAAGCCAAAGTGTGGAATGTAATGCATGTGCATTTCTCCAGATCTCAGAAAGCATATCTAGTCTAAACAAGCTCAACCCATCCAGGCAAAACTGGCTTCTCTGACTTGGACTACAGTAATCTGGTGGGTCATATCTTAAAAATTCTTATCCAATGTTTTTCAGCCATACATTTTCCCATTAGACAAAGCCTTTGTCTTTGACTTTCCCAAAGGCAAAAGAGGAGGATCCAACTGCTTCTAAAAGAGGTTAACATGGGTCTAAATGGCCAGTGTCCTCAGAGAATAGACTGGCAGCTGGAGATCTGGTCTTCACAGTAACCATTTCGGAAGATAATTCTACCTTACAATGAAAAAATCTAGATCCCTTAGCACACACACAAGTGTGTTCAAGTTTATTAGAAAGACAGATGCTGTGGCAATGTGTGTGCCGTCACTCAGTTCAAATTCCCTTACTTTTTCTTCTGGACTTGCTACAGCAGATGATATCTCTCTGTTGTGAATGCAGTATCACCTTGGCATTTTGGAAAAGGGAGACACTGTGGAAAAAAGTATCAGAATGGGGCATTTCCTGGGAAGAAAGGGTGGGAGGTGGGAGGTGGCATGGATAGGAACACCCTGAGGCCAGTGTTGACTCTGTATTGACCTTAACCAAGTGGTTGGTTCACCAGACACCTTGAGGTACTAGGGTTACAGAAGTTTCCAGGTCAACCAGTTCCCATCTTAGAACCATAACCATCATAGAAACACCTCCTCTGATGCCTTTGGCTACTCTAAGATGAAAAATCCTGAGCCTGAATTTAGAGTAACTAATTATCATCCCCAAAAGGAGATGTTAGGAGAACATAAGGGTGCTCTGCTCTGGTTCCCTATAAAATAGACTGAGGATCAATGAGACATCCTTTTGGAATAGTTTGTGGGACTCAGGTGAAAATTGGGTTTTACTGGGATCCCTGGGTGGCTCAGTGGTTGAGTGTCTGCCTTTGGCCTAGGGCATGATCCTGGATACCTGGGATCGAGTCCCACATCAGGCTCCCTGCATGGACCCTGCTTCTCTCCCTCTGCCTGTGTCTCTGCCTCTCTCTCTCTCTGTGTGTCTCTCATGAATAAATAAATGAAATGTTTAAAAAAAAAGAAAATTGAGTTTTACATTTAACATGCCATTTATCTGAGTCATGAGAATATTTTTATTTTTCTGTCCAGATATACTTTCCTAAAGTCAGTATGATACCAAAGACAAAGGAAGCAATACTGCCAGGTTTAATTTCAAATACTCAGATGGTCTTAAGTAGAATTATGTTGAACAAATATCCTGGATTAAAACAAGCTGACGCTACTGAAGTTATAATAATTATTTAGAGTACATTTCTTAACCCATTTTCTTTATTGCCCCCCTATGGAGCCTTTAAAAATATTTTTTTCTACTTTCCTCCTGTTCCATGATATACCACAGATAGACTGTTTCTGCTGATACACTGTTTATATGTCTATGTTTTATACACAGAAAAAGTAAATTTTTTATTCACTCTCCCAGGAACCAAGTTTTGCCACTTTGGGGGCCATATTGATTTGACAATGCAAGGTAATAGCTAATTGCCAAGTTTTTATTACATTTGGTGTTGGATAGACTGAATTGAATTGATAGAGTGAATTACTCTGGTGATAATAAAATATTGCCTCAATGTAACAATTTTCATGGTATAAACTAGTTAAGCTTTAGTTTTTAAAAAAGTATTCATTCATTTATTCATTCATTCAACAAAGATGTATTGCACACCTGTGGAGGATGGTGTTTAACTGTGGCTCCCTAGAGCCACCCTGGAGTTCAAACCTTCTTCATCTCTCTTGGAGAAATGTTGCCATAGCCTTGTCCATGCACTCCTTTTTTGTACTTTTTCTACACTATAGTCAGGCAATCTCTTTTTCATCTGCGTGCTTTATTCCTTTACAAAAACAACCACAAAGACTTCTCTTACCCACAAGATACACCTAGTTCTTTAGCGGTATCGATGAATCTGTCCATACCTCCCTCACACCATCTACCACATATACCCCTCTCCGGCCTCATTTGTTACTACTACATGCTAATTTGTTCTCCAGCAATACTTAGAGGCTTGTATTTTCCCCTAACCATACCCTGTAGTTTCACGCCCAGTACTTTTTCAGGCCTTCCTTTTCTATGAAATACCATTCCTTTTTGAGTACCTTTCTTGGTCTGACTAATTTTTACTTGCCCTCTAAGATTTGGCTCAGCCATGATCTTGATCCCTCCCATGTAAGGAAAAGAACTGTTTCTTTTCCTTATGCTTTATTATACTTCTTAAGCGTAATTCTGTGACTGTGCATTGCAAACAGCATTGAATTGATCCATTTCCATTCCTATTTCTGTCGTGCCTACACATTTTTCCAAGAACAAAAATCATATCACAGTCACCAATATATCCTCTGTGCTTACCAGAATTCCTGAAACCCAAAAGGAAAACAACATATTTGTTGAATTTAAATGTTGAACTAAAAATCTCGGTCTCAGATGTCACAAAGTCTAACAAGCAAAATGGGTGTGACACAACTGTGACAATACAATATGGTAGAATGGTCATGGGCATAGGATTCTGTGGGAGTATGTTGGATGAGATAATTTATGTCACTTTGGAGAAATAAAGGAGGAGTTTGTGATATATTTAAGGACTATATCACAAAACATGACATCTTGAACTTGGTCATGACTCATTAGACAAAGAAGGAAGGCATTTGAAGAAAAGGGAATAGTACATACATGAAAGCATAGGGGCTGTCTAGTAGATCCCCAGAATTTACTTATTCTGCATAACTGATATTTTATACCACTTATTTTTTTTTAATTTTTATTTATTTATGATAGTCACAGAGAGAGAGAGAGAGACAGAGAGAGAGAGAGAGACAGAGACACAGGCAGATGGAGAAGCAGGCTCCATGCACCGGGAGCCCGACGTGGGATTTGATCCCAGGTCTCCAGGATTGCGCCCTGGACCAAAGGCAGGTGCCAAACCGCTGTGCCACCCAGGGATCCCCTATTTTATACCATTTAATCATCACTTTTCCCATTCTTCCTTTCTCCCCAGCTCCTGCCAACCACTATTTTATCCTCTGCTTCTAGGATTTTAACTATTTTCATTTCCATATATAAGTGAGATCATCCATTATTTGTCTTTCTCTGTCTGGCTTATTTCACCTGGCATAATGCCCTCCTCCAGGCATATACTAAGATTTGCTAAGAGGGAAGATCCTATGTTAAGTATTCTTTGCTACACACACATGCAAAAGTAATAACAATAATAAAGGGGGCAGAAGCAAACTTTGGGAGGTAATGAATGTGTTTATGGCCTTGATGGTGATGGTTTCATGGGTATATACTTATCCCTAAACCCACTGACTTGTATACATTAATATGCACACATTTTAAATGTTAATCAGAACTAAATGAAGTGGTTTAGAAAAAAGCATATGGGCATGAAAGATGACATGATTAGGAAAGACAAGTTGACCAGAGAGTAGGGGCCATGGAGGTGTGGGGACAGTAAGGGGACACCTGTATTGCACATCTGCAAGGGAGGAACAGGAAGGTGTTTGGCCAGATTGTTAAGAGCCTCCTTTAAAAGCCTGTGGAGAGCGCCTAGGTGGCTCAGTGGTTGAGCGGCTGCCTTTGGCTCAGGTCCTGATCCCAGGTTCCTGGGATAGAGTGCCCCCCCACCCCCCACCCCGTACAGGGCCTGCTTCTCCCTCTGCCTGTGTCTCTGCCTCTCTCTCTCTCTCTCTCTGTGTGTGTCTCTCATGGATAAATGAATAAAATCTTAAAATAAAATAAAATAAAATAAAATAAAATAAAATAAAAGCCTGTGGAGTCTGAATCTCACTCTATATGCACTTAAAGGTTTGTTACTCATTTTGTCCAATTAAAGAAGAGTTCTTTGATTCTCCCATGTAAAGAAGAATCTAATATGAATTTCATACAACGTCTGCCATCTAATGACACTGAAACTTGTATTCTTGTCACATATATATAAAGAACACATTGTCTCCCTTTGAAAATTCTCAGATCGAATGTTAGGATCTTGTAACAATCTGAGAACATTGATTTATTCATTCCTTCTTTCTTTCATATTACTTCCACCATACAGTCAAAAAGTTGCTAATGGAAATTTGAATAACATTCACTAATATTATGAAGGAAAATATTTCATAGTGAAGTTATATATTCTGAAGAGATGACTAAATTCCCTTTGAATCTGTGTATTAATATTTTAGTATTTATTTATGGAATACTCTCTTTTGGTACAGAGGGATGTGACTATACAAACACTGCAAGGTTGTCTTATAAATGCCACCCTTTCCCTTAATCTCTCTTTTTCATTAGATGCTGAATTTATAGTGTAGATTTAGACTGTTTATTCATAAGACCACCCTGACAACCAGGAGAATCGCTTCAAGATAAATAAAAATTTAAATAAAATAATAGCATTAGTGTCAAATCTGAAACCAGGATGTTTTTACTCAAGTCTCTGCACCAGTGTTTATTATAAGCAAGTTAGTTAATACTCTAAGCCTTGGTTTTGCCATCTAGAAAATGGGCACAATAACAAGGGTGAAAATAGCATGTGTAAAGGGCTCAGATGAGTGTCCAGCTCTCAGTGGGACTGTATTGAATATCTGCTGAGTGCCAGCCTGTGTTATGCCCTCCTCCCTTCTCCAGAGTCTTCAAGAAGGTAGGCAGTAGGAAATTCTGAGAGCAGCATCAAGCCATACTACATTGTGATGTAAAAATGAGCCCACAGGATGTCTTTCCAACTTTCACAAATCCAATCAAAGACAGAAAGGAGGAGGGATGTCCTGGCAGAAGGACAAGACTGGTGATGATGTTCTTAGGGAAATGTTCTTGGAAGGGTTTTGTTTCTAGGCACACAGTTGTGGCAAACATCTGATATGCTTCTCCCATCAGGGTTGCTAAATGAAGGTGGCAAAAGAGCAAGCAGGTTCCAAACCAAAACTTGGTACAGGAAACCTCAAAGCCCTTCCCTGGACTGTGGAGCTCTCCTGAGGAAAGGTATCTTCAAACAGATTCAGGCTTCTTAGGAGAGAAGCAGGCACATCTGCAGGAATCAGAAAAGCTGCCTCTAAGGAACAACGGGAGGGGAAAGATATGGGAGCCAGAGGTCTTCTGATGTGTTGGCTGCTGGCTTTGAGAACTGGTTTTGAAAAGATTGAAAGGAAAAGACTTAGGAGTTGAAAGCACTGAGTTCAGTAACCCTCAGTATGCTCACCTTGACTTATTAACTCACATCCATCTCCTACATTGGATGCTTCAATCACTTCTCTGTGCTCCTAGCACAGAGGAAAAATCCTTAACTGGCCTTTGGGGCCTTGAACAAGGTCTCACCCACGGCTTCTCCTGTTCCATTTCGTTTCATCTCTGGTCACTCTTCCCCTCACTGAATTCTTTTATTTTTTTCTTTTTTAAGATTTTATTTATTTATTTGAGAGAGAGAAAGAGACACACAGAGATAGTGAGAGAGAGCACTAGTGGGGAGTAGAAGGAGAAGCGGGCTCCCCACTGCCCGAGGCAGGGCTCGATCCCAGGACCAGGGGATCATGACCCGAGTTGAAGGCAGATGCTTCACCACTTCACCGACTGAGCCACCCAGCTGCCCCGTCCCCTTACTGAATTCTAGTCACATCCTCAGTCTTGCTCACCTCGACCAGCCTATTTGCTCAGGAAACTTTGTAAATGTTGTTTGCTTTTTTTTTTTTTTTTTTAAGCAAGAATGTCTTATCTTTTATGCCCCTTCACTTGGCCAGCTCACCCATCTTTCAGGTGATAGTTTAAATGTCACTGCTTTAAAAACACTACTCAGAATTGTAATTATACCTACATATGTGATCAATATCTGTCTCCCCAGCTGGACTGCAATCACTTTGAAGACAAGGACTGTTTTCCCACTGTTGTATCCCCAGTGCTTAGCATAGTGCCTGGCATAGACTAAGTATCTAATAAATATTTACTGGGTAAATAAACAGATTTTATTTTAAAAATTTATTTATTTATTCATGAGAGACACAGAGAGAGGCAGAGACATAGGCGGAGGGAGAAGCAGACTCTCTGCAGGGAGCCTGATTCTGGACTGATCCTGGGACTCTGGGATCACACCCTAAGTCAAAGGCAGATGCTCAACTGCTGAGCCACCCAGGTGTCCCTAAACATTTTTTAAAATTATTTACTTATTTATGAGACAGAGAGGGAGAGAGCAGAGGGGCGGAGAGAAAGAAGGAGAAAAGCACACTCCCTCGCTGAGTGAGGAGCCTGTCTGGGGGTTCCACCCACAACCCATGAGATCAGGACCTGAGCCAACATCAAGAGTTGGAGGCTCAACCTCAACCCACTGAGCCACCCAGGCGCCCCTGAATTACTTTTAGAAGAGAGATGTATGCAGTAACATAATCCGCGAAAGGACTGCCCAGTTTTTCTCACTGTGGCTACAGCCACAGATTTTAGTTTGTGAATTCACTATTATTTTGTTAAATAAAAGTGGTGTCTTGTTTTGTTTTTGTTTTTGTTTTTTTAATTAACTTGACCACTCAATTTGCAAAATGACTTCTCCTGCATTATACATAGAGTGTCAGGAGAGTCTGTGTTATAATAATGATAGCAGTGGCCATCATCTTTATAAGAATAAAATTTACCAGAATTAAACTTCATCAGATTTCTTTATTTACTATCAATTTCATATTAGTTTTAATTATTAATTATAATTATGTATCATTTAATTAGATTTACATTTATTAGGAATCCATGTCAAAGTCATATTCAAGTGTGTGTGTATATACATAATACTTCTACTACAAATGCATTTTATATACACTACTTGTCTTACCTCTCAAACTGTGCTGTGTTGTTGTTGTTGTTTTGCAGTTACAAATGAATGATAATAAAACACTTGCATCTTGCAGTGAATTTTATTTGAATTTTATTTAAATTAAATGTATTTAATTTAAACAATGACATGTTTCTTTTATTGAATGAAATAGAATCCGCAAATTCAATTCATTAGTTTTTACAGAACTCTCTGATGCCCTTGGGGATAAAGATTACAAATGAAAATGTCAGAGCCTTGTTACTCCCTGTCCCAGACCCAGCCGCTCCTAAAAAAAGAATTTTTGTTGATCAGCAAAATTTAAAATTATAATCACAGGTCTTTCTTTCCCTGAGCAACTGAGTCACCCAGGACCAACTAATTAAAATCAAGCCTGATATATTTTTAAATGTGATTTCCTGTCAGTCTGGTCATTTCTGAAAGCTTAGAAATTTCACTTGAAAATGTAAGGAAGAGAAAGACAAAATAAAAAGAAGCCCTTGCTGAAAAGGTTGGCATTTCATTTGCCAAAGCATATCGTAATAAAAGGCAGGGCCTTTGCCTTTGTAGGTTTAAACCCTGGGAGGGGTTTCAAAATAATCTCAGGTAGACAGACAGGTTGTCTCATAAATCATAATTTCCTAAAATACAAGGCTTATCATTTTTTGCTAAACCTGTTTCTATTCAGGAAACAGCATATCTGATTTACAGCTGATGAAAATCACTCATTTTTCAAAAAATCTTTTCCCCCTAAATTCAGGCAGCAGAGAAAGAATGAGGTCGTATGAATTATCTGTAAAACAAATGGCCTCACAAACAACTCTAGAAATTTTAAAGGTTCTGAGCTTTCCTAAATAGAAGACTAAAGCCTTCCCACATCTTCCTATGTCCTGCACTATAAACTTGCAGAACTAAATTACTGCAACTATTAGGTGTAAAACAGAAAATAATTAAAGGCACGACTACATACATAACTGATCTGAATTTTTCCCTCTGTGGCAGTAAAAGGAAGATATCTTTCTTTCCTTGACTTTCCCAGATTCTCTACTTAAACTTCACTTGTAGCCAGATAAAGACATTGGTTCAACAAATATTTATAGAGCATCTCTCACGAGCTACATATTATTCTTTGTGCTGAGGACACAGTTGGTGCTCATAAACCAACACTGTCCTCGCTCCTCTGGTCCATACCATCTAGGAGGGGAAAGAGATTTCTTAAAAAACGAATGAATGAACAAACAAATAACAATAAAACCAACAAACTGGATTGGTGTTAAAAGAAAAATGTCAGTTCTGGTCCTGACTATACTAATGTGTTTTATTTATAATCTTGCATAAATCATGCAAACCCTCTGCATCCCCATTTTCCCTAATTGTAAAATTAGGAATAATAGCACTCCGAGGTAGACACAGTCACACCCAAAGTGATGATATCTATGATTCTCCTCAAGGACAGAAGAGAGGGAGGATCGGAAACCCAATTTTAAAAACCGTAAACTGCACAGTAAGGAGCAGACACTGACCATTCCCACTTAAACCTTCTGGTCCGTGAACCCACAATTCGCTTAAGTCCGTGAACCAACTAAATTAACGTGCCAAGAACTCGTGGGTGTTTGGGACTCAAAATAAAAATCAGGACGCAGATGGTCCCGGGATAAAACGCCACCGACCAAACACTGGCAAGTTAAACTAGCTGTGGTGTGGATACACTGAATTAAAATTCAAATAAAACACGTGAAGACACCGAATCGTTTTAAAGTTACAAGTTAAAACTGTAAAAGGTAATCTCGATGGTAGCTTTTCCCTCCAATTTTTGAAGTCAAAAAGGGGGGTGGGTAGCCAATTGTAGGAACTGAACACTTAGAAATCAAGACTGATACTCCACCGCCTCATACTTAAACTACACAGGAGGTATGCGTTTGTCTACCCCCAGAATCTCCCAACTTTCTGTTGTTTACCCTTACATTTCTCCCTCGCCCCCCTCCCCCATACCAACATCCTGAAATCAATAAAGTTAAAATAAAGGAGAAGTACACCCTATTCCTTCCTGGGTATTACCACCCAACAAAAAAAAAAAAAAAAAAAAAAAAATTACATTCAAATGTAAGGTCCAGGATTGTTTCTAATGTGACTTGGTGCAGCCATGAAAGCAGACATGTTCTGGGAGCCGCAGGATAAGGACACAAGAGCTGCTGTCACACCAGGCATATGGTGCAGGAGACTGACCAACCTTCCTTGTCACTCTTACTTGGTGCTTTAAGTTTTCAAAGGGACACATTCCAAGTCCCCAGGAGTACACGAAAGCTATTTCATCTCCTTCCTGTGCCAGGCAGGTTGTATAGTTTATTTTTGTATTTGTTGAGCAAAAAGCAATGCAGTCAAATCAAAGCAAAGGACGCCATTGGTTTCCTTTGATGCTGGCAACAGCAGCCCTCTTTATTGTGGCGTGAAAGAAAACCGTTAAAAATCCATTTTCAATTAAAATAAGATCATAGAAAGGACAAGAAGGATGGTGTTTAGAGTTCATAAAATGTATTGTGTCTGCAGGCTCATCATTTGCTCTCAGCCAATGTTTCAGCAGAAGCCATAACCCTGCCAGGAGCACTGAAGGTGAACGGGTCAGCCTCCAGCCAAGCAGGGACTCTCCTGTCTGCTAATTTTCTAAGGGAGCAAGCAAGAAAGCATCGCAAATTCTAAACATAAAGACCCTTCCATCTATTGCAATTTAGATTGCCAGGAGGCACACAATGGGTTTTCTTTGAAGGGTAGAGTCTCAAGATGATGAACACTTCCATGTGGGGTCAAGTGTTCTCACCTCAGTTTGTTCATCCACACCAAATGGCCCCTCACTCAGGGCAGTGTTTGGGGAATGGGGTATTCAAAGTTCAGAAGCAATTTACTTTATTCAATACAGTTTCTATATTCGGGCACCTGCCCGGCCTTTCTGCTCTTTGGAAAGATTTCCGTTTGCTAAGAAAGAGCTGCAGTTGAACTTGCACTGAAACGAAATTTGACATTTCTGGTTTTGCTTGGAACAAACATCTCAAGGAATCTCCAGGTTGATCCCTTGGCTCTCAATGATTCCCCACTTGGGGGTTCCTGGACTAGGGACACCAGAGGTTGTAATACAAGCAGTGACAGAAATCAGTCACCCATGAATTGTGGTTGCACGAGTTACCTGAAATGTCACTTTTCTTTACTGCTGGCAGGATCATTTCATCAATTCAGCTTTAGTATTGAGGACCTATTGTTTATAGGGAGTTCTGGTGGAATTCCGTATGCATTTCATTTTAGCAGCGGGAAGGTAAGTTATTACTTATCAAATATACACTTATTAAAAGGAGATGGGCTCTGTTGGGGAAAATGTAAAATGTCCTTCAGGGTAAAATCCTGGAAACCGCTCATCTCCATCACATTCATATATTCCCTCCTACCATCAATAAATGCTTTATTGGATACTTATCATGTGACAGTTTTGGGGACAGATACAGGGATGGATACATGGTCCTTGTCTTAATTATGGAACTAATTCTGGAATTACCTGAACTGCTACATACAGAAATTGCATAACTGCCCTGAACAGCCTTCCATGGAAACAAATGGAAATGTCCAAGAAGCTTCTTTTGGCCTCACGAAGTAGCTGCTGGCCTCTTTTTTGACATACACTCTAATTCCAATGGAAACATTCCATGGACTCTTATAAATTCATGAGGCTAAATAAAAACTACTCTCTGAGGACTCATAAGTTAAGTGAGTATTTATCGAGTTTTAATGGACTGTCGACAATCAATACGGGGCAGTAGAAAGAGCAAAAGCTTTAGAATCAGGCAGAGCCATATTAGAGATACTAATAAAGTGTGACCTCAAGAAAGGTTATGTAACCTCCCAAATGTGAAGTTTCCTCATTGTAAATTGGGGGTAATAGGCCTCATAGTGTTTTTGCAAGAATAAGATTAAACAGCACTACATGGATAGGTGCTGTAGCATAGAGGTGATGAGTGAAGACTCTGGAGCAGATTCTGAATTCACAACTTGAGCTCTCACTTACTCTTGTGTTACTTTAGGCAAGTCACTTAAACTTTTCTAGTTTCAGTTTCTTCCCTCACGAAACAGAATGAAAAGAGGGAATTAATGTGAAGAGTAAATGGAATAACACACATATAAAATTTAACATAATGCATGAGAGATAAGAACTCCATAAATGTTAACTGTGACCTCATTTTTAGTGTTAATACTTAGAGTACCCAGTACACAGTAGACAGTGAATGAATAAATGTTAGTTACCTTAATTTTTTTCATTTTTCCTAGTTTTAAGTTATTTTAAAGCAAGTGACTGAAAAAGCTACTCTCTATATAAATGTATAGTGACCGCTGTGAAGAGTGCCCAGGTTCCCCGTTCCAGGTTGAGGGTGCTCATTCTCCGAGCTGCTCCGAGTGTTGTTGGCAGTCAGCTCTCAGTTGAGTTTCTGTCCAAGAACTGCCCTCAGCCAAAGAAGGCCACCTCACTCAAGGTGACAGACCCTCTCTGGGGACAACTTGAATCATCTCTGGGGTTATATAGAGGCACTTGCCTCAAAGTGGGACAATTCGGAAGGTTCATCCCAGCTCCAGAGCTTCAGTGGGCTTGGCTGAGGCCTTTGTTGAGAACAGCCTAGCTTCTCCCTCTGCCCAATCTTGTTTTCTTCACCCTTTTCTAGGCATGGATCCCAAGGGAGCTCCCAGAACAAAATCTCTGCATACAAATGTCAGCATCTCAGAGTGTCTTTCTTGGGAAACCCTCAGTTTAGATGGCAAGAAATTCTGTGATAAGAAGACTTTTTCTTTCAACCCAAGTAGGAATCAAGAGTGGTCTTTGGAAACCTTAATGAGATAGAGAAATTAAAACTATTTCCATTTCCAAATACAAACAGAGTGGGTCTTAGACTGGTTTGAGGTATTTTTTGGAGGGAGGGTGGCAGGGGATCACTTGAGGAAAACTGAATTTATGCTTAGTGCCAAGCACAGTGCAGAGTCACATGGGTACCTCTACTTCCTCAGCAAAGTGGGAAGGCCACCAAAATTAGACTACTTAGAAATAGCTACCACATAGTCTTACTTTAATCATCTGTTAGAATTTTCCTCTGGATGTCATTATGCTATGAATAATATATCAGGCTCAGAAAATCTAAACCCACTTCTAAAGAAAATGTTTGTCATGGTCACTCTAATGGAAGCTTTTTCCAATCCAAATTGCTCAGCAGAAGCTGGGAGGAGGGTATTTATTACATCATCACAGCCTTTTGTGTATAGTACTTTGTGCAACTCCATTTCCCTGACACATTCTTTCAAAGATAAATGTGGTTATAGCATCCACATCAAATGTTCAATTTTTTAAAAGGCCAAATCCAGAAATTTCACATTCTTTAGAGAAAATGCTAACAGGTAGAATGAACAAACACAGAACTTAATTTCATCATAATATCCCAGGTGCTAATGTGTTCATGAGCCTGTGGGTCCATGTAATCATGCATAATTATCAGGGGTAATTTCTTTGGCCTTTTCTCCTTAAGCAGCAACAACTGCAGGCGCAAGGGGGAAGAGGATATGCCATCTATTCCACAAGAGAATAATCCATTATGCTATTAATTCTATAGTTTCCTCCTGACAGTGGTCTTACAAAGTCAGTCTTTTTAAAAAAGATTTAATTATTTATTTGAGAGAGAGAGAATGCACTCATGCAAGAGTGGGGAAGGGGAGGAAGGGGTAGAGGAAGAGGGAGGGAGAGAATCCTCAAACAGACTCCCCACTGAGTGGGAAGCCCTAGGAGGGATTCAAGACCCTCAGATCATGATCTCAGCCGAAATCAAGAGTCGGAGGCTTAACTGACTGAGCCACTCACGTATCCCTCAGAGTCTTTTAATAGCACCAAAGAGTGCAAAGTTTTAGGTCAATTAGCCTAAGAAGAGTGTTTTCCATTGTGTTACCTGTTCATTACATCTTTAGGAAATCATGTTACCCGACACTTTTTATTTTTTTATTTTTTTACCCGACACTTTTTAAATTGTCCACTTTAGTATTCTTTGTTCCTAGAAACTTAGAGACATAAAACAAATATTGCTAAACTATACAGGTGCTATATATATATATATATATATATATATATATGTAAAATTTGTTAATACATTCTCCCTATTCCTTGCACATTTTTTCCTTGACACGTTTAGAAAAGTGACAGAGGGTATCAGGTTTGAAAATATCCTTAAGACATTTATAAACAGAGGCACCTGGGTGGTTTGCTGGTTAAGTGTCTGTCTTTGACTCAGGTCATGATCCTGGGGTCCTGGGATCAAGTCCCACATCAGGTACCCTACGGGGAGCCTGCTTCTCCCTATGCCTATGTCTCTGCCTCTCTCTCTATCTCATGAATACGTAAATAAAATCTTAAAAAAAAAAAGATTTATAAACAGTGACCATATTCTCCATAAAAATATAGAGAATTTTTATAAATGGAGTTCTATGGGACAGTGCTTCATGAGATATTGAAAGACATTCCTAAGACAAACAAATACTCCTAGGGTCAAATACATATAGGTAATGTTGAAGCCTCTTTGATGTTCACAATACACATAGTAGTATACTAAGCATATTTTCATATTAAAAGCATTGAGATGTTATTGAATAAGTTAAAAATGTCTTTCCCTGTTTCCAAACTTATTTGACCCAAGGACAGTACTACAACTACCAACATGAGTACACGCACACACACCCTTTTTCTTTCTTCCTATAAACTGCCAATGGACTAGTGGGTCTCATCTTCTATAGAACACTGTTCTGGAATTATTGCACTACAGCATCATCTTGAAGGGCTCAACTCTGCCATAGGTTCCAGGGACTTGAAATTCTCACAGTCTCCTGAGTCAGACATATTTGGACTACTCCTGCTATTAGAAGGTTCTTTCTGACCACCCACTAGTCTTTCTTAGGTTCATCCAGAACAAGTCTATTACTCTTCCACATGATACTCATTTAAATATTTGAAAATAACTGGGACTCTCCTGCTCCTCCATCTGTATCTTCCCTTCTCCATCTGAAATATCCCATTTCTCTCTCCGTGTCTCTCATGAATAAATAAATTAAAAAAACTTTTTGGAAATATCCTATTTCCTTCCCTGATATAATTCAGTTTGGAAAATTCTTATTGTTCTGTCTCTTCTGAACACCCCACTTTGCCTATACTTCCTCGGAAAGAGGTACATGGAAAATAATACAACTTTCTTACTTGAGTGTAGAGTAGAACAGAGTATTTCCACCTTCATTCTGGATTACGATTATTTTCTTATCTTGGTCAAAGATCATTTTGACTATTTCTCTTTTAATGCTTCCAAGATCTTTGAATTTTCATATTTTCCCTGCAATTAACAGCTTCTTCTGAAGGAAGCAGGAAGGTATTAGGCAGTGCTAGTAGAGGGGAAGGAGCTCTGCTTTTAGAAGAGTCAACGCAAACTTGATACCTTCCACATTCTTCTCCCAGTTTAACTCAGGGAATCTCCTCTTGGCTGCCAAGAAAGATATAAAGGATGCAGCAGCTGAGCTCCCACGAGAACTGTAGAAAAGCCCTCAAGAATGGTATGAGGCTGGATGGTGGCTGGAGACTAAGGAGTCGGAGAAGATGAGAAATGGAAGTTTTGATCTTCTCAGAGATAGCTCCAGTTGGCAGTAGCAATGGTGTTGTCAAGGAATGTTAGCCATCCAGGTAAGTTCCTCTGGGTTGCTTTAGAGTTAAGATGTCAACATCAGAAGAACTTGTACAGAGACAGAGAAATTTGAAATAATGTAATTTTTTTTGAAATTAGGAATCAGTATGCATTGTGAATATTTGGCCATGTAAATGATCTCCCTGCCTGATTGAGCCTGCACTTAGCAAATACAGAGGTGGGGTATGGCAAGGTGACATGGTGACAATAATGCTGCTTTCCTTAGGGCTGGTGTTCACTCTAGCCTTAATTAAGTCATTAATTAACTAGCTATTGATTCTAAGAGTCAATGAACATAGAATGTGCTATATGAAAGATGAACATTGTTAGCAACAGTGTCTGGTTGAATTTTAGGGAAGAGTTTGGAAACGTGGTCCTAAAAGAACAATCGCTACACTTTTTCCTTAACTAAAATCTTCCTTTATGTTAATCTATAATGCTAGTAAAATGTTCCCCCTCCCCTCATCAGGTGAAATAAAATGCTCCTTCATGGCAGACCAGTCCTGCATTATCTCAGGAGAGGTCTGCAGGGATAAGACTTTAAACATTGTTATAGGATTGATTCAGGCTGGAGTAGAAGGAAAGACACTGGCACACAGAGGTGAGAGGAGCTTTCTGCTGGGGGCGTGGAATTGTTAAAAATTCAGAAAAGGGGCTGCTGTGTGTGTGTGTGTGTGTGTGTGTGTGTGTGTGTGTGTGTGTGAATCTCAATTAACTTCCAAAATTCTATAGTCACTCCTACAACTGCATTAACCACATGTTTTTATATAGATGCTGCTCTCCTGTGTCTTTCCATCAGTACTACTTCTGTGAAATAATGAAGAAGCAGTTTCATTTAGGGAATGAAGTGACCGACGTGCACCCCAACCTGCCTTATATCAGTGCATTTGCTTTCAACTGAATTTTGAACTTGACTGCACACAGTGTCTTTGAAAACAGATAACATGATGCTGTGAAATTAAATAACTAACATATTAAAATATCAAGACTGTCTTAGAGACAACAAAATATATTTTATGTACAACTGAAACATCAATTAACTGATAATATCAATTAACCAAAAGTCAGAAAATAATGCTAGGTGTCTTAGTTTCTCTACTCTAGGCAAGAAGTACAATTATAAAAATCCTACATATCTTCACCATTATAGGTGTTTCTTTCAAACAACTCAAGTTCAAATTTGAAAAGCAACTTAAAAGGGGAAGTTGGTGGTGAATGAGACAGCTGCACTAGTGACAGGCATTGTCTGTGATGACTTACGGGCCAGCTGTTCCTCACTTTTACCCAGCCCTCCCCTGGGGAGATACAAGGCCATGGAAGAGCCTTCTTCTTCAAGGTGGAATAGTCTGACAGGGAACTGTTTCACAAGGACAGTGCTATTTTCAAGTGAAAGAATTAATGAATACTTTTCAACTAAAAGTTCAAATCAGCGGGAAAGAACCTAAAGAATAATTCTGCTAATTTTATTAGGAACTCATATCCCACTGGAAGTCATTAAGTGGAAATCATTTGAAAATATCTTCAAATGTGTGACTTTCTTAGCTACTACTAATAAGATGTATTTTATAACAGGTTTTATTCCTGGTATTCCATTCTACTTTAGGGAATAAAAAGGGGTTGATATTTGGGGGCACCTGGGTAGCTCAGTTGGTTAAGCATCTGCCTTCGGCTCAGGTCATGGTCCCAGGGCCCTGGGATCAAGCCCCTCATCAGGCTCCCTACTCAGCAGGGAGCCTGCTTCTCCCTCTGCTGATCTCCACCTCCCTGCCCAACCCACTTGTGCTCTCTGTCTCTCTGTCAAATAAAAATCTTTATTTTTTTTAATTTTTTATTTATTTATTTATGATAGTCACAGAGAGAGAGAGAGAGAGGCAGAGACATAGGCAGAGGGAGAAGCAGGCTCCATGCACCGGGAGCGCGACGTGGGATTCGATCCCGGGTCTCCAGGATCGCGCCCTGGGCCAAAGGCAGGTGCTAAACCGCTGCGCCACCCAGGGATCCCCAAATAAAAATCTTTAAAAAAAAAGAGAGGGGAAGAGTTGATACTTAAAAAAGAAACAGAAAATTTTCTTAATATCTTACTGAAGTGTTTAAAATAAATATAAAATCATTACTCATAAAATACTTGCCATTTTTAAATGCTCTTCGTTACTATTTTTGAGGAAATAAAGAAGGTCCATAATGCTGATTTACTTTTCTTAGCTATGTCATACTATTATATCTAAAGGAAGTGAGTGGAAAACAAAATCAGTAAGAATGACTTGAGAATTATGAATCCATGAATCTGATCCTGGCTCCACCACTAATGGGCAACCTAAAGAAGATAATACCACCAGTATCACATTTCTACACTGCTACATTAATGTCCAGAAGGACCAGCTTCCTTCCTATGAAAAAGTATTTCTTAAAACCAACTTGACTTGAGCCATGTCTGCCAATGACCATCTCTGTGCAATGTGCAGGATAGAAATAATATCATTCCACATCTGAGTTATTGGGAAGCTTAGATACAATCATGACTCTGAACACCCTTGAAAATTGCAAAGAGCTCTACAAATTTAAGTTATTCCACTTAAATGAATTACTTTGAATTCTGTAAACTCCTTGCCTTCAGCTGAATTTTCACTTATAAACGGGTTGGCTTGACATTGGGTTTTCAATGTTTGTTTGCTCAACCTTGGCTAGGCATCATTCCTCTCACCTTATTGGAGGCCATAAAGGAGGTGGGGAACTAGTCAAGGCTAGAGAAGAGAAGAGAGTTTCTATCAGTTCAGTCTTTTTGTATTTAGAATCTTCTTTATGTTGCTAACATCAAATAACTTGAATAAAAATGAAGTTGGAGACTTCTAGTTAGGTACATAGAGGCTATAAACCGAGATTCTAGCATACTGATTTGGGACCAAATAACTCACTTGGGTTCCAAAGGTGCTCATTTATAGTAACGTTTTCTTATTTAAGGTACAAGACCACATCCCGTCTGTTGGGGTTTCTACTGTCCACAAGAAAACTTTGTTCTATTCATTATTAAAAAAATGAGACTTCATTATGGGACTGAAGCTTAGTGAGCCCCTGTCTTCTTATTTATCTATTAAAAAAGTAAATCTAGGTAGACAGTAAAGGATCATTCCCTTTTGGAAATGAGCACAGCAGCAAGCAGATGTGATTGTGAGGGCACTGTCCCTTATAGGGTGATCGATATATCCTTTAATTGATCAAGTCATGGTAACATTAACTCACACTCTTAGATCTTTCTGGCTAGTGATGCTGTGGTTCTCAATTAAACCAAATGCTACTGCTTTGTCTGGTACTGTGCTAGGTAATGGAGGCTCTGTTCTAGGTGCTGAAAAGTGAACTCAGAAGAGTATATGGAGATGAGACCTTAGAGTTTCTGGTTTATTTTATTTTTTAAAGATTCTTTATTTATATATTCATAGTTTATTTTATTTTTTAAAGATTTTTTAATTTATATATTCATGTTAGAGAAAGAGAGAGAGAGAGAGAGAGGCAGAGACACAGGCAGAGGGATAAGCAGGCTCCATGCCAGGAGCCCAACGTGGGACTCGATCCCGGGACTCCAGGACCATGCCCCAGCCCAAAGGCAAGTGCTAAACCGCTGAGCCACCCAGGGATCCCCTAAGGTTTCTAGTTTAAACCAGAAAACATATACTCAGGAAATGGCCCTAGTTTCAACATTCATGCATTAGTTAGGTGTTATTGATTCTGTCCACCAATTTCTTTAACAATGGTACAGAAAAATTTGGGCCTCAAAGAGCGTGAGTCACAAGATAGTTTGATGATTAAGATGAAGGCTCATAAATATTTCTTATTGAATATACAAAATAAGATGCCCAGAATACTTTGTAAATTTTGTGTTGATATTCTATTATCAGCTTCAACATTTCATCCTTCATCTCTTTGTAATACATCAAGTCAACAGCAATTGAATTCGTAGAAAAATTTCAAAATTGAAGTAAAACTCCCAAGTGCAGCATAAAAGTAAACATAGTCAATGGAAAAGGAGCTGGTTCATTCTAAAACTGAAATATATATGATTTTTGTAATGTACTTAGTTATTTCAGTAAGTTCATATTGTTGCTTCACATATCAAGAAACATGAGCAATGGTGTCACCTTTTCCCCCTCTTTTTTTGTATTTTATCTAAGGATAGTATCTGGACAAAAGTAAAAATAAGTCCAGTATCTGGACTGGTGGCTATCTGGATGTGTTCTAGAAGTCTTCACATTCTCAAGTGTCAAATTGACAGCTTCGAAAATCTGTTCTTACCTGAATGTGAGTAGTATGACTATAAAGTTTCCTTTCATCTGAAGTATGTAAAAACTTAATGATAATTAATTCATCATGGTAAATACACCTGTGCTGACAAAACTGCTCCAACTTCACACAGGCTGTGGGGATCCTCAGAGTTAAACCGAGATAGCTCCAACTTTCCTGCTCTGAGTCTTTACCCACTGACTGGGCTTTAAGGGCTTGGATACCTGGTGACCATTTAATACACCTCAATAATATAGGGAAACTGGACTAAAGATACTAAAAGCATATTCTTTCCTTTAAATGGAGTGACTATCTTTTATTACTCAACCTGAAGATTTTATGTTTACTTGAAATCTAGTTTGTTTTGCTTCAAAAATCTTTTCCATAAACAGAAAAAAAAAATCCACAACCCAAACAAAATATCTTTAATTATCCAATGGACATTTTGAAAATGAATTACTGTTAGGCAAAAGGAAGATTAACTTTGTTTATATCCAAAGTGTCTTTCTTTTGACTAAAGTAAGTGGTCAATTCAATTCTGAAGTCAAAAGTTTTAACCTCAGTAGGTGGTTTTTATGGTGCACAGTCACAGAAATCACTAAACTCGGCATGTATCTACATCCTGAGCATTGGAATGAAATAATTTAAAACCATAACACATGTCTAGACTGAGAATATAAAAATGAAAATCCAAAATGCTTGAACCTGGAGAAAATAAAGAATGGCATGGACTAATAGTGTATTCTGACATTTTTCTGATCTTAATGAAAATGTTTTTCAGTGTCAAGTCATATTAAAACATTTCCCCCTAAAGCCTAAGCATATATTTGCTATATACAAGGCAAGCATTTCCATGAATTGTTATTTACTGGCTTAAGCTGAATTGGATGATTCATTTGTTTGAAAAGAAAAAATCATCCTTACACCTCAGGCATCTATTTCAATTTCAGATAAGTAACAACAAACTATATTGCTTTTTCCCATCTTGTATTAGCCCTAAGTTTTAAATGTCATCTATGATTCTCCATTCACCAAAAAAAAAACCCCATTATCTTGGACTGAAGAAATAATCTTTCCAAGTTGATGTTCTGAATTAATGGGCATGTTTAAAAGAAATGATTTCAGATGGGCTTCTAAAACATGAATAATAAATTGGACATAAAGGCAAGCATTAAGCTGGCATTTAAAATTACTTTCATGAACACAGGATAGAAGAAGGCAAAAGGTAGCCCATCCAATATTTTATTGACATATTTGGCCAAAAGACCAAGTACTAAGTCAACCATCTAGAAATGCAACTTATTTTTAGAAAGAGTAGACTCAATAATTAAGGTTTCAGATTTCTTTAGCTCTCATTCAGATACAGAATAGGACTTTTTACATTTCCAAATAATCAAGTCATCAGTTGAAGAAATATTTGCATTTAAATAAAAATGTACTTCCATTTTGTCACATGCAGAAATAATTATTTTTCTTATGTTTTGTGTTCAGCATAGTTCCCACTGATTTGCTCTTATAACTTTAATTCATTAGTTTGCCTAGAAATTATTTTTTAAAATACATTATTTATTTATTCATTTGAGAGACAGAGAGAGTGACTGTGGTGAGGAGCAGAGGGAGAGGGACAAACAGACTCCATACCCAGAAATACATAAATGCAACTGATGCCTGTGGTTTCTATCAATTAACAGAAGATCACTTATATAAAAAAGAAATTACCACTGAGTACTAAAAATTAAAATTCCAAAGTTTCTATTGGAAAACTTTCAGCTCAAATCTGCAACTATGTTTGGTTTAAGAAAAGCTTCTTAATTTGTGTAGACGAAATCATGTTTTAAATATCATAATTCTCTTTTACTTCATATAATTAAATCTTATATTTTGTTGCCCTAAACTAATACATGGAATCATTCACGGATTCATTTATTGATTGATTCGGTACATATGTATTGCTCACCTATTCTGGGCTCTAGATGCTGGGAAGTTAATGATAAATACAATCCATTTATTCCTTGCTCTCACATAGCTCACAGTTTAGTGGTGTGTGTGTGTGTGTGTGTGTGTGTGTGTGTGTGTGTAGGCATTAACAAAATGATCACAAAAATAATAGTGTAATTAGAAACTCTGGTGAGAGATATGTAAGGAAATTGAATGGTTCTATTAAAGCATGTAATAAGGCAAGCCTAACCTAGTCAGGGAAGTCAGGAAAGCAACTTGAGTATTTTCTTTTCTTTTCTTTCTTTTTTTTTTTTTTTTTTTTAAGATTTTATTTATTTACTTTGAGAGAGAGAGAGAGAACACACAAGAAGGAGGGAGGGGGAGAGGGAGAGTGAGAGGGTGAAGCAGAGTCCCTGCCGAACAGGGAGACAGACACAGAGCTCAATCCCAGGACCCCGGGACCATGACATGAGCCGAAGGCAGATGCTTAACTGACTGAGCCACCAAGGCACCTGAGTATTTTCTTTTTCAAAGTCTAAACAGTAATTGATGAAGTAAATCAACATTAGATTTGTTTCAAAATGAAATTATCTCTGTAGACATGGGTTTTCTTTGAGATTCTCCAAATCATGTTTTGGCTCTATTTAACCAGACAATACAAAAGAACTTGAAAGCAAGAATGGAGTTCAGGGAGTATGTAGTCCAACCCTCTTATTAGATGTGGAAACTATGCATGAGAAAGGGTAAGTAGCTTGTCCTTGTATTGTTTTCATTCAGCACCAGAGCTGAAATTGGAACCTCATTATGCTAAAATCTCATCCAGAGTGCATCCCTCTCATCCATACCACTCTGGGTGTGGCTTATCTAATGTGATCTACTCTGATGCACTGAGGCAATAACTGAAATAGCAAATGTGATAAGAGAGGCTAGAGAATGAGAATATTCATGAAGGAACAATTATTTTCTGAACACAACCTGTTATTAAGCTCAAGCCACTGGTGAAAGAAAAATATAGCTAATGCACACAATCAAATATCTTGGTAAGTTTCCAATTACTTATGTTTCATCTTTTCCCCTAAATTGTGCACATAGTGTACATGCATGCATGTGTGTGTGTGTATGTGTATATGTGAATTTTCAGGTTTAAAGCCATTAACTTTTGTAGATTTCTATTCTTCTGCTCAAATCAAAACTGACATTAAGTCATGGCCGACCCATGTTTAATTTTTGTAATATACTTATGGTAAATGGATATTTTTAATAGACTCTATTTTTAAGAGAAATTTTAAGTTTACAGAAAACTTACATAGAAAATAGAGTAAGCTCCCTTATATACTCTCTCTCACCTCCCCACATATACAGTTTCTTCTATTACTAACATCTTGCAGGAGAGTGTTATATTTGTTACAACTTGTTGCAATATTGATATATCATTATTAACTAAATCCCATAATTTTTATTAGGATTCATTCTTTGTGTTGTATAGTTCTGTGGATTTTGAATGATGTAAAATGTCCTGAATCTACCAGTACAGTGCCATAGTTTTGCTGCTTTAAAAAAGCTGTGTTCCGGGATCCCTGGGTGGCGCCGCGGTTTGGCGCCTGTCTTTGGCCCAGGGCGCGATCCTGGAGACCCGGGATCGAATCCCATATCGGGCTCCCGGTGCATGGAGCCTGCTTCTCCCTCTGCTTCTCCCTCTGCCTGTGTCTCTGCCTCTCTCTCTCTCTCTGTGACTATCATAAAATAAAAATTAAAAAAAAAAAAAAAAAAAAAAAGCTGTGTTCCGCCCATTCAACTCATCCTCCCTTCCCCTAAACTCTTGGCAACCCCAATCTTTTACTGTTCCTATAGTTTGTGTGTGTGTGTGTGTGTTAAAATACACATACCATAAAATTTACAATCGTAACCATTTTTAAGTGTACAGTTCAGTGGTCATTAAATACATTCACATTGTTGTGCAACCATCACCACCACCAGACTGTCTCTATTCAGTCTATCAGACTGTGTAGCTTTTCCTTTACCAGAATGTCATTTTGTTGGAAACACAATATGCAGCCTTTTCAGGTCAGCTTCTTTTACTTATCAATATGCATTTAAGTTTCCTCTATGCTTTTTTCATGCCTCATTTCTTTTTAATACTAAATAATATTCCCTCGAATGGATATATCACAGTTTATCCACATGCCTATTGAAGAACATCTTAGTTCCCACCAAATTTTGGTAATTATGAATGAAGCTGCTATAAATATCCACATGCAGGTTTCTGTGTGGACATAAGACTTCATCTCATCTTAATAAAGACCTAGGAGTAAGGTTGATGGATAAGATTAGGTTTAGCTTTGTAAGAAATTGCCAAACACTGGTCCAAAGTAGCTGCTTCATTTTGCATTCCCACCCAGAAAGAATCAGAGTTCCTGTTTCTCCACGTCTGGATGAGGCATTTGGTGTTGTCATTGTAGCCCTTCTAGTAGGTGTGTAGTGGTATCTCATTGATTTCTTCTCTGAACTCTTACAGCACATTGTTCATACTTCTATTACTTGCTTATCATACTACACTGTGACAGTTTATCACTATGCCAGCCTTTCTTGTTGGACTTTGAGGTCCAAAAGGCAGGAAGCTCAATGTTTCTGGGTCTGCATCTCTAGGCGGAGCACAGTCTGTATGTGGCAGTTATCAGCTTAGAGTTGTTCCTGATTATGACAGATCCTAGTAGGGGATATATGAAACCAACTCAAACTCCTGCTGGCCTTCAGCATCATGATATTCTCTCTGACAAGTTTGCCCTGAGTTGCATTGACCCAGGCTTTCCCTGTTCCAACACTACATCAGGTGGAGGCACCGTTACTCAAAGCATCACCAGGCAGGGGCAGGAAAGAAAAGACAGAGAGAAGAAAGCCACATTCCTCCCCCAAAGGGCTAACAAGGCCATAGATGTGAAAGATGCTGGCTTCACCAGTCTCTTCTTTGCTTCCCCACCTTTCCAGGCAATGACACTCGCTTCTCAGTCACAGCTGCTGCTCTTTCAGGGGATGGTGGGGATCCTGTCAGTACTATTCAGTGCTTCTCCAAAGGACTAAGTAAAGATGGTTCAATGGAGATTTTTTTAGAGATGTTCTCTGGCAGCTTTAGAGAGTATTTGGAGAAACAAACACTGTTTTCAAATGATTATTTAGCACTTCATGGGATTCTCTATTGTAAAGTGTTTCTCGCTTTGTAAGGTATGAGCCTTGTTTCCAAAATGAGTTAGGGGAGCAGCTGTTCTGGATGCCATTTTCAAAACAAAGGCATGATTATTTGTATGATATTATGGTCTAATGGAAGTTCAAAATGGACCCAACACACAATTATCTTAAAGTGCAGGTAGGAGGATAAAAAGAAGTAATCACAGTATAGCTGAGAAATCCTGTCAGGAACTAATTTTTTTTTGTATCTTTATATCTAATGTCACAAGAATGGAAACTGGAAAAAAAAAAGCCAGCCATTCTTTGCAATGTCGGTATCTACTAGTCTAACTTAACTACTTAATTAACAAGATAAAATGGCTTTGGCAAATAAAAGGAAAAAAGGTCTTTCTGACATTGAAACAGATTTTTTTCCCCAGAAATTCCATACCACCACATAAAACGATGACTTACAAATAGAGCAAATTATTGGGGCTTTTGATCTGCTTTTGTTTTCTACCTCAAACAGCACTGGGCCAGAGGTGGTGGTGAGCACACTACAAGCTTGGCAGTTCCTAAAATGCAGGATCACTAAGGAAAAGGCATTGGGAGAGACTAAGATCTGCAATTGATCCATGAGTGCTTGGCAATGAACAGTGACTTTTAAACTGCCTTCTATGCTTTTAAAGTATAAAAATACCGAGCTCTGGAAAGTCTGCCAACGGTAGTGAAGAATGATAGGAACTAACAGGGTCAAATAATCACACGTCCAAATCCTTGTATTAATTATCTGGCAACTGGATCTAAAACATAATTCAAAATCCCTAGATGATTGTAATGTCACCTACTGATCTTTCCTATGATTTACTGGCAATATCCATCAACAGATAATGGCTGTTAGGGTAAAAGTAATAGAAAGATTCCGCATACCTACAGGTTACCAGTTCTACATATGCAAGGTGAAAACTCCTAATTCCATCCAGTAGTTGTTTAAATGGCCAGAAAATTGTTTTTGTGCTTGATCTTCTGTTTCCAAAGAAAGATTTACTTTTTTTTTTTAAGATTTTATTTATTCATTCATAGACACACACACACACACACACACACACAGAGAGAGAGAGAGAGAGAGAGAGAGAGAGAAAGAGAGAGAGAGAGGCAGAGACACAGGCAGAGGGAGAAGCAGGCTCCATGCAGGGAGCCCGATGCAGGACTCAATCCCGGGTCTCCTGGATCACACCCTGGGCTGCAGGCGGCGCTAAACCGCTGTGCCACCAGGGCTGCCCAGATTTACTTTTTAAAAGGGTAGCTGGTCAGTTACTCTTCAACAAAATAGGAAAGAATATCCAATGGGGGGAAAAAAAACTGTCTCTTCAACAAATAGTGTTGGGAAAACCAGACAGCAACATGGAAAAGAATGAAACCAGATCACTTTCTTACACCAAACACAAAAATAAACTGGATTAAAGACTTAAATGTGAGACCTGAAACCATAAAAGTCCTAGAGGAGAACAAAGTCAGTAATCTTTTTGTATTAGGCTATAACTTCCTTCTAGATAGGTCTCCAGGGCCAAAGGAAACAAAGGCAAAAATAAAATACTGGGACTTCATCAAAATGAGAAGCTTCTGAAGAGTGAAGGAAACAATCAACAAAACTGAAAGACAACTAACAGAATGAGAGAAGATATTTACAATGACATATTTGATAAAGGGTTAGTATCCAAAATATATAAAGAACTTACACAACTTAAATAATCCAGTTGAAAAATGGGCAGAAGGGGCTTCTGGGTGGCTCAGTGGGTTAAGCATCTGACTCTTGGTTTCAGCTCAGGTCATCATTTCAGGGTCATGAGATAAAGCCCCAACTTGGAATCTACAGAGTACAGGGTCAGCTTGAGATTCTTTCCCCTCCTCCCTCTCCCCACTTCTGCTGCTCCCCCACTCATGCTCTTTCTCACTCTAAAATCAATCAATCAATCAGGGGATCCCTGGGTGGCTTAGCAGTTTAGCGCCTGCCTTCGGCCCAGGGCATGATCCTGGAGTCCCGGGATCGAGTCCCATATCAGGCTTCCTGCATCAGCCTCCCTCTGCTTGTGTCCCTGACTAACTCACTAACTCACTCTCTCTCTCTCTCTCTCTCTCTCTCTCACCCCCGCTCTCTGTGTGTCTCTCATGAATAAATAAATAAAATCTTTTTAAAAATATTTAAATATATATATAAAAGTCAATCAATCAAATCTTTTAAAAAATGGGCAGAAAAAATGAATAGATATTTTTTTCCAAAGAAGACATACAGATGGCCAACAGACACATGAAAAGATGTTCAACTTCACTGACTATCAAGGAAATACAAACAAAACTACAATGAGATATCGCTTCACAACTGTCAAAAAGGCTAAAATCAGCAACACAAGAAACAACAGCTGTTGGTGAGGATGTGGAGAAAAAGGAACATTTAAAAGAATTTATTTATTTATTCATGAGAGACAGAGAGAGAGAGAGAGAGAGAGAGAGAGAATGAGAGAGAGAGAGAGGCAGAGACACAGGCAGAGGGAGAAGCAGGCTCCATGCAGGGAGCCTGACTTGGGACTCGATCCTGGGTCTCCAGGATCACGCCCTGGGCTGAAGGCGGCACTAAACCGCTGAGCCACCCGAGCCGCCCCAAAGGAACCTTCTTGCACTCTTGGTGGGCATGCAAACTGGTGCAGTCATTCTGGAAAACAGTTTGGAGGTTTCTCAAAAAATTAAAAATAGAACTACTCTATGATCTAGCAATCACACTACTAGGTATTCACCCAAAGAATACAAAAACACTAATTCAAAGGAATACATGCACCCCAATGTTTATAGCAGCATTATCTACAATAGCCAAATTATGGAAACAGCCCAAGTGTCCATCAACTGATGAATGGATAAAGAAAATGTAGTATACACATACACATACACACTGTAATATTACTCAGCCATAAAAAAGAATGAAATCTTGCCATTTGTAACGACATGGATGAAGCTAGAGAGTATAATGGTAAGCAAAATAAGTCAGATGGAGAAAGACAAATACCACATGATTTTACTCATATGTGGAATTTTAAAAATTAAATGAATGAAGAGAAAAAAGAGAGAGAGGGGGGAAAACCAAGAAATAGACTCAACTATAGAGAACAAACTGATGGTTACCAGAGGGGTGGTAAGTAGAGAATGGGTTAAATAGATGATGGGGATTAAGGAGTGCACTTGAGACAAGCACCAGATGTTGTATACAACTGTTGAATCATTATATTCCATACTCACAACTAATATTACATGATATGTTAACTAATGGAAATTTAAATAAACACTTAAAAAAAAAAAAGGACGACCGGGCTCGTTAGAGGCAGTTAGGATACTACATATAACTTTAGGAACAAAGGAGTGATCACAAGTTCAAAGTATTATGCTTGGATGAAAAAAGTCATTTTGATAATCAAATAGCTCCTAAGCAGGGCTGACATTCTCAGGAAAATAACTTCTCCCAAATTCAGAGATGTCAGGTATTCTTTTTCAGAAAGGTGTACGGAGTTCTTTAACATTTTGTTATACTAAATTCTGCCAGAAAGTGACAAAAGGATATTATCCCCAAGAAATCAATATTCCTTTAAACCACAACCAGAGGACATCTGGCTTCATGGAGGAGGGGAGAATTAGAGGTGATGGTTTGTCCAACACATCTCACACTTTCCCTGGGGAAGGAGTCAAGGGCTTAAAGCAATGGTTCTTATACTTTGGAGATTCAAATGATAGTTTAAAATGCTATAGAGGGCAGCCGGGGTAGCTCAGTGGTTTAGCGCCCCCTTCCGCCCAGGGCATGATCCTAGAGACCTGGGATCTAGTCCCACGTCAGGCTCCCTGCATGGAGCCTGCTTCTCCCTCTGCCTGTGTCTCTGCCTCTCTCTCTGTGTCACTCATGGATAAATAAATAAAATATTAATAAATAAAATATTAAATAAATATAAAATAAAATAAAATGCTATAGAATACTTTGTTGCACACTTGACTTAAAAAAAGCACTAAACAAATAATTATTACAACACAGTCACATGTACCACAGTGAGTATGAATCACCCTGCATTAATGGCTGTCTCTGTTGGTTGTCCTTTAGCTCTGTGCTTATTCTACCCACTTAATCATGTAACTGTACCCGTAAACTACGAAGGCAAAGTCCTAGAATGTGCCAGGAAACATGCAGGTTTTTTTTTTTCCTTAGGGCTCTGCTCCATTTTGTTGCAGAGAAGTGCACCCAGTACTATCTTGTGTTGCCCAGCCTGTTCAGTTGAGCTCATATCACTGGTTGAGGCTGGTGAAGATTCCAATCATACTTCCTATGCCAGAAGTTTCCACCGTCCCCTGTGTCACAATCCTCACACAACTCCCTCTTGCTCATGTTTTTAAGCAGTTCTGCATAGAACATTTTTAATTTCAAGGTCCCAAGAAACTTCAAAAGCCAAATCATTCCCCTCTGGGCAGAGTATCTACTAAGTCTTTTCTTCCTCATGTTGTAAACTTCAGGGGGCAGTTTGCTGTCTGCTTTCTTTATTTTCACAACAAAGCCTAAGTAAATTCTACACATTGATCAAAAGTTGACAGCTCAGTGTGCAGTTTTATAACACACTGGTTGGGTGCCCTTGCTTTAAATTACTCAAGGTCATTTCCACAGTCAGATTCCTAGGAACAACTAGGCTTGACACACCATGCTCTTGGCTGAGGCTCTCCTCTACTTTTCTCTCTTGAAGGACCCAGTTCTCTCATTCTTTTCATTTCTCCTCTGTTTATTTACTGAAAATGAATGAGGCATGTTGGTTTTAACCAACTGCACAGTATACCCCATGAGGGAGGCACTGGGAGTGTTCTGCTGCGGTTTCTACTACCTGACCCCACATCTACCACATGCCCCATCTCTTTGAGACTTTCTCTTCATTTGCCCTTGCCCTTCATTTGCTCCTTTTCCTCCACCTGAAGCTATAAGAATAGGGTAAATAATCTTAGCATATCAGGTCCTATCTCCTTTATGCAGAGGATACTATAAATTTTCATGGGATTCTTTCTTTTTAGGGCTTAAATACATTCCATTAAAAAGCCTGTCACAGCAATGGAGAACTGAGTAATTAAATACAAATTTCATCTTTCTTAAGTCATAACCTAAAAGAATACAACAATAGGAGTGATCTGAGCATAAAATGAATAAAAAAATCAGGCACAATTCTGTCCAAAGATAAGATTAAGAAAATTTTCAAAAAAAAGAAAAGAAAAAAGAAAATTTTCCTGGCTATCCATTCTAGAAGACTTAGTATGAGAAAAGTCCCACAGAGGTCGATGAAGTAGAGCAATTATAAATAACATAATTTTCTGCAGAAAATTGCCTCTTAGTCTGATAAACTAAGATTTGCATAAACAAATCAAAATCTATTTTTTAAATTCCTTTTTAGATCTTGATGTTTTTATTATTATTTTAGAATTTGAGACTGGTAACTACTTTTTACAACCTTATGCCTTTACTACTTTTTACAACTTTATGCCTTTATACCACCTGGAAGTGAAAACTTTGTGAAGAATTGTTCCTTGCTCTTACAGTGGGCAAAATTCACCAAATCATCCTTTATGGACATTTTTGGCAAGGATTGGAAAAAGTTTGAGTTAGGTGGTGATGTGTTTCATAAACTATCAAGGAAATCCCAAGTGCTATATCATTTACTTTTTTTGAGGCATACTTGCTCTAGTCTTCAGATTTATTGGATTTTTAAGAAAATTTAAAAATCAAGGTAAATAGCCTCACTCACTCACAAGGTTCCCCCCTACTGTGGAGCATACATCTTTCCCACTCATCATTCCCTACATTGACATTTCACATCAGAGTGATTTTATTTAGCATCACACTAAAATCTATTCTCATTGAAGGATGAGCTTCAGGCCAATAAGGACCCTTTTCTGTTTTATCCATCATTATATTTCCAGAATGTGGTGGGAGGTCTGAGCACACAATGTATATAAGTAAAGTGAAGTTCTCACTCTCCTCCCTTCCTGGGCTCCTTGCAGAACAGAGGAAGTTCAAACATTATCTTAGTGATGACAGGAGACGTATAGTAGGAAGGAACCATTGGCCTGGGAGTCCGAAGGCCTGAATTTTATGACCAACTCTGTTAAACAGCTTTTTGACTTAGAGCCCTCAGTTTTCATATATTTAAGTGAAATTCCTAAAAGGAGAGCTTAAGATCCTTTCCAGTTTGCAAATTCCAGGTTTCTCACTGTTGTCAATGTAGTAAATTTTTTATTCATTCATTCAATGAATAAGCAATGTTAATGATATTACCACAGCCCATTACACTTTAAGGATCTACAGATCTTGGTCTTATGATGTTAAATCCAGTGTATATCATTTTGCAATTAAGTCATATCCTTCAATTCCATGCCTCACTTTACTGCTTTGAAATATGTGAGAAATATGTCATTTACTATTTTTTGAGGGAACATTTGAAAAAAGGAGCAAAATAATTGCAATGTTCTGGTATGGTGAATATTAAATTTCATGGTGAATATTACATTTAAGAACTAGGTCACTTTTATCTAATTTACCTACTGCAACATTAAATCGTGCAGGCTTAATGAGGCCAGAAATGTCTATTTCCATGAGTGGCCAGATCCTGAGAATTTTAATCAATGAATCTGCCTGGTGATAAAACTGGTAACAGTATGAATGGTAGCCACAGATATATTCTCCTGATGTTTACATGTACTTAAAAATATAAAATAAAGAACTATGTCTCTCATCAATTGAAAGGCTTCACACAAAGCACCCAACCCATTGTCTGACCTCTTTTAAACTTCTGGTTATTTTGTGTGGCTCTCTTCCACATGAACTTGTTCAAACCTCATTAAACACCTTGTGCATCTTTATTATTTATTTATTTATTTATTTATTTGACAGAGAGAGAGCACACATGAGCAGAGATAGGGGTGCAGAGGAGAGAGAGGGAAGGAGAAGCAGACTCCCTCTTGAGTGCAGAGTCAATGCAGGGCTCAATTCCAGGACCCTGAGATCACGACCTCATCTGAAGTCAGATGCTTAACCAACTGAGCCACCCAGGCACCCCTACCTTGTGCATCTTGAACATGAACATCCTTGCTTATTAAACACCTCCTGCAACCTGCATGCAGTATTCCTTCTGCCTTAATAGTTCTTTTTTCCCAGATTCATCTGAAGAATTCCCACTGACTATAATTTTGAGATCAAAAACTACTTTTTCTGTGAAGTTTTCCTAGAAATCTTTGGATTTATGAGCACAGGGACAGTATCTTCTTTAAATGGACAACATCTAGCAAATGCTGGCAAAAGGAGGTGCTTAAAATATGAATTAATGATAATTAGCCTTGTCTTAAATCTCTGCCTGTTTTTCTTAATGTACTTGGTTACAATAAAGGTAGCAATCCATTGCACAAACTACATATGCCCAAACTATTCAGAACTCTGCACTAATAAGTCTGATATTTTAAGACTCAGATATCTTTGAGTTGTTTAAGCAACAAACATACATCTGAATAATTCTTGACAGCTGAAAAATGCTTTGTTAGAGAGCTTAAAATGAGACAAATCATTTTATAACAAGTTATTCTTCTAGAGTTGTTTTAGTTTGGTTTTTTTTTTTTTTTTTAAGTTTCAGGTAATTTTCTAGGAGAATTCTAAATGAGAAAAGTTAATTTGAAGAAAGACCCTTCACTGCATCATACTTCCCAGAGGTGGACCTATTTGAAGGAGAATCCCCTTAGTGAAAAGTTTTAAGGAGAAAGAAAATATAAAGATTTTATCATATGATCTAGAGACACTGTATACCATTGCTAAGGAGGTTTACTAGAGGCATTAAATATCCTGATGACACTTTGAACGCTTATTTCACTAAAATACTACATACTGTAACCTGGAGTCCAAACCAGTATTTTGAGCTCTCATGTTTTTGTTTTTTTTTTTCAAACAATTTATTTATTTATTTTTTAGAGAGAGATAGACAGAATGCATGCAAGTAGGGGGAGGGACAGAGGGAGATAATCCTTAAGCAGATTTCCCTCAGGAGGTTGCAGCCCCAAGTGGGGCTTGATCCTATGGGATCACGACCTGAGCCAAAACCAAGTGTCAGGACACTTAACTGACTGAGTCGCCCAGGCCCCCCAGGCATTCAGCTTTTAAGAGAAAGAGCCAAACACAAGAAAATAAATTTATTTGAGGAGTTATATATAGGTAGGCTTTCCTAGATATGGTCTGAGGTCAGTATTTATCTGGTCCAGATGTATGAGTTTCATTATATTCATTTAACAAATATTTATTGAATATCTGCTATCTGTTGGTCACTGTTTTAGGCACTAGGAACACAGAAGTGAGCAAAAGAGACAAAAAAAACTATGCCTTTGTATTCAATTTTATTAAAGGGAGACATAATAAACAAATTATCAGGGAAAACACAGAGTCATGCTGTGTTATGAAATCATTCACTAGCTAAGCAATTGTTCAGGTTCTACTCCTGAGTTTGTTTTGGTTGAGGATAGGAGTAAAAGGATTGATAGGGACACTGATTCTCTGGGCTCCAGCAATACTTTCCTTTACTATGATCATTAATTGCTCTGAATTATCTACTTTAATGGTCTCCTCCCTCACAAGAATTCAAACTTCTTCTGGGAAAGACTGTTACTTTTATCTTGATATTGTCAGTGCTGGAATATGTGCTCCTTTTTCTACACATATTCTGAACATTTCTACAATCACTTTTCTTCTGCCCAAACCTAAAATGTTGGTGGCTCCCTGTGGGGACCCTGATGTGGGACTTGATCCCAGGACCCCGGGATCATGACCTGAGCCAAAGGCAGATGCTCAGCCACTGAGCTACCCAGGTGCCTCGAACTATGTCCATTTCTTTTTTATGCCCCCCTAACCTGTCAATCATCTCATTTCCATAGCTTTAATTCCCATCTACAGGATTGTAACCTCTCCAGAAAATTTCACAGCCCAGATCTCTCTTGAGACCTTCAGATCCTTCTACCCAGGGCTTTATGGTCACCAGGACTTGGATGTCCTACAGACCTCTCAAAGACAGCATACTGGAAGCGAACTATCATCTTTTCTTTCTCTCTCTCTGTTTTGCTCCACATCCAGTATTTCTGACTTTAGTGAATGGCACTGGGAGCCAAGCCAAAACCCTGTTTTTATTTTGACTCCTACAGCTCCTTCCCCTCACCTTTTCCTATAACAAGTCAGTAGTCAACTCTTATAAATTCTACCTCACTAATATCTTCAGAATCTCTGTCTACCTCTTTTAATCCCTGTGACCACCATATTAGTTAGTCCACCACCGTATGGTATCTAAATTATAACCACATCCTTATGCAGCAACAACAAACATTTATTGACTACCTATTATGTACCTAGATCTTGAGCTGTAAACATAGACAGAATTCCTGCTCCACTGGGAATTTTGGTCTAGTACTCCACTCCGGTCTCCTTGTACTGGCCCACTTGAACCCATTCCTTCTACTGTAAATGGCATGATTTGCCTAAATCCAAATCCAATCATACTCCTTCCCTGCATAAAACCCTTTAGTTAGTTCTCACAGAAACCTCAAATTTCTTTTAACATGAAATCCAAGGAAGACTCTTTGTAATGTGTACCATTTCTCTTTCACTAGAATTATCTTTTGCTCTAATCCCAAATGCTATGTTACAGAATACAGAAGCCCTTGTAATTTCCCTAATAAATTGTATGCTTTCTCTTACCCCTAAGCACTTATCGTTCTATATGTCTAAAGACAAAGCTCCTAACAAAATACAGATACACACCAAACTTTTGAAACCCCAATGTATCCATGTTTATGCCAAGACACTTCACTGTATTACCATTTCTTCCCTCCCCTAGCATGAGCCTGACGCCAGGCATCAGTCTACTACGAGTGTAGAAGCAGGCAACCTCTTCTACTGTGACAGAACGTACTCTTTGGGTTCTAGGTACCACAACTCCTAACTTAACATTTTATTATGTAATGTAAATGATTACTATGTCTTTAGAGATCATATTGTTTTTTAGAGATCATATTTTAAGATACACAGAGCTACAAAGAACCATTTAACACCTGGAGCATTACCTTTTCAACAGGAGCAGGGACAACACACTCTAGAACACTTCACAGCTTGAATAATGACCTTTCCAAAGCAATAAGGCACTTGTCTGAAATGCTAAAATCACAATCCACATCTACTCCAAATTCCACGCTCCAGTTTCAGCCTAAAGTCCTACCTTTTTCTGAGCTCTTAACAGAGCAGAGTCATACCATGTACAGTCAGTGTTCATTCACACTCCATCCAAATTCTCTCCCCGCTACTCCTAAAAAAGACCTCCATATCTTCTCGGGGTGCTGGAAGATTGTGCCTAGGAGTTTTTCTGTAATCGGTTGACACAGATTATACACATTTAAAGGAAATGAGCATATTTGCATAGTTTCCATTCACCAAATGTATCTCTCTCCCAATCCATGCTGCCCTAATCACAAGAATGTATTGCATGTAAGATCTGAAAATGGGGGTGAAGGTGCTGGCCAGGCTAAAGTTTGCATTGGAATAGGTGAGGATAATACTAGAAGAAGAAGAAAGTAACTCCTGCTCATCATAACTCCATCCTTCTTTCTTGTCCCACTAGTTTATCTTTTGCTTTTGGACATCAAATGATTTCCTTTGGCTTCAATTTTTAACATATGTGAAATAACTGTTTGCAAAACCAGGCCACCTATCTTTACTACCCAATCACTTCTCCAAGAAAACTGAGCATCTTGATGTCCCTGAGAAATTTACTACAATGGTGGACATTACTACCAACCAATGACCTTGTGCTATGGCTAGATGTGATTACAGGAGATTTTCACCTAATTAAAAATTAGCAAGTGACTGGGCAAATCATTTCAGGTATGTGGATCAAAGATCACAGACATCAGCAATTGTTCAGATGCTATTATTATAGACTGACTTTTGGGTCACTCTTTTAGATTGTTCTTTCATTAACACAAATATTAAGCTTTATATTATTGGGGGTATCAACAATTATCAAACTCTGTGGATCACTGTTAAAAAATGGCTTCTCACTTTAATCCAGTTTATAGAGTACCATGTCTTTCTGATATTAATATATTCTGGAACACATGCTATGAACCACTTCCAAAACCTTGTGAGGAAGCGACTCCCAAACATAGAAGGAATCTTTCTCCCTCCCTGTCTTTCTGCTGATGGGGCCAAAGTGGGGAAGGCTCACTAAGCCATAACATCTGGAGGGTCACATGATGTTTTTGAGAGCTACATGGCAAACAGGGAGGGCAGCCTAAGGGTGTGGAAAACTTATACATCCCAGGGGCCACCATTAGCTCCCAGAATTAGCTGCACAATCACCCATTCACATCAAATTATCACCAAGGGTGACGAGATTCTAGAAGAGACGTAATGAATTATTTTCAGTTTTACCATAACAACCATGTGTGTGCAGACATGCTTGACCTCACCCTGAGATGGATATATGCTTACTTGCAACAGAATCTGCTGCATTGGTTGACCTATTTATGTGATGGAAATGTGATAAATGGCAACAATATGTGTTTCTCAGAACAATTCCTTGTCAACATTATCTAGCCAGCCCAACCTGTCAATAGATCATTAAAGGACAGGTATTTAAGCTATTTATTAATTGTGGCTAGTCTTTACTCCTTGGTATAAACCAATATAGATATCGGAATACTACTACATATTGAATTTTAGAAAATAATGACATCAATTAAAAATTGTTATTGTAATAACTTTAGGTGGTTTTGGTCAACTATGAATTTGTTAGATATTAATTCACTTCTAAAAACTTGCAAGGCTTGGTTTCTTTGGAATATGTAACTCAATTTTTCTTTCATTATCTTCTATGATATCTGACTTCCAAAACTCCAGAAAATATTTAATAGTTATTATAAGCCATTTTAGGGGATACAAAACTGAAAAGGGGCGGTCCTTATCTTTGAGGAGTTCATGGTATAGTCAATCAGTGGTTCCCAAACCTGACCCAACACCAAAAAGACACTGAGATCCAGGCTCTTTGCAGAATCTCCAGAGAAGGGGTTTGAACACATGTAGATTATAAAGTCTGATGGTAATTACACTGATAATTCTGATGTACAGAATCACTGTAAAAGATTTAAGTTTAGTTTTAAAAATGATTATATAAGAAAATAAAAATAATGAGAAACATAATAGAAATCTGTAATATGAGTGTTAAAGAAAAACAAAACCCCAAGATACATGCTGCAAGATGGCCATATAAAATCTGACACTTAGTGTATGGAATTGCCCAATGTATCATATCTACTAGAAAATCCAAATCACAATAATAAGCTCTATTTCAATAAGGTTCTATTTAAAGTCAACTTAATTAATCTCAATAATGAAATCTCTTCATAGGAAACTAGGTTCTCAAAGAGAATTACTTACTTTTTTAATTCATCAGATTGAGTGTCCTTACAAAACTGTTGTTGTTAATAATAATAATAATAATAGCCAACATTTATTTCTCTCTCACTATGTGCCAGGCTCTGAGGTGAACACACTGCATAATTACCATGTTTATGCTCTATAGTAGGCTTTCGATACAGGTGTATTTATGCTTCTATCTTACAGAGGAGGAAATGAGGGTGAGAGTTTTAAAAACTTGCCCAAGATCACACATGGAAAGTGGCAGAGTAAAGATGAGATCTGTGTCCAGAGTGAATTCTCTAAGCTACTATACGGGGAAACTTAAACAAGATGCCTAATGGAATGAACAAGAGAATCTACCTCACTCCCTCCTCGGATGAGAATAAAGGAAGGAATAAAGAAATGAATGGATAGACTATTTGGCCACTCTGCTGGAAGCCAAAGCAGAGGGCTCTTGCTAATCCTTAGCTCTGTAATTCACTGCAACTTTATTTTTAAATCTACAACCTAAAAAAAATTAGTTAAAAGGGATATTTCACTTAATTGTTTTAATCTTGAACTATCACAATTGTAATACACAAACCTTTGAATCACCAAGGCTCCTCACAAATGAAAGTTTAAAACTAGAGATGGAAGTGGCTGTTTGTTGAGCAGGCCACCAAACAGAATCCCACACTTATTTTTGTTAGCACGTCAGTTAGTACGCTAGCCAAAGGAGATAATCTGAAAATTGGATTGCCTTTCCTCTATCCCTGAAGCATTGGAAATGTAAAATATTCTGGATAAGAATCAATGACACTTATCAGAAGCCACTTTAACATATTGGAAAAAGCTACTCTTCTGACAGGACTTTTAAGTTGTTTGTTACTTAAAATTCCTGATTTTGGAAGTAGATGGAAACATTTTCTTCTTTTTCATTTTGCACTTGTTGGTAAATATGGTACTTTCATATTACTGCTTTGGGTTACTTGTGAAAAAAAAATCATACAATTTAAGAACTCAATCAGAAACAATTTAGAATGTGGAGTGATGTGTAGGGGCTTAAAAAAGAAACACAGACTCTGAAATCAAGCAGACATATGTTTATATCCAGCTCTGACATAGATGCTGTGTAAGGCTGGGTGAGTTGGTTTACTTTGCTAAGCTTCCTTTTTTCCACATATAAAACAGAAATGAAAATATTGGTATCATTCAACATTAGGAGGTTTAAAATGAGAATAGACATATCTACTATAGTTATTCAAAAATATAACTTCTCATTCCAATTACTTCATCTTACAGTTGAGAAGGTTGAGGTCAGAAACCGACACCCTTAAACTCATAAAGTTGAACCTAGGTTTATGGATGTCACTCATTTTTTTTTTTCTAACAATGCATTGGTTTGAATAACAAAGGATTTACTAAGTTAGTTTTTAAAGATAAGCACTTTACTTTCCACTTTACTTTGCCACTTTCCACTGTTTGACCTTCTGGTCAACCAATGCTACATAAACTCATTATAACACTACATAGTCCAGGAAAAATAAAGTCAGTATAATTCATTTGCTTTACAATTACTCTTTAATAATGAACTACCAGTAACAGGTCAGGTTTCTCAAGAGGTGGTGTTCATGAACATTTAATTGGCCATTTCTTCTTGTTTTGGTAATAATTCAAATGAAACTAAAGGTTAGTATTTAGATACCATATCATTATATTTCCCCTACCAAACATTGTAATATATATGCCCTTGGAAATTGTCACTATTACCAGAGAATTAGAGTATTGATGCCAGAAGAGGGGACAAAACTAGTCAATGTATTTACTTTATAAGATCAGGAACCTTAAGGCAGATGAAATTAACTTCCTCCAGTTTACATAATTAGTTAGTAAATGGCAGTGCTGGGTTCAGAAATCAGTCAACATCTGCTTCTGATTTATCTTGGCACTTACCACACTGTTGAAATAAACTGTTCATGAATATATCTCTCCACTAGAAAGTAACCCCCTTGAGGACCAGGGACTATATATTAGTGATTCT
This sequence comes from Vulpes vulpes, assembly GCF_048418805.1. Taxonomy (NCBI): domain Eukaryota; kingdom Metazoa; phylum Chordata; class Mammalia; order Carnivora; family Canidae; genus Vulpes; species Vulpes vulpes. The sequence continues at coordinate 126,808,809 of NC_132783.1, read as the reverse complement.
GAAGGACAGGCACTTAGGACAGACTCAGTAAATGTTCTGTAAATATCTATGGTTTAATTGACATAATACAAATAATAATAAACATATTTAAAGACAGACATTATTTTCAAGAATCAAGAATATTTTCTCTTATACTACTTTATTCTATGAGGTATGACTCTAAAGACGTGGGATGTTCTTTTTATAACACACATCCCAAAACTTACAAGCTGAAAGTGAGCTATCATTCAGAATTGTTACCTGTGGAGATGATTGTTCACTTATCCCATCAATGGTAGGATGACTCAAAGTCTTTTTATAACTCCTCTACTGAAATTGCCTTCAGAGTATGTTCATGAGGCACATAAGAAAAATCCATCTCATTATTGTACCACTTGGATTTTGACTCCAAACAGCATTCATCAGCTTCGCTCACCCACCTTATTTACTAAACTTGGCTGAGGTTAGGTTGTTTCAAGAACCTACTCACCCTGAAAAGAAGAAGCTTTACCCCCACTAACACTAGTCTTAAAATTGCTTCAGTATCACTTGGATGGATAAGTAAATTCCCAAGGTGACTAATCTGAAGGCAGCAGACACTGAAAATGTATAAATTTTGGCATAGTCATTTAGACAAAAAAAAAAAAAAAAAAAACACAAGTCATATAACTAAATATTTTATGTTTCTCTAATCCCGGAGCAGTTGGTATCATTTGTTTAACAAGGAAAGGAATTGAGCTCCAGGAAAAATAACTGTCACAGATTTTTTTGTGTGCAGTGGCTGTTGTAGGCCAGTGGTTTTCAACTAGAGAGAATTTTTGCGCGCGCGCGCACACACACACACACACACACACACACACACTGGATGGGGGTGGTATTTGGCAATATCTGGAGACATTTTAGCCTGTTCTGACTGGGGGAGGCAAGGTAGAGTCCTGTGGTAGAGGCTAGGGATGCTGTTGAACATCATACAATGCACAGGACAGTCAGTCCCTCCCAACAAAGAATTACCCTGTCTAAAATGTCAATTCAGCTGAGTTAAGATATGCTGCCCTTGACTGAGAATTCTGACTCCCAGGCTCTTTAGCAGCCTTCAATACTGCTAGTGTTAATATCCCTGTGTCCTCAGATCTCCACAAGTATATACATGAGCTTTTCTTTGGTGACGAAAGAGTAAATGTTTTCTCTGCTATTTGCCACTTGAAAATCTTTCTTTGCCTTGGGCTCCTTTACCGAAGGGTACTAAATTGTCACAGAGGTTGCCTGGAGATACATTTGGCATCTTAAAAGTCTAATTGGCAGGAAAATTAAAGCAACCTAAAATGTGTGCACTCTTCTGGGAGATGTGCTATTCCCACCCTATGTTATTAGATCTCGCAGGCAGCTGGGGCAAGAACAGCTGGGACTTCCTGCACTACCGTTTTGCCAAGTTGCTATAAAATTGTCCCTTTTCACTGCAAAGCTGAGAAGGAAGAGAGGAAAAAATAGTGCAAAGACCAACCATATTTGTCAAAAGTTGCTTCTCAGCTGTCTTTTTGGGGTTCCAAAGGCTGCTCCCTTGTCAAGTTAATTCAATAAGTGAAGGAATGTACTTCATTGATATGTGCTTCTGATAACAAAGGAATATATCTTGGCACATACAGTGGGCAGGACAGAATGTCAAGCATAAAAGCATATTTTTCTACCTCAAATTTTTAAAATAAGATATGTAATGTGTAGTTACTGAACTTTCTCAGGGGACTTGCTGAATTTTGTGGTAAAAAAAAAATCTTTTCCCATAGTGGTTTTGTCTTCCCTTCTCTCAAAAACAGTCATCACTAACACCAATCAACAACACAAAGTGTTGAATTCTGTGACTGGGTCTTTCAGAACATCATGGAACTCTCACTTGTTGGCCTAGTCTGAACCTTATTGTCTGGAAATGTTCCCAAAACCAAGCAGAATTTTCTACCTTAGAAAAGATGCTTTTTACCATTGTCAATGGTCAACGATTGGACAACGAGTACTGGCAACGATTGGCAAAAGTAGATCACATTTGAGTCAAGGAAGTAGATATGCTTTTGATATTTAAGTGTATTATAATATTTTGGGGAAAGATAAAGGGCAGGAAACGCTAGTGTATTATTGTCCTGAGATATTAGGTAAGTCACGTTAGTCATCTTTTCTTCTTTTGAGCTCCTATGGCATATGAAATCTACAGGCCAAAATGTCAGTATTCAGTTGCAAATTCTGTCATGTGCCATTCTCTAGTTCTTATATAAACCTCAAATTCCAAAAAGATTGCCCTGTAATCCAAGGATCAGGAGGCACTATAGTATTTATAAAATACTATACCGTGCCTCTTTTATCTGTACTCCAAGCCCACAGCATGGTCTTAATATGTTCTTGTTGGTTGAGTGACTGGCTGATTCAAAGAACAGATGAATTCTTGAGCTGAGACTCTGGGAAAAACTATTTTGGTCCACTCTGAAAAATAGGAATTAAAATTCTCTAAATCCACAGCATAAAAAACATCCTATTCACTAAGTGGATTATACTGTTTCCTTCTGCTCTCTATCCCACCACAGCTATATTCTATTTGAATTTTTAGCAAGAGTCATAGACAGAGAAAAACCTCAAAATATCACAAATATAAGCTATGCAATGTTGAGACAGGAATTTTCTTTTCCCCTAACTAAACTGCCAAAGAAGTACCTCAAGAAAAACACTAAAGAAAATGTAAGGTTTAGGGACACCTGGGTGGCTCAGCGGTTGGGCATCTGCCTTCAGCTCAGGGAGTGATCCTGGAGTCCTGGGATCGAGTCCCACATCAGGCTCCCTGCATGGAGCCTGCTTCTCCCTCTGCCTATGTCTCTGATTCTCTCTCTGTGTGTCTCTCATGAATAAATAAAATTTTAAAAAAAGGGGAGGGGGGAGTCTTTCTTACCAGTTTCAACACACACACACACACACACACATACACACACACACCATGTTTTCAACCTAAAGCTGGCTACCTGATGCTAGTTGGAGCAGAAAATGGTGGACCACTGAATAAGACTTTATTTGTATAGCCCATGTCATGGAGACATCAAAATGTCCCCATTCATGTTTATGGCGTTAAGGAGGCTCTCAGTCTTGATCAGATACAAGAGTCCTTGGCCATATCCTGTTTGGGGGCTGCTTAGACACATGGGTAAAGTGTAAGCATACAGTCGCAATGATGTGTGTATGTACAAAGGTGTGAAATTCTCCTTCTGTCCTATCAAACCGGGTAGTAATGCACATGGCAACCTGCTTATGAATGGCAGTAAGAGTCAAATTCATTAAATAAACCTTCAACAGCTAACCAGTAAATGTAAAACCAAGACAGGAATAAAACTAAGTTTCCAGGTTATTCTTTAGCTATAGATTCATCATACCTCCCCCAAATAAGCATATGGTGTCTGTTAGTAGATTGAACTTAGACTGAACGATCTAACCAAGTTTCCCCACAATCGACTCACTACAAACTACTTCTTACAATTATTTTATTTGGAGAAACAGGCTATCTAAATTAAACTCTTCAAAAATGAATTAAAAAAATCTTAAAAATGTACATTCATGAGTAACTCGTAATTGTGTTACTTATTCTCCTGACTGGTTCATTTTCGAACCTTAGCTAAGTGATGTTGGCAATAGCTTTTCTGCTTAGTATACAGATAAGAGGCAGCTACATGGTGAATTCACTCAGTCATGAATTGGCCAAATATCCCATACATTTCTAAAGGGCAGCCTGTGCTTTTAGCATTCACTAATGAAATCACACATTACTGTCTCACTGCCACATACCACTCCTTCAAGAAAGGATGTCACAGCTCCAGAAACAACTCATAAGCTTCTTTTCTTTTAACAGCTGAGACCACAGGGAAATAAGTGATGAGGGGGTGGGAGGAAGGAATAGTTTAAAGCAAAAATGCAAGCCATACTTGTGATTTCTGAAAAAAAAAAATTAATTATGACAAGCAAGTTTTTATCTATTCTTGTCTAATTATTTTTAATACTTTAAAATAAGTTAATTAGCAAGGCTACAATCTCAGACATACAGATCAAGAGCCAGAAGATTTGTGTTCTATACTATGAAGCCAAGTTTAGTCTGCAGTTGACGGAAGTAGTATTTTCTTCTGAAATGCCAAAGCCAGAGAGTCTGAGAAAATTCCAGCTCTTTAAATTGTTGTTCTTGTATTGAAAAACATTCTGGAAGAAAATATTTTATCAACTGAATGTGATAGATTAAAAGCTGCAATGTCATTGCCTAGAGTGGTAAGTTATTTGAGATTTATGTAACAATTTGTTAGGTGGGGTGCAGATAAAGCAACTCATTCTTTTATCCTTTGACAAAGAGGATTTAGCTTATACATCTCAGTTAAATAAGTATTCATACTTGTTGGAGTACCCTTGGTAATGAGTAGATCAGTCACCCAAAGCTGTATCTACCATGTATAGTCAACACAAATAAGCCTTCGGGGGGACCCATCCAAACAAGGCCAAGACAAATATGCCTCCCCCTGCCAAAAAGGGCAAGAAAATAGTTCAACTGTAAATGTGACAGTTGACTCTCACCTCCTGCCTCTTTGTGCCCTGAATAAGTTGTGAAATTTGGGGAAGGAAGTTGGAATGTTCACAAATATTAAAGAGCCAGCAATTCCCTTTTCAAAATGCTGTGTTCTCACATTTCTTTCTCACCCCCAACCTCTTTGGTATCTACCACCTGGGATTCCAACCCTTGCCCAATGAGACAGGCAGAAACTTAAGACTGCAGGGAAAGAATATCAAGTTGGTTGTCAATATGGCTCAATGCGAAGAGTTTGCGTTTTCAGTAGACAAGCAAAGGTATCACCAACTCTTTGATTGACTTCATTATCAAAATGGTCTGGGCTTCCGCATAGATACAGCCCACATTTGTTTCAGTGAGAAAAGTAACAACAAAGAAAGAGCATGGGGAAAGTCTAATTCACACCAGAGGCTTTCAAAGCAAATGGAAATAAGTGATATTTTTTTCCTTGCATTGCACCTGAAAAGGGTGAAAAGAAATTTAAAAGCAACCCCTGATGTTAGGAAGCTGGCCTGACACTCATAACTAGGCCATATTACTCTCCCAGAATACCAGTCTCAGACAAGGTTACTCAAGCTCATGAGGCAGTGAGATGTAAAAAAAATACTTTGTAATTTTGTCTAAGCACAAAAACAAGATCACCCATAAAGTAACCAAACATCTACCTCTCTACACTGAAATAAATGTGACTGCAACTTTTTTACCAATTATAGTTTATCCTCACTCTGGCCCTAGAGACAAGACTTAGGGTGGTACCATTTATAAAATTACCCTTGCTTTCTAACAGCATCCAATCTAGAGGGGACCTCTGCTTCCTTAAACCCTCTCCCAAGCCACTCAGCCTAAGCCCCAAATATATCGGGCTTAGAAGTACCTCCTAACAACAGTCTCTCCCTGGGGTGTCTCATCGTTCCCAATGGTGCATGTTCTCCTTTGCTGCAGCAAGTAAGCTCAGCATGCTCAACTATATATTTGTGTCTAGTGATTTGGCAATGCTTCCTCTTCCCCCAGTTTTAAATAAGGTCTCTCCAGAGTATAGCTGTTTCCCTTAGATGAGCTTTCAGCAGAGTAGACTTGAGCTCCACATTGGGAGCCCTGCGTGCCCAGGGCAAGAAGGCAGAGCTGGCCTCAAGTCCTTGTCCTTGTATCTCAGTACCCTGTGCTGATCAGATCTGGTGCTTTACTTTGAGTAAAGTACTTTACTTTGACACCACTTACTGGCTCATCTACTGACAGTACATGATATGGTCCATTTCAAATGCCAAATAAGCTTCCCTATCCCCCCAGTTGCTGGCTGAGGTCTACAAATTTTTGTGCCATAACTTGTTGACTAAACACTCCTGCTGCCTGGACCCTCCTTCTTTACTCTGCCCACCGTCAACTTAATCTGCTTTTTGTGAGTTCCACTACATACTAGGCTAGTTCCTTTTCAGATGATAAACTCAATCTTTCCAGCAATTCCCCAGAAGGAAACTGAGGTCCAGTGAGACTAAAGTGGGTGAACCTCTATCCTATGCCACGCTTTTTAGAAAAGTATATGTATTTTTCCTCCCTGCCTCCTACACACACTTCCTCTCTCTCACACACACATATACCTGCACACATACACCCCCTCTCTCTCCCTTACACATACTCACGCTCCCTTCCTCTCTCTCTCTCTCTCTCTCTCTCTCTCTCACACACACACACACACACACACACACACACACACACACACCCTCATCAGGCACTGAATGAACATCTGACTTCCCAACAGCTTGGCATTCTCTCTCGTCTTTGACTGTTCTGACACAAATAATGAAAGGTGCCTGCCTGTATTCACCTGTACTTTAATCATACAACACCAGCAGAATGAGGGAGAGAGAGAGCTTTTATGTGTACTCCTTATTTAAAAGTTCTTGGGTCAAAAGTTGTTAAAACAGAGAGTAACAGACAGCCTTCCCTCCTGCCATACCCCAGCAGGACCCAGGCTGAAGTTGCTCTCGTGTCACATGGCCTCATGGTTGGAAGTTGTTACAGAATCTTCTTTTTTACTGTTTGAAATCAGGACTAGGAGGCCACTGGGTTGCAAGTGCTGCAATATTAATTGGTTTTGGTAGAAGACATGAGTCTCAAAGTTACTAAGGCTTCTTGCAAAGGTATGTGCTTTTGAGCCCAGGGGAAGGAAGGCTTCAGTCCCCAAAGCTTTGCTCATGCTCCTGCAGCACAATAATCCTAGGATGGAGCTATGTGACATGGGAGAGAAGAAGCACGAGAGAGAAGAGCAGAGAATCATCTTTTGGAAATCAGCGATGGGCAGCTCTGCTTTAGTGATAGAACAAATCTGGCACGGTCTGGGGGTAGAGAGATCATGGCTTAGATTTAAGGAAGAACTACCTGAACCTGATTTTGGAAGGGGACTGATAAATCTTAACCCTTTCCAGGTTTCCAAAAACTAAGTTTATCTGTTGCTGGGAGGGAGGGATGTGGAGCTTGCTGGCAAGAGGAGCAATGCTATTCAAAGAAGGGCCCACTTGGAGTCCATTAGAAATTTAAAACTCTGATAGTGCTCCTATAAACGCTGGGATGCATGTGCCCCCCATAACAGGATTGTCCACAATAGCCAGATTATGGAAAGAGCCCAAGTGTCCATCAACTGGTGAATGGATAAAGAAGAGGTGATATATACAGACAATGGAATATTATTCAGCCATCAAAAGAATGAAATCTTGCCATTTGCAATGATGCGGATAGTGCTTGAGTGTATTATGCTAAGCGAAGTAACTCAGTCAAAGAAAGACAAATACTATACGATCTCACTCACATGTGGAATTTAAGAAATAAAACAGATGAATACAGGGGAAGAGAAAGAAAACTTAAATAAAATGAAAACAGAGAGGGAGGCATACCATAAGAGACTCTTGACTACAGAGAACAAACTGAGGTTTGCTCTGGAGGGGGAGGGGGGGAGGATGGGTATTTAGGAGGGCATTTGTGATGACCACTGGGTATTTATATCTAAGTGATGAATCACTAAATTCTACTCCTGAAACTAATACTATACTATATGTTAACTAACTTGTATATAAAATCTTGGGGGAAAAAAAGAAATTTAAAACTGTGAGCCACAGACTCATGAATCAGAGTCTGTGGGGCAGCACCCAGAAACTTGTATTTGGACAAACTCTCCAAAAATACAGCTCTGTTTGCCAAGCCTTGTGCTCAGAAAAGGCTGCTTTCTGGAGCTTCCTTCTGATTTACAAACCAGGCTCCTCTTTCTAGTGGTTCAAAAGACCTAGATTCTGAATTGAAGGTCAGTTTTTCTGACCTTCAGTTTCTTAAATTAGAATTTGAGAATAATACCTGTTGAATAAATGAGGCCTCCAATAAGTACATATTGAAGACATGAAATCTTATGACAGAAGCATCTTACAAACAATGGTTATTCTAATACCAATTTGTCATAGGTCCTTGATATTTTTTCTCTGTAGGCATATGTAACCTGGGGAGGCGGCTTTCTCTTCACTGAACAGACTGATCCAGTATCAGCTGTTCTACTGGTACACTGACTTATCTAGGGACACATCCCAGGGAGCAGAGCCAGAAAGTTACTCTTCATGGAGACTGGTGCTCTCTCATGTCACCCTGAGCTGCCTTTGAACCATTGCGAATCTCCATCCTTCACGAGGTCCCTAAAGCTCCTAAGAGAACTGGTGCTGCAGATGAACAACTTCCCAGACCTGCTGGGTCCAGGCAGTAACAGGGTAAATTGAGCAGCAGGTGTGCTGTTTGAAGTGTGGTTGTGAACTGGGGTATGTCCCCATTAGATGGCAATATTAGAGCTTATTGTATTTGTGAGGTTGAAAGAGGGCCCAGGGAAGGCCAGCCCTGCACAAAATCCATGGCCCATCTCCAGGCCTGACCTCTGACTCCTCCAGGCAAGGTTCTAGGGCACCTTGTTATGTTGCATGCAGTGCAGACTGAGAGCCAGCTTGTCCTTCCATGTTGATCCCTGCAGCCTAGTGGTTCAAAGCCTAGAGGGCCTGATGTCCTCTGGCCCTCTCCAGTTTTCCTGTCCATCCTCTGTGCTCACCCCTCCCAAAGGTATAGAGGATAGAATTCAGCCTATAAACTGAGAGACCTGGATTCTAATCCCATCTTTGCTGTCAGTTGCCTCTGTTACTTTGGGCAATCATTTAGCATTCCTCTGGCCTCATTTCTTTACTCAGTGGAAATAGTCCAATAAGCAGTAGGCACAAGGCTAGAGGATTAAGCTGAGTCACCTTTAAGTTCCTTTCCTTTCTATTATTCCACGGTGGTGCTTCCGTAAGGGCCCCCATGACAGCATTCTACCTGGGTTTGTTTTATTGAGGAAGAGCCACAACTTCACATCTGTAGCCTTGCCCACCCAAACTGTGGCAAACTTGACCTCTGAACCTGACTCTGTCCTCCAAGAGGACAGATAACATATTATATGTTATATGTATCCACTGCTAAGAAATGTGAATTTTACCTAGTTTGCAGGAGTAAGGATAGAACTTGGTCAAACAAACCCCAAAATAATCCTGATTTTGCTCAATTAATATAAGAATTTTAAGCAGGGTACTAGACATTTCTGAGGCTCAGTTCTTCATCTCTAATGGATCTAATAATACCTACCTTATTGGAGGGAAGATTAAATGGATACGATTCACATAAAGCACTTCCTACTGTGCCTGGCACATGATGTGGGCTCAACAAATCTAATTGCCTACATTTTCCCAGCTGGGTCATATTGGTGCTTATTAACAACCAACCAACAACCCATTACACCCTGAAAATTCTAACCTTATCCTTAAGGCAATGACTGTGATGATGAGAGAAAATGGGCCAGGTAGTTAGCACTATATTAAACAGACATGGAACACTTAAAATAGATGATGATGATGATGATGATGATGACGATGATGATGATGATAGTCATCATTTTCATCACCTAAATTGTTGGCCTGTATAAACATTATCTAAATTAATTCAGCACCAATTGACTTGCCAAGATGCATTGTTCCTTGAATATTCTGACAGGTGGTCTGATTTTTTTTTTTTTTAAACTAACAAAACCTATAATTTAATAAACCTCCACAAATTAGGAAAGGACTCGACTCAAGTTGCACACCTTCTTTTTAAGAATGTGTGAATTCCGTGGGGGTGAGGTGCAAAAGCTCGTGTTTGAGAAATAAATTAAAAATAGGTCTTTAAGAAATAAAAATCTGTGTCTTTTGGCATTGCTGAAACATGGAAAATGCATCTGCAGTATTTGGAACCAGTGACCAGATTGAAAGCTACACTACCTGAATCCAGGCTGGCTTTGGTTTCCCTGAAATCCACTCATACCTTCAAACACTGTTTTCTAAATGCACGTGCTCACAGTTTTGTTAGCACAAATATTAAGCATAATAAAAAAAATTATAGAGAAACTAGTCAAATACAGGATCTTAGAACTGTAGGATTTTAGAACTGGAAAGTATCTTGGAGATAGTCTAGTTCAAACTCCGAATTTTGCAGTTAAAAATACTTAAGGCCCAGAGAGGTCTTAAAATCACCTAGTGACTTCTCCTTTGGTGGCAAAGGAGAGTTCATTATATCTTTTGGTGCTAATATAGGCCTTTCTGAATGAGTAGCTTTGTGCACATAGCAAGAGGAAAATGGTAGAAAGTCGTCTTTGTGGGCTTTATCATTTGATGAGAAAGAGAAGCAATAGGTCCTTGGGGAATCAAATGTTCTTTCACTCTTTCAGAGGTAAGTCAATTACCTTTGCAAGGCACTATCCAAGGACCACTATCCAATGACCTTCTCCTATAACCCTTACTCAGAAGGCTGAAATATGTCAAATCAAATCAAAACAAAACCCGAGTTCCACACGAACACTATATGCAGAATATAGGCATTGCAATTTGTTTACAAGGAGGTCTTTCTAGAACTTCTGAGGGCAAACTCTGTCATCTGGCCAGGTTCAGATATATTTGCAAATCATTTGCAAGTAATTTGCATAATCCTAGAGAGAGAAAAAAATGTTGATTCTACCTATTGTGTCTTCAACTTTTTAAATTTTTTCCTCCCACCCCTGTGCCCCCTCAACTTCTCTTTCTCTTTTCAATGACACAATTCTACTATTCCAGATAAGTAAGTCAGAAGCAAGTAAAAAGTTCTGAATTAGAGCAGATGACTGAGGACACTTTTTCAAAATGAATTCCGTGGGCTGTTAATAAGTGGTATCTGAAAAAAAAAATTAAGTGCGTGCACAATATTGCATTCGTTCAATTTAAATAGGATTCTTCACTAAAATGCTTGTTAGTGCCTTTTGTATGCTAAAGATTGTGAATCTTTTGAGAGAGTTGTATAGATATATAATTTTCAGCACTATCTAATTTGATCTTTTACCCACAAATGCTACTTTACTAATACTGTACTATATAGCATAAGTAACCAAAGAGCAGTTCAGCTTAAAATGTGCAAAGACCTAGCTGCTTCAAATGCCTTAAGAGAGAAAAATGAAAGTCATCTATTCCTCGAGTAGATTTTTCTTCTCAACTACCCAAAGGCTATTTCCTACACAGGTAAAATCTGGGTATGGCTCTTGGCCAATCCAAAGCAGGAATATTATATGGAAAAGTGTTTTTCCTAAATATAGAACTAGGCAACAGAAGGTAGAGCTGGAAGGCTATGGGAAGGGTCCTTTAATGCCCAATGTGTAAAATTTAGAAATGGAAGCTTCCTTCGTTAAAGATGTAGTGAGAATAAAGAATATTTGGCTTGGCTGATTCTCAGACCCCTCCTGTCTCTTCCCCACTTCTATGGGTTCTCAGGGATTCCTCAAAATCTGAGGCCTTTGTGGCGTATGGTGGAGAACACACATTTATATATATATATATATATATACTATAACTCCCTCACTTTTAAGGGTGTAAGAGAGGTGATAAGTTATTTACCAAAACAATGACCTTTTGTGGAATGTGGTCCTATTAAATAGAAAGCCTTCTTGGTCTGATGAATACTTTGATGGGACTACCTGAGCCTTAGGGCCAGAAGAGAGGTGAATAATTTAGCATAATAATCTTAAGGAGAATATGGAATCTCCAAGACAATGTGGGGGTAGGGTAAGAAAAGAGATGAAAAAAAAAAACCAGAAGAAGGAGGTGGAAGAGAAGTTTCAGCCAGGAGACTTGAGGATGGGGTTAAAATGATATAGATGTCATTGTGGTAAGATATCCCAGGCCAGAATATTTGTACTTACAGACAATTCTAAAAATCACTTTTAAATTATCAGTGTCATTTTAACTCTGTAGGGAGGAACCCTTCAACTCCAATGGCGTGTGGCTTTCACTGCCAGAAAATGACAATAACTGCTACTTGAGTTGGCTTATATTCCCAGTGACCAGTTGGACACATCTACTGGATCCATAGACCTGACTATAGCTTCCCCACCTTCTAAGTCCCTGTGCCTTTGTTTCCTGATTCCACAAATGTCTGCATCATTCATTCTACTTCTCAAGAGGAAACTTTATCTCCAACCCTTTTCTCCATTCAGACCACAGAGGTAAATTGTTATCAAATAATCCTAATTTTTGCTATGGCATACCATTCCCTTCTGTGTTTTCTCCCTTTCTCTGGTTTGTGTTACTGTGCCAAAACCGTTCCAAGCACCTCTTCATTGTCTCTTCTCTCCAATCCTCTGCCTCCATGCTACACCATTTATCTATCTAAAATGCAGATCTGGTCAAGCTCCTATGCCACTAGCTCCCCACAAGATGAAATCCTTTCTTTAGCCTGGCTAAAGGCTTTCTTGCAAATGTGTTCCTGTCTCACTGCAAGCCTATCTCCTGCCATTCTGTACTCTACATGCTGTGCTATGAAGCTATCCATACCATTTCATCTCATCTTTTCTCATCTTCTGGTCTTTCCCTACAATGACCTTGAGGAAAACGTGTGTGCTCTATCTCCTTACCATAATTCAAAATATCAATTAAAGTTAAAGATAAACATATGATAAGAGTTACATTTTCTCTTCAGACAATATTTGCATTGTTTAATACTTCAACTCAAAAGAATAAATAATGCATACAATTCTAGACATTGTATCACACTCATGGGAAAGAGCTCAAATTATATACCTCACAAGTAATCACCACTCCAACATATATGGCTGGGTTTGACACATGGAATACCCACACTCTGGAAGGTGATTCTTGCTTACGGCATAGTGTAAGGAATAGAACATAGCTTGAGAAGAATGGAATTTGGGTCTTTGTGTCCTTGTTCATAGTCCAACTGGCCTTAAGCAAAACATTTCACTTCTCTGAACCTCAATTTTTATCTGTAAGACAATATCTACTTCCCAGGGTTGTGCAGGTCAAATAGAATTAGGTAAAAAATACATATATTCTCTATTGCGAACAATAGAGAAAAGGCTTTGTAATCTATAAGGCGCTATGCAGATGTGTAAAGGAGTGCTATGAAAAGATATCTGAAAAAAATAAATAAATAACACAAAACAAAACAAAACAAAAAAAGAAAAGAAAAAATATCTGGACATGGAGTCAAAACACATGGTTCTATATGTTGATCTGTGTCCTAGGAAAAAAGTTGAAGTCTTAATCCCCTGTACCCATAACTGTGGCCCATTTGGAAGTAGGGTGCTTGCAGACATAATTAAGTTAAGATGATATCATTAGGGTGGGCCCTAATCCAATATGACTGGTGTCTTTATAAGAAGAGAAAACAAAGACACATGGGGAGAACACCATGTAAAGATGGAGGCAGAGACTGGAATGATGCATCTACAAGCCAAGGAATACCCAGGATTGTCAACTGTCACCAGAGTTAGTGGGGAGCCATGGAAAAGATTCTCCCTCAAAGCCATCAGAAGGAGGTGACCTTGCTGACACCTTGATTTCAGACTTCTAGCCTCTGTAACCGGGAGGCAGTAAGTTTCTTCTGTTTTAAGGCACCCAGTTTGTGGTATGTTGTGTGCAGCCCGAGGAAACTAATATACGTAAGTATAAAGTTTAGGTCTATCAGTTAATGGCTCTATGGATTCAGGTGAAATTCCTTAAGCTTTTTCTCTGATATCTTAAGGACACTTACCTTTCTGTGATAGTTTCTCTGAGGCCACTGGCCACTCCTTTGACCACAGTGCTAGCTTTTGGGGTCAGCACCACCTGAGATATAAAAAACGAGCCCTTCTTTCTTCTCTCAGTGATGGATGCCTGAAGAAACTGGATCAGTTTTTCTGGGTCTGTGGTGTTGGCCCAGGGTGCTGGCATCATCTGCCCAGGCCAGAGAAAGGGCACTTCCAAAGCCACTGGACTGTGGTAGAAGACTAGCACTTGATAGTCTTTCTCCCACAGGTACGTTAGGCTAACTTCCTGGGCAAAAATTGCTGGGCACATCTTGTTTCCATAGATGTCTTTCAGCATTTGGACCAGTTTTTCATGGTGATATTTCTGCATCCCATAAAAATGGTTGAAGTCCAAGAATACTACCTCCTTATGGTGATCTGTGAGGAATGCATTAATCTCCTCAAGGCCTTCATTGACTTTGGCACTGAACAAACCATGAGCAAAGTAAAGTTCATTGTCAGGGTCTCTGGGCTTGGTGGAAATTCGAAGATCAAAATAACGGATCCCAGCTCCTAGCTGACCAGTAAAGTTCATTGTTTGAGTGGCTAACCATTTCCGCATCAGCTTTTTGGCTACAGTTCCAAACACAGAGACAAAATTCTGGACGGTTTCTGGTTGTTCAGGCCCTACGGGTGAGGCTTCATCAATGTAGAAGCTGAAGGAATCATGAGATCCTAGAAAAATAACAAGGCACAATGCGGTTACAATTCAGTCCTTTGCTCTTCCCAATTTCTTTCCTCCTTACAATGTCCATATCTCTCCCTCAAATGAACAAAAGAAAATGATAAGCAACATTTACTTAGTTCGATCTTGTGTCTTAGGTAGGTCCTTATTATAGCCGAAATAGTACACATGGCATTCAACAGAGCAAACTGATTATGAAATGATTTAAAAAAATCCCTTCTGATCTATATTATAAAAAAAGATCATATTTTACTTCTGTAAACAAAGAACTTAATGCATGCATTAGGATTGGCTTTCCATGTAGATGGCATAAATGACCATCCATAAAGTGGAATTCACTGGTTCCCAAGTACTTTGTCTATGATCTTGCTCTTTCCTTTCACTGTGAGTTGATTTTACCAGTAGAGAGCTTGTTTCAATGAATAAAGGAGACTTTTTCAAGGGCAGATGATCAGCATATGAACTGGTACCTCATATACTTTGGAAAGCACAAGAGATCCCTATAGAGGAAGGGAGAAATAAACAAGAGGACAGTACAATGTTGATATATTTAACATCATTCCTGATGCCGTGTTTGAGCAACTATGAAGGTAGATGAGGTCAAGTACTTTTCAAATATCGAATAAACAATTTTTCTTATAAGTTAACAAAACTAACAGCATTTAAAAATTAACTAATAGACTATTTTCTTCACAAATATTTCCTTTCAACAGTGAAAGCTCTCTTTGGAGATGGCTTCCAAATTTGAAAGAATTTCTTTCTAGGAAGAACAAGGGCAACCTATTTAATTATGGTTATTATTATTATTATTAGTAGTAGTAGTCTGTTAAAAATATCAGAACTCCAGAAATGTGGCAATGAACATGTGCATGATTTGCCTGTAAGTATAGAGGGCCATTTAAAATATTATTGGACCCAATGAACAAAAATGATTTCAGTTTTAATTTGATTTTTCAAAGTCTCCTTCAACTCTTGGGCATAACTTACCAAACAGGTAAAATGAAATTAACGTACACTGAATTTTTACACATTACAAAGGGGAGATGTCGTCACTTCCTATCCGTTATTCAGGCTTCCTCAGGCCATGTTGCCCCACTCCTGATTAGTTCTCTCGAAACTAAAAAATACACATCTTGTTCTAGTTCTTATACTCTTCCCAACCAAGACACACAACACTCCCCTTTATGTTTATCACCCATCACCCCAGGGCCTTTGCCTGATAAGCTATTTGGAGCAAATATTTATCTTTGTCTATATTCCAAAGCTACATCAATCTATCTCTCTCCCTGTACATCTATCTCTGTCAAGCATTAAACAGCCCAGAGGAATCACAGAAGTATGAACTTCAGACACTTCTGTAAGTTGTTAGAGAAAATGTTTTGAAAAATACTTTAATACCTTAAAAATGATAACCTTTAAGATTTAGAACAGCTAACTCCTCAGAATTATTAGATTTTTTTTAAACAATGAAAAGTAACCCCCAAATACAGAAATGCCATGTTTAATTTAATCTGGAACTGTCTGATCTATTTATCTTTAGTACATGGTATGGGAAGAAAATGTCAGCACTTTCTGAATAAGCAGAACTGGCAGTTTGGATCTGGCATTGGCAAATTTTAACAGGGATTTAAGTTGCTGCATATTGATTTATTAGTGGCTGTTCAGCCAATTGCTAATATAAATGAAAAAGCTAAACAAACTGTACTGTGGATCAATATACAGAGAGAATATATTGAAAGAAAGAAAGAAAAAGATGAGTTTAAGAAGAACTATAATCAAATGTTCTAGGATTAGGATAAGTACAAATGAATAAGTAAGCCTTCAAAATAAGGGTTAATTAATAAAATTTTTTTAAAAAATTTAAAGTTGACTTAAAGGCATATGAAAAAATATGGAGGAAAATAATCAGTTACCTCTATAACCTAGTAGAAGACATAATTGAAAGTAAGCAGAAAGGGAATCAAATATGACTAGATTTCTTTTTCCAGAAATGAGTGGTTCTTTACTCTCAATATGAATTTAGTTTCACCATTCTGTCATGTGGCTATCTGGCAAATTAAAAAAAAAATAAAAAAGCCTAGGAAAGTTACCAATTTTGAAAAGCCTATAAAATAATTTTAGTCTCTAGATTAAATTATTTGTTGACATTTCAGGAAAATATAAGATCAAAATAAGGTAATGTTAAAATAAAAATTAAAAACAGCCGTCAGAAGAAAAAACCATTCATACCCCCACCAATATTTATTCTAAGCTAGATGACTCTGAAGTACATGCACAGCATTTGGTGCAGAATGATGCACCAGATGCAAACATTATTTGGAGAGGAGAATTAAATCATCAATCAATACAAAACACTATCTTTGCATTTGGGGAGAAAAAACATAATCTAATGTTGGCCAAAAAAGGAATATCTTCATGGCTTTTGATTTCATTTGGAATAGTACTTCCTCCCCAATCTCAACGTTTTCACTAAGCCAATAAGTTTTCTATTGGTTTGAACTTAAAACAAAAACACAACAGTATTTTATGCCCTTTCAATAACAGAGGAAAAGTCTGGCCCTTCCCTGATTCTTTAAAATCAGAACCCTGCCCACAAGACTGCTAAGCATTATGCCTTTGTTCTTGGCTATATCTACAACCTTTCTGCCTTATCTGGTCCGATATTTTGCTACTACATTGGCCCAGTATTCCTGGGCTCCTCACTTCTTATCGTTCTCTTATCTACAACCCAAGCTCCTATCTCAAATTTGATACTTAATGTTGCTCCCCTGGTTCTGAGCTTAGACTCACAATTTTGGGTCTGATTTGCCTTCTCTACTCAGAGAAGAGTTGGCTACTCCCGTTATGAACCCACATTCAAGTTCATTTGCTCTGGCTCTGAATAAGTGAATGGAACAGAAGAGGTAATTTTTTTCCATTTCTCTGAAACCAGCACTTTTTATTAGTTTCTCCTCAGTCTGCTAAATCATTCCTTCATTGAGGAATGCTTCTAAAATAGACTCCAACACTCCCTGCCCTCTGGCATTCATTGCCCCTTCCCACAGTCCTCCAGTATGGGCCCAATCAGGTGACTTGTTTCTAACAAATTAATAACAAAAACATGATGGGATACCACTTCTCAGATTAGATTACAAAGACTGTGACTTCCATCTTGCTACTCTCTCCATACTGACATTGATGAAGCAAAATGCCATGTTGGAGAAGCCCATGTGACAAATAATTGGGAATGGCCTCTAGCTAACAGCAAGCTAGGAAACCAGGCCTTCAATCTAACAGCCCTCAAGGATCTGAATCCTGTCAATGGCTGGTAGGTAAGCTTGGAAGTGCATCCTGCCCCAGAAGGATCTTGATTTGTAGCCTTGTAAGGGACCCTGAAGCAAAGAATCCAGTTAAGTCTTGCCTGGATTTCTGACCCATAGAAACTGTGTGTTATTTTAGTTTTTGGATAATTTGTTATACAGCAGCAGTTAATACATGCTATAACAACTTTTGTATTAACAAAGGGATTTGAGGTCTATAGACCCAATTGCCTAATATAAGAACTTGGAATTTACTACATATGTGGTGAGTGTAGCATAACATACAGAGTTAAGTCACTATGTTGTACACCTGAAACCAATGTAACATTGTGTTCAAAATAAATAAATAAATAAGAACTTGAAATTTTAATGAAAATAAATTAATTAAAAATGTTTATGTGCAGGGGCATCTGGGTGGCTCAGTTAAGCATCCAACTTTTGGTTTCGGCTTAGGTCATGGTCTCAGGGTCATGGGATCAAGCCCCATGTCAGGCTCCACACTGAGCATGGAGCCTGCTTGGGATTCTCTCTTTCTCCCTATGCCCCTAACCCTGCTTCCTCGAAAAAAAAAAAAAATGTCCCTATGCCCCTAACCCTGCTTCCTCGAAAAAAAAAAAAAATGTTCATGCATCTTTCTATACTTGAGAATAATGCATCAGGTAAAAGAATGAAAGAAAAAAAATTAGTTTAAAGGGTCTTCTTGAATGTACACACAGAGTTATTCCATTCTGTGTACTGTCGTGGATGATCTTAGATGTCATCTGGCCTAACCAACTAGCATGCAACATCCCTTTTATTAACTCAAAAGTGTAAGAAATATGTGTGATAATCTAATTTTATGGTCTCTGGTAGCACTGGACTTAGTTTCTCAACCTATTGTGTGATGTGGTAGGAAAAATTCTAAGATAGTCTCGAAGCATCCACACCCTGAGTATAGATGCCCTGTATAATTCCTCTCCCCTTGAGTGTGGTGAGTATGATGGGATAGCATTCTCATGATTATTTTCTAGTATACAGAAAGGAATCCCCCCCCCCCCCGATGTAATTAAGGTCTCTAATCAGTTGGCTTTGAGTTAACTAAAGAGAGATTATCCTATTCTGAGGGGGACTGACCCGTAAACCCATAAAAGAGACAACAGGCAAAATGCAATGTCATAGAGAGGACTGTATGGTATTTGAAGGGATTAATACTAAAGTAGTATGAATATTCCTTTCAAAAAAAGAAAATTCCTTTAAGGTGAAAACATCTGAACCATCAGGAACCACAAAAAAAGAAACATTCATCTAAATTTAAGCAGAGCTTCTAAAAATACAGCTGCCATTGACTTCACTCCCAGAGAGTTTCTTAATTGGGAAAATACTGACCCTTAGCACCAGGAAGTATAAATTCACCTACTCATTAGATTTAAAAAGCCCAATATAACCTTCCGTGCTCTCCCATGAAGCCCTACCTGCCTCCTTTTGACTAAATTTAACATACAAGCCTTTTCTTCCTGGTTATTCAGTGAGATACTCATGTCCGAGTGATCCTGCATGTACACTGTGCACGCATCAATAAACCTCATTTTTTCTCCCGTTAATCTATCATCAATTAATTTGCAGACTGCTGATCACAGGACCCAAGCTGGGAGAGGAAAAGTTGTCCTTCCAAGTCTGTGGAATAGTGGGCAGATTCTAGGAGCCTAACGACCACAGCCCCACAACTCAAGGAACTAGATCCTGCCAATAAGCAGCAAACTTGCAAGAGGAGCCTCAGCCTCAGATGATGAGATTACAGCCTTGGCCAACACCTTGATTTCAGTCTGGTGTAGTCTGGCCTTCAGATTAAATTGAGTAATGCAGTACATCGAAAGGAGCACTGAAATGGGTGTTGGGAGATGAGCCTCAAACTCAAGCTCAATGACTAATGCACAATTTAATACCGGTGGATCATCAGGTTGTTAATCATTCTGGCTTTGGGTTACCCAATTTGCTCAATTAAAATACTCTGCATACCTACTTCACAGGACTTTTATAAAGAATAAATGAAACCTTGTTCACAAAAGTTCCCTATAAGGACTATAAACCTTAAATTACTGTTATTTTCTTGTGGCAGGATACCTAGTCACAAAACATAGATTCACTTGTGACCCAGAAAACATCATCTAGATTAATACACTTGGGATGGCTGTGCAAGCTCACATGGGAGGGAGGACAAGAAGGGAAATGATTTAAGTTGTAGGATTTAGGTTTGTAAATAGTTTTTGGAAAACAAGATTCTTATCTTCCATTTGTCTAAGATTTTAGCCAATATTGAGCAATCAAATTTACCCCATTCTCTGTTGCTCTAAATAGCAACTAAATATTTATATTCTGCTGTGCACTTAGACTAGATACTGACCCTCTTTCATTCAGTATCTTTCCAGTATTATCTATAAAAGTTCTTTGGGATGAACTTCTGGTTGATCTCTTGATTTGGCTACAGTTCCATTTCAAATTCTACAAAACTATGGGTTTAATAAACATCAAAGAGAATGTATTAAGTCAATTTCATCTGTGAACCTTCCAAATAAAAGGCCTAGTAGGCCAGGGCCTGACTTGCCCATGCCTGTATGATTCCAATATCTCTATGTTGACCTCGGAATTCAGGTTCTGACTCCATCAAAATCAGAACTGCTCCCTTCCTTGCTCTGCAGAGTACTGAGCTTGCTTACGAGTTGACGTGTGGAGTGCCATGCTTCCCTCTCCCTGCCTGTTTCATTCCTGTCCTTTGGCACAGTGCTGAGGTTTTTAAGACTCTTGCTGTCTGGTGGCAGGTTTCTAGCATATTTGATACTTTGATAGCTTTTATGATAATAGGGCCAACACCCCAGAAACAGGGAAGCATAGGTACCCTCCACCTGTGAACCAAAAGAAAATTGATGGGTGAGGAACTGAAAGGGTTTTTGAGGCCCCTTTCTAGGGTAGAGATAGGCAGGTGGCACAATTTCTACCTTCCATAGGAAGAGATGCAGCTCTGGAGTGAAGTTTACCCTTTTGTCTTCCCTTTATGAAATTCCTTTTTTTTTTTTTTTTAAGATTTTATTTGAGAGAAAGAGAAAGAGCAGTCATACACAAGCCAGGGGGTGGGTGCAAAGAGAGAGGAAAAAGCAGACTCCTCACTGGGCCGGGAGCCCAGTGCAGGGCTCCATTCCAGGACCCTGAGATCATGACCTGAGCAGAAGGTAGCCGCTTAACCAACTGAGCTACCCAGGTGCCCCTGCTTTATGAAATTCTTAATCCTAGTCTTCTTTTATGACCCACGTGTATTCCCTTATCTGTGGTGAAGAAGTTTTTTCATTGATGGTGGCCTTCCCTTCTCCTGAATGCAGTCCCCTCTCATCAACTAGGAACTTATTAGATGTTGTTACTAACACTTACCATGTTTTAAATATTTTCTCTTTATATCTGGCTCTCTGCCTGCAAACCCTCCTCTCTCCACACACACATATATGCACACATGATAAGCAGACTGTAAACTTCCTAAAAAGAACAAAAAAAAACAACAAACCAACCCTATGCCTTATAATTCTGTGTCAACGACTGCACCCGGTTTTATTAATATAAAACTATTTGAAGTCAATGGGTCAAAATTGTTCAAATGGGATATGCTGCAAAGGTGAAATAACTACTTCTAATAATCAGTTTTATAGCTTAGCCCATTTTTCTTTACATCTCGTCTCAAATTTCTCAGGAAATTAGTCTATGCAGCCTGGCTCTCTCTCCCTAACTTCAGTTCCATCTCTCATCCACTGTGATCAGACCATATCAGTCATCTGTGAAATATCATTGATGACCATTACAGAGGACTCATGAGCCATTTCTGTCACCTCATTCCTAAGTCTTTCCACAGAACTCAGCAGGCATTCAGTTAAATTGTTGTAACTCAGCAACAATTCAGTTGTTGGATAAGAGTGAATCCTGCTCAGCCTTTCTGGAACATTTGACACTGCTGTGCTCCCTTCTTGAAATGTTTTCCCCCTTTGGCTTTTGGGATATGGCTCTTCCTGGTTTTCCTACACACTCTGTGATTGTCCTTTCTCAGTCTTCGTGGTGACCTTTTCTTGTTCTTCCAGCTCCAAAACGAGGGTGTTATCCAAAGCTCTATTCAAGACTTCAGGTGGCACCCTGCTTTTTCCACAGGTAGTCTCACTCACTTCTTTAGTCTCATGCCTTTATTAGATGCACCATGAACTGATACCACCTCACCTGACCTGCATTCCACAACCCCTATCTGCCTACCAGGCAACTCAATTTCATCACTCCATGGGAATCTTAAACTTAAAATGTCCTAGATGAACCTAAGCATCTTCCCCTTCTAAACTGCTCCTTTTCATGTGCCCTCTAACACACTTAATTTTCTTCTAATCCTCCTATCTCATCCTTGGGTTCATCTTCCATTCTTACCTGCCTCGGGAGCCTCCCATTTAATCGGTCTTAAGGTCCCACTGTATTGACCTTCAAATCCTCTCTCAGATGTTCTTTCTCCTTTTCTGTTCCAGTGGCCTGGTTTCCTGTTGGGACCACTGAAATAGCTTTCAGGTACTATTCCATTCATCCCAGCTGCCACTTCCCTTCCACACTCCTCAAAGGTTTTATCCTGTGTCAGCCAGTTGAATGGATTTAATCTTAGAGAAAAGATATAATTGATTCCAGCTAAATACACTGGCATTCATCAACAAGTTCCTCTTGCCTTCTGCCCTATTTTAATCAACATGAATTTTGAGTCGGTAACTTATATCTAGTATCCAACTCTTCTAGGGGAATCATCTGCTTTTATGACTCCCTGCCACCTCTTTGAGACTGAAATCTCATTACTAGATGCTAGAATGGTAACTACAACCTGGTTATCTGCTGAGTCTGTTTGCCTGTTGGTATTCCCTTCATTACTGTCTCCAGCGTACTAATTAGCCAGCTCCATTCCCTAAACACAACTAAATCCCTAAACACAACCTTTTGTGTGGACTCTGACCTTGAGAGGCTGCAAACCTGGCTGAGGGCATATAGGACTTTCACATCAGCACATGATCCTCTCTGCAGGTAGAAGTGTATTGCCCTGTCCCTGACAGTATTTAAAGTAAATAAAATTCACTCTTGGCCTCTAACTATAATGGAGGAGAAAAAATGTACAGATTATGAAAATAATATTAATTCTCAAGTCACTTTTACTTGGTTTGGAAGTGAATCAATTCTCTCCACTGTAAATGCATGATGCTCAATTGGACAGAAAAAAATTCCTTTAAAATTAATTAGTTGGTTCTTACCTGACGACCTATAATAAGTCTCATTAATTTTTGTTTACCACATTAATTAAACTGATCAGTTATAGGATTTTTTTGGAGACAAGGACCACACCTTGAAGAATAGGAGTCATCCTTACTCTCAGCACATAATCTTGCCTCAGTCCTCCAGCACATGATCAAGTCTTTTTGGACAATATAAGAGATTTTGCATCATCAGAGATAATGTACAATATGTATCAGAAACCATAACACTTCTAGAATTGAGCAGATAATTAAAAACCACACACTGGTAATATGTAAACCTCACTTGACATAATACATGTATAGAAAATAAATTTTCAAATAATAAATCTGACATATCTTGCAGAACACTGAGATGAATCCTTTCATAAAAGAGTGATGAAAATAGTCGTGCTGTGATTTATCTTTGGCTAAATCTGTATCTTTCATATCGTGTAATGCCTCCCCCTCCTACCCCCCACCAGCACACCTCAGAGACAGTAAGCAGAAGTAAAGGAAGTTGGTTTCCTCACTTAAGTCTTTTGATCCAGGATCCCAGATGTTAAATTTGAGAAGCCCTATTACATTGATGCTTCCCAGGAGTACAGAAGCTCAATATTCATCACAATTTCTTTAAAATTGCTGGGCTGTTTCCTTAAACCAATAGATGAGCCAAAAGCGAATAGTTTAAGAGCAGCAGTGTTCCAATCAAGGGGCAGGAAAGACAGCTTGTTCTAATTGCCACCCTTGGTGAAACTATTAAACCTGCTTTTCATATGAATTTCTTTTTAGGGACTATCAATAGAGCTGCCAGAAAAATAATTAAAAGAGACCCCAAGAAACAGAGAAGTTCGAAATCACTGTCAACGCCAGCTCAGCCACGCATTCTCCCTTGCACTGCATCTATATGGGTGCTTCTCAACAGCCAGTCACATGAAATCATTCTTCAAGGTTTTGCTGTGAGGGCAGCTTCCAAAAGGGGAAGGTCCTGAGACCAGGAAGGATTTACAAGCTGAATATAAAGATTTAACAAACAAACAAACAGTAGATCAGGAGTATTTGTTGGGTAATTTGAAAGAACAATAGACCCATCTGCTTTCCTAAAGCATGGTACTCAACCAATGGTCATTTTGACCCCAGAGACTTTTTTTTTTTAAGATTTTTATTTATTTGAGAGAAAGAGAGCACACAAGCAGGGGGAGCTGCAGGCAGAGGGAGAGGGTGAAGCAGACTCCCCACTGAGCAGAGAGCCCGATGTGGGACTCGATCTGAGGACTCAGGGACCATGACCTGAGCTGAAGGCAGATGCTTAACCAACTGAGCCACTCAGGCACCACGACCCTAGAAATATTTGACAACATGTGGAAATACTTTGCATTGCTACAACTGACGGGAGTGGCTACTGGCACCTAATGGGTAGAAGGTCAGGAATGCTTCTGCACATACACCAACTGTTCCCACAACAAAGAATAAACCAGCTCAAAACGTCAGTAGTAACAAAGTTGAGAAATCTACTCCAGTGGAAACCATATAGGCAGATAGAGTGATTTCCAGAGGTAGAAACCAACACTCTGAATTTCTCTGCTTCATCTATACACACATTACACACATTTCCCCACACCTATAGCTCATCTCTTGCACACTTCTCCTTGTCTCATTCTACTTTGAACTGTCTAAATACATACTGCATCTGAAAACTGTCACACATGAGGCATTGCTTTTGAGTTTCTTTAAAACCCAACAGAATATGTGGCTTTGGCACTTCTACTAATCTCTTGATTTTTGCTTCAAAATTTCTTTCAACTGTTCTGACAAGTTCTCAAGGTAATCAGCAGCTCTTTTAGACTAAAATTAAACCCATGCAGACATGTACTTTTATTGTTGATCTCCATCAACACTCCAGAAGTTTCTTCGTGGCATGAGTGTTATGGGGACAAAATTTGTCTAGATTTTATTTGATGTATTAAATAAATCAAGCACCTGTTGTGTGCAAGACAGTATGGAAGTTCTATGTATGGCTGTAAAGAGGTAGGGGTGGGGAGTTGGAGAGATTAAAATAACAGCCCTTACTAATAAGTCAAAGAAGGGAAAGTGGGTTCCCTCTATTTCTCTTTTTTTAGAATTTTTTTCAATTTTTAATCTAAATTCTAGTTAATATACACTGTAATATTAGTTTCAGGTGTAGAATTTAGTGATTCAACATTTACATACAACACCTGGTGCTCATCACAAGTGCCCTCCTTGATCCTCATCATCCATTCATCCCAACCCTTCTTCCCCTTCCCCTCTGGTAGCCATAGTTTGTTCTCTACAGTTACGAGTCTGTCTTGGTTTTTCTTTCTCTTATGCCCCATATATTTATTTGTTTTGTTTATTAAACTCCATATATGAGTAAAATCATATGGTATTTGTCTTCCTCTGATTTATTTCACTTAACATGATACTCTCTATTATGTGGCATACATATATATGCCACATCTTCTTTGTCCTCTATTTCTTATGTTTCATCTTCTGCTTTGCCAGGGCAAACTTTTGGTAGACATTTATGGCTTATTCTATGCCATGCATTGGGTCAGGGATATGGAAGTAAAACAGACACGAGATTCATCTGGGTTCTGTCCTTGTGGAGTTCAGATCATAGCTGGCAGAAATAAGCTAGAAAAGCACTATTATCATAAAGTATGATAAATGCTATGATAAACCATATATGATACCTTTTGATAAAACAGTAGTTCAGTCCTGAGCTCAATGTGATCTTTTAGAATAATTAATAATCAAAGTTAAAGGGTAAGAACGAAACCCCAAATACATGCAATCATTAGGGTTATACTTTTTCAATGTTAAAATGCATAGGGATCACTTAGGTATCTTGTCGAAATCTAATTATGTTGGTCTGGGATGGGGCACGAGCTTCTGCATTTCTAACAAACTTCTAAGGTATTATTGATGTTTCAAGGACCACATTTTGAATAGCGAGGTATTAAGGTAATGCTGGCCTCTTCTTGCTCAACAACTGCCATTATATTGCCTTCTCTCTCCATTTTTCTATGCTTCCCCATTCCCCAGTTCCCTTATCTTCACACACACACACACACACACACACACACGTGCGCGCATGCGTTTTTTGGGGAGATGTCATAATGCCTGTGTTGTGGGTTATTGATGGAATACTTTGCTGTGTCATGAAGAAGAAAATCTGAACTAATCTTTTTATTTATTAATAAAACATTTATCAATAATTTCTATAATAAAACAGAACATAAAGACTCCTAACTCTGGGAAATGAACTAGGGGTGGTGGAAACGGAGGAGGGCGGGGGGTGGGGGTGAATGGGTGACAGGCACTGATGGGGGCACTTGATGGGATGAGCACTGGGTGTTATTCTGTATGTTGGCAAATTGAACACCAATAAAAAATAAATTTATTATTAAAAAAATAATAATAAAACATGTATTTCAATAAATGGAGGTCATTTGCTTAGTAGTACTAATATGAACACTGAAAATCAATCTGCATATCTTAATCAATAATCAAACACAAGTTCCTGGCCATAAGAAAAAGGTGGGAACACAAGTAAGTCTCATTACTCTTATCCCTGAGGCCACCAAGCTGCAATTTCTTCAAATGTTTGTATTTCCAGATTTGTAATGGCCACTCTACCAGAGGCTGTGATTCAGGGAAAAAGACGAATCAAGGATGACTGAATAAGAAAGATGGGAGGTGATGTCAAAGAAAGAAATGTGGCAAACATTAGGAAGAAAAATGGTATATTTTGTCGATAGTGTTGTGTTTCTTAGCAGTGTAGAGGGGAACTCAAAAGGGATAAATGTGTTGGCAAATAATCTAGGAAAGAACCAGAAAAAAAAAAATCATGCCCCTTTTGGCAATCTGCTCTGCCTTGACTCCTAAAGGGCCTGGACAACTCAAGAGGGACCAGACTTTCTGGACCTGAGAGAGACACATTTTATCTAAGAGGCAACAAGAAAATCTGTTTTGCACAGCACACCGTATGGTTCTTTCCCCATTCACTGCCCCTGAAGATGTTCCATGAAGTCAAAGGAAACTGGACTCCTGGGAATCTTTAGTAGTACATAGCCCAGGGTCCCATGGTCACAAAGGTGGGTCACTCTTCCTCTGCTGACTGGACTCCAGCGACACTAGGATCATTCCTGCTTATTGAATACCAACTTCCTGCTTATTGAATACCTTTCCAGCTTAGCCCTTGTGCTGACTATTCCCACTGCTTGCAGTGCTCTGCCCCTAGTTGTTTTTAGGGCTGGCACTTTTTTGTTCAAGTCTCAGCTCAACTGCCATCTTTTTAAGTAAACCTTCCTGCATCTAAAGTGTGTAACTCATCCAACCCTGCCATGCTGCCTGTCAGTCTCTATCACATGATCAACTTTTATTTTCTTCATAGTATTTATCACTAGCTGCAAGTTTCACTTCATTTAATTGCTTATTTCCTTATTGTCTATCTCCCCTCACTAAAATTTAATTCTATGAGAATCAGAATCTAATCTGTCTTGCTCACTACTATATCCCCATTAAAAGGCACAGCAACTGACACACAACTGTGTGGCTCAGTTGGTTGGGCATCTGCCTTTGGCTCAGATCATGATCCCCAGGTCCTGGGATCCAGCCCCAAATCTGGGCTCCCTGCTCAGCAAGGAGTCTGCTTCTCTCTCTCTCTCTCTCTCTCTCTCTCTCTCTGTCCCTTCCCCACCTCGTGCTCTCTCTCAAATAAATAAAATCTTTTAAAAAAGAGATATTCAATAAATATTTGTTGTATGAAATAATATCTCTCCATCTCTCTAAACCTCGATATCCTAATCTGTACATAGGACTGATAATGCTATCTGCAAATGGAGTTTATAAATTAAATGGTAAACACTAAACACTGATCACAGAAAATACTCAATAAATGTTAGCTTTTATTATTAATATTAGCTATTATTTCTGCATTGTTAATTCTGAGCACTAATGGCTTAGCACACAGTAGATCCTCACCAAACATAGGTGGAAAAAAATGAATCAATGAGAATTGAACCAAAAAGTTTTTTGGTTTTTTTTTAAGATTTTATTTATTTATTCATGAGAGACACAGAGAGAGACAGGCAGAGGCACAGGCAGAGGGAGAAGCAGGCTCCATGCAGGGAGCCGGACGTGGGACTCGATCCCGGGTCTCCAGGATCACACCCCAGGCCGCAGGCGGCGCTAAACCGCTGCGCCACCAGAGCTGCCCAAACCTAAAAGTTATAAACACTACAGCTGTCGTAAGTTCTTAGAACCACTCCTTGAAAATACTGCCACAACATCTAGGGGTGCTAGAGATAGATAAGTGTGTTTTAAAGTCCTCTCTCTTTTTGATTCCCTGGACCATAAGTTTCCTTTCCTGTACTAGATGCAGCATTGCCAAGACCTGTCTTCACTGGAAGGCTCTGTTCCTGATGTACACACCATTCCAGATTCTTACCACAAGTGTAAGTCCTCCCCCTGATATCCAGAGCTACAACCAGCTTTCCCCAACCCAGACCATCTGTAGGGCAGCTTATTCCATGACCATCTCTTCCCCCAGGAGTTTTATCCTTGGGACAGTACCTAAAACTGAAGGAGAAGCTAAGGAAATTCAGTCACACTCTGGTAACATGCATCAAAAAGGCAAAGAAGTAGGTAAGGGAGAGGTGGTGGCCAGACCTCAATCCAGTATGGCCCACGCCTCTCTAGGAGCTAGTTGGTTATGATGCTGATGTGTTTCTAATGCTACTTCCCCCTTTGGTTTCTTCACTATCCTGGCAGATTCCAGAGTTTGGGGCAGCCCTGAATATCTATAAGCACTGGAACAGCTCTGGTCACCTGGGCAGAGAGAATGAATGGCCTGGGGAAAGGGAGGGGACAGATTATGTAAAACTGAATCCCTATCACTAACACCAACTATTCTGAATGAAAAGAATCTCTATTGTGTTTTCCCTCTAAGAAGAAAACAAATATGAAACATGGCAAATAAACAGTCCAATTATTATATTCTCTTGGATTTGAGAGCCAGAAGGCCTCTGAAGCCTATTTGGCTTTGTTCTTGCATATCTGGCACTATTGGTTTTCCTTTTATGAATAATGAAAATCTGAAATAACATAACATTACCCTTAATCATGTTTGTGCTACAGAGAGAACATCTCCTTGATATTTAAGCCTTTGATTCTATGATGCCCTCACAAAACACCACTTTTTGTCAACAGCTGAATCTTTTCTTATTTAAGAAGTGTTTGAGGTATGAGGGTTTTTATTCCTTTGGTCCTTCCTCTAAACTCCCTTTCCCTTCCTCCAGCCTTGGGATTTGAAATCTGGGTATGTAGAGAACAGCATATCTCCTCCTGCTCTCCAAACTCATGACAGAGCTAAGGTAATAAGTGGTGTCTTGTAGATCTTGTGCACACATAGGGACTGGTTGCTAAAAACTAGTGTGACATGCTATTTTGTCTCATAAATCCAAGAACACACATACATACTACACCCAATACAAATATTCCCAAATCCCTTCACCCCACTTCCTCTTCTACACCCCAGCATACATACAGTGTTGCTACTGGCTACAGAGCAAATGCGACAACATTGGTAATTTAAAAATATAGAAGATGCAAAATTATCCTACCTTAAGGGAGCTACCCTAGAGAAAACCATTCATTTACCCATATATCCTTTTAGTATGCATCCATACACTTCCATAGTTTACATAGTGGGATCAGTGTGTACCAAACACATTAGGTTGTATCATCAAAGTTTTTCCATAGTCTTTTTCCATCACTATGGCAT
Organism: Vulpes vulpes; assembly: GCF_048418805.1. Taxonomy (NCBI): domain Eukaryota; kingdom Metazoa; phylum Chordata; class Mammalia; order Carnivora; family Canidae; genus Vulpes; species Vulpes vulpes. The sequence continues at coordinate 126,779,068 of NC_132783.1, read as the reverse complement.
AGTCTTCACGCGTTGTTTAAATGATTGCATAATATTGCATGTGCTAACATATATTTTAGTAATTCGTCTATTGTTAGCATACATTACTGAATTTACTTTCATATAAATTATATGGAAAGGAACCTCCTCCTATTTTTTTTAGATTTATTTTACGTGTTCATGAGAGACACAGAGAGAGGCAGAGACCTAGGCAGAGGGAGAAGCAGGCTTCCTGTGGGGAGCCTTATGTGGGACTTGATCCCGGGGCCCCAGGATCATGACCTGAGCTGAAGGCAGACGTTCAACCACTGAGCCACCCAGGTGCCCCCCCCCCCTTTTTTTTTAACAATAAGTTCTCAGAAAAGTCAGTAGTCTCTTTTTCTTTTCTTTTCTTTTTTTTTTTTTTTTTTTTTTGGTGACTTCACACACTCTCTTCCTCCTCCTCTATTCTTCCTGTCTCCTCTTGAGGTTTTGTCACTATTATAAGAGAAGTAAAGGACACTAAAAGCTGACTGTGGCAGCCATGGGAGCTGTGAGTGGGGGAAGTTACAGCTCCTCTGCCACTTGCTCCTGCCACAAGCTTCTTCTGATCTCATACCTTTCTCCATTTGTTCCCCTGCAAGACACACATTTCTTGTTTCAGTCTCAACGCCTCATATCTCTATTCTTTCATTTATCTTCTTTTTTGCTAGTCCTTACTTCCTATGTCTAGTTACTCAAGGCCTTACCTCAAGGCTTCTGGACTTGGACATGCACTCTGTAGAGCACACATGAAAACAAGTGAATCTCAACCAATTGTTTTACTTATTAAGGAAAAAAAAACCTTTTTTTTTAAACCCTTCTTATTGTACCAGACCATTTGTGTCATCTTCAGGTAGGAACTGTTCAGACTGGATTTAAATTGTGGTCAAATGTGCATTCCATGTTCTTACTCACTTTTGGTCTCCTCAGGAAAAAAAAAAGACTTAACAATAGATGGAATGATCCCACACCAACCAGTCATTTCTAATGATCCCAGGCTCAGATGAGAACAAAAGAAACGTAATCATAATAAACCCTGCCATTTATTGTATTACACTTGTTAAATGTTTAATTTGGGAGTTAACAGTCAACCACACAGGATTGCAAATAATTAAAAAACAACTCCCTAGTTAAAAGTTATTTATTTTTGTACAAGCCAAGCAAATACTTTGCAACTGAATGAGCCCAATATTAGATCATGAAAGTCACAAATTTTCTGGAACATACAGAAGGGATTGCTGTTAGCTGGCTCCATCTTAGTGTCAGGACAAGCAAAACAAGAGAAACCATGAGGGTTGTTTTGTTTTCACATTGAACTTGAGTCATTCAAATCAGATGAGTAAATACATATTGAATACCTGCAATATGAAAGAAAGGTGCTAAGCACCATATCTAAAAATAAATCAGACTATTTCTGCCTCTAATGAATTCAAATAAATGGTTTTTAAAACAAAGGTCCCTGCCTTTAAGGAATTTTAAGTGAGAGGTTCTACAGGATACTGCTGAAGAAACTATTATTTTACTTTACATTATTCATTTCTAATAGTGTATTTGAATTTGGCTAAGCCAAATTAGCTTCTTGGCTATGAAAGTTTTTCTAGTTTCATAATTAGGTTAGGCAATGGTCATCTTGCCTATGAAATGGGAGAAGAGTTTTCAAACTTTCGGTATGAGTGGTCTTTGATTCTCAGTAGAGGGTCTCACTTCTCCACCCTGGTGCAGAATGTGATAAACCAGATATTTTTAAAAGTCTTTACTACAAGAGAATTATGTGAAGATATATTTTTAAACCATTTTATTTTTAAAATGTGCTGCTGAACCAGTAAGAAAATAAGGAAAATCTCCAATGATCAAAACAGAAGCAAAAAGCAGAGAGAATCCGATAGGGGGAGCCCGTCCTGAAACTTTGGATGTCATGAAAATATTACTGTTTTAAATTGATAAGGCTTTGGGTTTCTATAGATACACAGCAGAAAGGCCTGGGCCGGAGCAAGCAGTGTTCACATAAAGCTAAAATCTTTTGAGGGTAAAAGTTTATCCCTATAGCTTCAAAGAAAGTGAGGCTTCACTACTCAAAGGGATTTTGGAAAGCATTGTGTCCATCTTGACCTTGGCTAGGGTGGGTGGGTGGAGAGGGAGTAGGGATTATCTTTGGTGGGAAAAAAAAGTAGTATCTAAGTGGGGAGGATATACTGTAGACTTCAAACGTATTGATAATACTTTATTTTTTAACATATGATAGATATGATGGTGATTGTTATATTATTCTTACATCAGGGTGTATGTCTTTAATATAGCTGAATCAAAGAAAAAAGTAGCCTATGACAAATCAAATAAAAGAGAATTATTTTCGGATCAAAAAACATTTAAGGTAGAGCTAACAAAAGACAACTGAAATTAGAACTCTAGTCTCTCGACTCCTAATCTGCTTTTCTCTATACTTTTTTTGAAAAAGCATATTTCAATTCAAGAAATCCTAGAAGTTTTAAATTTTGTTGTGGGATGTAATTGAGTAAATCATTTGCAAAAGGCCTCATCTAAGGTTAATTAATATCGTGTGGGCTCTTTGGAATAGCTCCAAAATAGGCTTTTTGCTTGGTACAGCCTTGAATACAACATCCAAATTGGATCTAGATTAGAAAATCCTCTAACAAATGGTTCTTTGGTGTTGGGGCAGAATTTACTGGCAGATCCATATGTTTCCTTTGGCCAGTCAGCTTATAGTGACCTTGCCCATTTCCAAATTCTTAGAGTGTTTACTGTGTATCCTAATCACTTGGATACTCTGTTTTATTCAGCACTTCAGAGGTCTGTAGATTATCTCCTTAATGAGATGTGAAGCTCCTAAAGAAGAGATTTACTTTTCAGTCCCTACATTACCAAGCAAATTTTGAGCTGGATGCTATCTGCTTTAAATTTCTCATATAACATTTGAGGTTAACTAGTTCTGTGAAGGGGCTTGCCCCAAATCACACAATGCATTTGTCAGAATATCAACAGAAAACAGATGGCACAATCCAATTAGGATAATTCAGGGGAAGTTTATATATGATGGGACCATGTAAATGAGGTTTAGAAAACCACAGACTATAATGTAGTGTCTCAAGGCTAGTTATCAGTTGAATACTTTGCTATTACTGCTAGGCAGCAAAGGGTAAGGATGAAGAATACTACAAAAAACTGGTAGAAGAGGGCTCTAAAGACTCCTTGGGAGGAATCTTTAGTGAAGGAATTCATCCATCTCAAAGCAAGCTCAGAAAGGGATCCAGAGCAATAAATACCCCAGACCCCAACATCACTTTCCTATATCCACTCAAGTTACCTCCATTAGTCAAACAATGAAAACTTGAGAACACAGGAGCTGATTGATGAATTCCATAATAGGAGCCAAGGACAAGTGAATGGGTAGAGAGATCTGAAGGAAAACAACAACAACAACAAAACAATACGTAGGACATATAGCTTTGGTTGGAATGGAGTTCTCCTAACCCCAAGTCTACTACCAATTAGAACATAATTCTTCTCATACTGTTCAAAATGCATAATGGCTTTGAGTTTGACCAAATTGAATAAAAACTCTCCCCAAAGAAGGAAACTCCATGCACATAAGGTTGAGTCAGAGCCCAGTGAGGGTGGGTCTCAGACCATCTCCTACTTTCAGAATTAGAATCAGATCCAAGAGCTGTACTCAGAAGCAGATGGGAAGCCAGTGTAGTGCCCAGGGCCAAGTGAGTGGAATGTTCCAAACAACCAGATCCATTCAGCATCCCCTTTTGCTAAACAGTGACACAACACAGCATATGGCAGGCCGGACACTCTGTGAAGCATGGGACCATAGCCAAAGATAGATCTAGTTGGATTTGAAAGAGACATGCTAAATTTCAGAATTTGAGTTAACTCTGTGAGGTGTCTTTCTATGTGAGAAGGGATCTGGCAGGAGGAAAGAGTTCAAGAACCATTGGTGTCCTTTTGCCCACATCTAAGAACTCTGCTCCAGTCAGAGGTGGAACTGAACTCTGGAAGACAGGAATAGACTTACACTTATGTGTGGGCTTGAAGGCAGCTCTTCTCAAAATGTACTACCGTAGAGTCCCAGGGATAACAATTAATCCTACACACGAACAAAAACGTTTTCCAGGACCAATCATCAAGCTGAGAACACTGATAATGCATAGGCATGACAAGAACAATGGTGGGGACATTTCAGGATGATCTAGTAGATGTCTACTAAACCTCTCTCTTTCCTTCTCAAATATGTAGTTAACACTAATGGTGCCCATTAGTCCTTTGTAGATATTCCTCATTGGGCTATTATGATAATTAAATGAAACAATGAAATAGCACTTTGTAAATTGTAGGGCTCTCTACATATGACAATTGTTATTATTACCCACTGTGGACTGCCTAATGGTCCCAGGAAGGAATACTCATTTCTATACTTTAGCATGGCTTCTCTCCTGAAAGATGGTTCCATTACTATTGCCTGCATTACAGAGAGTTTCCCCCCTGCAGTTGGATGGCAGTTGATGGAACATGTCTTCTTAGAAGCCCCAGCTGAATTCACGGGTCAGCTTCCTTCTTCCCACCCCAGGAACTAACAGCTAGAAGCAGATGATAACACTTGGCTTGATACTAAGAAAAGGACTCAGGGTGCTATTTGATCAGACTGTGAGAAAGTACTTCCTTGTCTCTTGTTCTAGCTAGCAAGGCAAGAAGACAGACCTGGTGATTGAACAATCAACAGGACGGGGGCAATCAGGCCTCTGAAAATCCTTAGGGAAATCCCATGAGAAGAAAAAAAAATCCTATAACAGAATAACACATTAATATTAACTACTCTCTGATTGGCAGCTAATTGTTGCAAATGAGTTTACAGACCTTTCCCCGGACAATTAGGAGAGTGCTGCCATTACAAAGCTGTCAAGCCATGGCATAGATTTGTGCTACATAAGCTTGCAATGACTGGACTCCCGTGAGAGGGCCATAGACACCCGGGAGGGGTGGCCAGGGAAACCTGCCTGAAGTGGAGTCAGATCTGATGCACATATCAGACTGGCTGAACAGACCAAGCAGGTTTTTGGAGCGCAGGATATATGGGATAGAGAAGAGAAGATACCCTCAGGTGCTGTTTCATCTCATTACTTGCTAACGGTTTGGAATTATCTATATATTGGTGTTTGGAATTCAAATGATATGTTGAAGTGTCCGAACTTAAGCCCTATCAAATAATCAGACAACAAATATAATTGTGGGGCCCCCGGGTGGCTCAGTGGTTAAGCGTCTGCCTTAACTGCTCGGGGCGTGATCCCTGGGGTCTGGGGGTAGAGTCCCACATCCGGCTCCCTGCGAGAAGCCTGCTTCTCCCTCTGCCTGTCTCTGCCTTTCTTGCTGTGTCTCTCATGAATAAATAAATAAAATCCTTAAAAAATATAATTGTTCCTTCATTATTAGGGGAAAACATTGTCCAGGATGGCTTGAGATGGTCTTTTCAAATGACAATATAGGTATGACAGTGTGGTGTTCTAGAAGCCAATGCATAAGCATGGCATATGTTTCTAGAACATCCATGTTACCTGAAACATTTTTAAAGATTTTATCCGTTTTAGAGAGAGAGAGCATGAGTGCATGCGAGCAGGGGGAGGGGGTGGGGAAAGAATCTTAAGCTGACTTTGCTCTGAGTGCTGAGCACATAGTGCAGAGCCCAGCACCAGGCTGGATCCCGCTACCCTGAGATTATGACCTGAGCTGAAACCAAGAGTTGGGTCCTTAACTGACTGAGAGACTGAGGTGCCTCCAGTTCTGATTTTTTAAGGAGAATCAGATTGTTTTCATCAAATGCACCCACATATACACACACACCAAGAAGATGAGGACAAAATTTGCTTTTGTTTTTAAGATAAAACATGAGGCTTCAAAGACTTTTTGTTTTGTGACAGCTACCCTGAACAACACACTCCCCCCATTACTGTTTGGGGGCTGCTGTTCATAAAGAGTCAGTAGAAGTTTTGGGGTAGAAAATTCCAAGAAATTCTGGAAATGTACAGCCCTGTGTGAAAACAGAGGGACAGAGAGTAGAAAGAGCCCTCACAATCTTTTATAAACCAAGAAGCTGAATACAAAAAGAAATACATAAGAGTTATATTAGTTTTTTGGTAAGCTTTACTTAATATTTGACATATGCCTGGCAATATCCCAGACACTGAACCAAACACAAAGTTGAACACTACAATCACCTCATTCACAAGTCTTCCAGTTTATAAATTAGACTAGATCAAGTGTTCCTAAAATGGAAGTAATATCTTCTTGTTCCTTCTCTTCTTCCTGCCACACCCCCTCCCCACACCTTCCACCCCAGCTTCCCAATGAGAACACATTTACTCATAAACTACCTGAGCCATTTGTTATTCCAACAGTGACAATAAATCATTCATCTTTTTTTTTGAAAGAATATGACTCTCAAATATTTTGTTATGTCCTCCGATTCACAATGAAATGAACCATTACACCCCACAATGTTACTCTGTGCCTTATAAAATCACCTTGGGTGTAGAGAGAGGTAGAGTCAGCAAGGCACCGAAGCTGAGACTTGGCCACAGAGTTCAAGGTTCTGCCATCTTGGAGGAGTGACTGAGGCCACAACCCTTGATTGTTGGGCAATGGGTCCTACTTTATGTCATAATTAGCTCCCTTTTCTCCTACTATGTAGATTAAAAACATCAAAGTTGGAAGTTGGGTGGAGAAGGAGTTGGAAGTTAGTCATTTTGAGAAAAAATATCCTCTGATGGGATTTCCAGGGAGAAGAAACCAGGCAAATGCAGCCAGCAGCAAGAGTCTTTCCCTACCCAGTTCTGCTGAAGACAGTACAGCCACAAGTTTCCTCTAAATCACTGAAAACTCCCTATCCTCAGGTTTCATGATTCAAAAAAGGATCTCACAGAAAATTAGAGCCTATATTCTATACTGTGCATGCATTATTTAGAATAATTTCCTGGAACGGTGGAATCAAAGAGCTGGGGGAGGATTTTAAGAGGTTTCCTAGGACATGATATTTTTTTTTTAAAGATTTTATTTATTTATTCATAGAGACAGAGAGAGAGAGGCAGAGACACAGGCAGAGGGAGAAACAGGCATCATACAGAGAGCCTGACGTGGGACTCGATCCAGGGTCTCCAAGATCACGCCCTGGGCTGCAGGCGGTGCTAAACCGCTGCGCCACAGGGGCTGCCCGATATTTTTTTTTTTTTCCAATAGAGAACAACATATATGGCAAATCAGACAGATCTCCATAATGCCAAGACATAGTTGGAATTTGGGGAAAATGGTAAATAGCATTTTGTTCTGTTTACCACGAAGCAATTTAAAAAATTCTGAGACTGAACCCCAGGTAGCCAGGGCAAAATCTTTGGTTTTTTGAATAGTATTATCCTATTTCCACTAAATCATTTCACATCAGTGATCATGCTGGAAAGAAGGACATGGATTCTAGAATTAGATTACCCAGTTCCACTACTTCTTAGCTATGTGACAAGTTAAATGACTTAATCTCATTGTGCCTCAGTTTCTGTAGCTGTGATATGGAGAGAATACCAATGGGCCACCAGCAGAATTAAATTATGTAATGCATTAAAGCACTCAGCACAGTGCTTAAATACCTAAGAATTAATATTATGATTTTGATTATGATTATTGTCAGAAAATATGTCTTGTAGCAAGTTCCTTTGATAGCTAAATAGTTCAAAGCAAGAGATGCACGGTACTTCCTTTTTTTCTCTTTCCTTTAATTACTAATCTCATTTTCTTTCTTATTTTGATTATTTAGTGTCAGATATGTTGTTGCTATAATTTGCTCAAATCTTTTCAAAAAGTAGGTGGGGTGTAAATTACAAGTAAAAATGAAGACCATGATTGTACCCGTATCAAATACCTCATCTATGAGTGCTTAAATGGACTTCTTTTTATATCTAATTATTATCCATAGAACAGAAAGGAATTTCTGGATTTATATCAATTAGAGAATATGACAAAAGAGAAAAAAAAAAAAAAGAAAACACATAGGTGTCATTAAGTGTTTGAAATGAATCCACTATATCTGTTTGTCTCTATTGCTCAGCCCAGAAGAACACACCTTTCCGAGTCATACGGCTGTTAGGGAAATCTTAGCCCAAGCTATGTAATAACCCAAAGATCTACTGGCACAAACTCAGTGGTCTGCATCCACCAAAAGAGTCAACTTCAGATGCCACATGAAACAAGATTATAATAATCACATTTTCTATTAGGAATGTAAAGGGTAACAAGAAAAGATGCAAAGAAGCTTAACTGTCTGTTAAGCTACCTACCAACCTCCTTCCCCTGCTAGTCTGCAAATAGGTTACATCTCTTGGGCTGGGCTTCTGCCAAACACGCCATGTTTGGCAAGGCAAGTCCTTCCATTCCTCTGTGGCAAGTGGTACCTCCAAGGCTCAGAAGAGAATTTATCTTTTCCCAGCAGGATAATCAACAGGCAATAGGCCAGGCCATGGGACACAGATAAAAAATGACATTATTCCTGCATTTCTAGTCTTTCCCCCACCCCTTAATTTTGTCATATCACCTCTGCATTGTAACAAGTTACTGGTTGTTTTCAGGCAGCTTCTCTACAATCATGTGGCCAGTTAACTCCATTATGCCAGCCTCCAGATAATCAAATCCTACTATCTTATGAAGCTCACAGACTAGGACATTTTCTCTCACATTCTCTGGTTCTTTCAGTTGAGTCCTAACCACCAAGCAGACCCCTTTCCAGTAACAGTATCTGCTGTGATACCCCAGAGAGTTTTCTGTAACATAAAAATAGAAAAATGTTTAGTATCAGGACTCCAAATACTAAAACCAGAATGTATTAAATTCTTCCCTACTAATATGTATGCTTGTGCATCTCTGTCATAACATTTATGACCAGATTCACATTGCTCAATCCTTAATTCCTTTTTAATTGTGTTCTAGACTCTACCTCTCTAATTAAAAGATAAGGAATTTGAAGGTAGGTAGAGTCCATGAATTATATATTTTTTAAGAGCCTACAGAGTATTATAGCATTGGATGTTTAGCAGATCTAAAAAAAAAAAAAAAAAAAACTAGTTGGCAGAAACCTGATGAAGGGAAAACTTAAATATATGCACATTCTAATTTCAGCTGATTTTAACAAAAATTCAGATTTAAGTCATCTCCAGTGTCCTGAGCAGTGAGCTCTCATGTCCTAGTTATCCATTAAAAAAAAAAAAAACAAGTCTGATGTAACAACATGCTGTTCTTCACATATTCTTCTTCACATATTTATTATAATTCTCAGTATCACTCATAAAATATATATTTTATATATTTTTTTCTAATGCATATAAAAAGTTGTCATCTTTGCTTTAAGAATTACTTATATATGTATTCTTTTTAACATGCTTATTGTATTTTTTATTCTTATTCTGGATCTTGATAGATAATGGAAAGCGTGTATTATTGGGCAAAGACTTAGAATTCTATACTTCTGAATAGTATCCAGAATGTAGTTTCAGTGTGGTCCAAGCTTTAGGTTTGCTCAGCTAAATTAATTAGCTGTTCATTCTTATTAATAATTTCCTTTTCCCTGATTGTTATTTTACATGTACCTTATCCATTTTATCAATCCTAGAAATAACTTTAAATTATGCCTTAAATGTTGTCGAGGAACATGATATGTGAGAATGTAGGTTTGGCAGCAATATGAACCAAGATTCAATCTTAGCTCTGACTTTTAATAAACTCTAGTCTTGGGAAATTTATCAACCACTGCTTCTTCATATCTAGATAGGTTGGGTCTCACCTCTCCCACTTCCCTTTCTTGGTCAAAACTGCTTTGACTAATCTTGGAGTTTCATTCTTTCCTATGAACTTTAGATTATATTAGAAATGTAATTGACAAAACTTGTTGGTAAACTCATTTGCATTTGTTGAAATTTTGATTGTGATTACATTGATTGATAGAACAATTTTGAGAGAATTGTCATCTTCACCATTTTGAACTCTTCAATTCTTCTTTTATGTCCTTAAGGCTTTATAATTTGTTCATGAAGTATCTATGCTTCTTTTGTTATACTTATTTTCAGTTATGTTATAACTTGATTTGCTACAAAAAGTAGTTTTCTTTCTTCCCAATAGGTGTTATTATTTCTTAATATACTAGCTGGATCTCCAACACATTGCTGGATAGCAGTAATGACAGTGGGCATCTTTGCTTTGTTTCTAAACTTAAAGAGAATCTCTTTATTGCTAATTAGTGTAGTAAATTTACATATTTGGTAGATAACACAATCACGTTAAGGAATCTCTTTTCTATTATGGTTTGCTAATAAGTACATATATTTTGAAAATTATGAATAGCTGTTTAATTTTGTCAAATACATTCTCTGTATTTGTGAGTTGATCAAATTTTTTTCCCTTTCAAATTTGTTAAGGTGATAAATATCACTTACAGATTTTCTAATTTGAAAATATCTTTGCATTCTTGACATAAGCACTATCTGGCTTTGATTTATTATTTCAAGCTTTCTTTCTCCAAAACAGTTTATATGAAATAGGGGTTATATATTCTTTGTTGGTTTGGAAGATTATAATTGGAACATAGTCTGGTCCAAATGTTTTATCTGTCCGGATAGATTTTTTCCAAGTTTTTTTTTTTTTTTTAATGCTTAATCATTTAAAAACCTTTCAGGTTTTCTATTTCTAATGAGTTATTTTTAGTTATTATATTTTTCTAAAACAGGAAGTTTTTCAAATGTATTGGCATAAAGTAATTCATGAACTTCTTTTAAAATTCTACTGCACTGTTATGACTTCTCATTTCAAGAATTATTTATTTCTATGTTATTTTTTCTTGATTATTTTTTCCAGAGGACAGTCTATTCTATTAGAAGAAATAGATTTTTATTTTGTTGAGACGCCGTGGGTGGCTCAGGGGTTGAGTGTTTACCTTTGGCTCAGGGTGTGATCCCCAGCCCCAGGCTCCCTGCATGGAGCCTGCTTCTCCCTCTGCCTAGGTCTCTGCTTCTCTCTCTCTCTCTCTCTCTCTCTCTTTAAAAAAAAAAAAAAAAAAAGATTTTTATTTTGTTGTTTCTCTGTGTTCTCAATAATATCTAACATTATTTTTTCCCCTCCTTTGTTTGGGTTTAATTTCCCTTTATTTGTCTAACTTCTTGAGTTAGATGATTACTTATTAATTTGCATTTTTTCTTTTCTAATGTATGCATAAAGGGCTCTGAATTTCATTCTTATGACCAGTTTAACTTTTCTATGCAAGTTTAGATACCTATTTTTACCGTCCATTACTTTTTTCTTCAACACAGGAAATATTTTGATTTTTTTAGTGACTTAATGTTTTTTTAAAAATCACTTTTTCTATGTTTTTGTTATTTCCTTCTCCTTTTTTGCATTGAAAATGAGGAAACTGGTAAGTAATCTTGCTTTTGCTGAGACCTGCTACATGACCTAATATGTAGTTAATATTTAAATATATTCCATATGTGCTTGAAAAGAATGAGTATCCTTTAATTTGAGGGGAACATGATTCTATATACCCATTATATCAAGCTTTTCTATTGTATTGTCAAATCACACATAACCTTACTAATTTCTTAACTGCATTATCTAGCACATAATATGAGAATTTACTAAAATTATTCATCTAAAATTGTGATTTTAATTATTTAAGTATGTACAATAAGCTTTTATTTATATATTTTGAGGCCATTTTGTTAGGGTTATGTCATCCTTAGGGCTGTTCAAAATTTTTCTTGGTGAATTGCTCTTTCAATCATTGTGTAGTAACTTTCTCTTCTAGTAATGCCGTTTGCTTTATAGTCTAATTTGTGATATCAACATTAGCTGTATCAACTTTCTTTGTTGGGCAGCCCAGGTGGCTCAGCAGTTTAGTGCTGCCTTCAGCCCAGGGTGTGATCCTGGAGACCAGGGATTGAGTCCCACGTCAGGCTCCCTGCATGGAGCCTGCTTCTCCCTCTGCCTGTGTCTGTGCCTCTCTCTTTCTCTGTGTCTCTCATGAATAAATAAATAAAATTTTTTAAAAATCAACTTTCTTTGTTAATATTCACTTAGCATATTTTTTCCATCCTTTTACTTTCCTGTGTCCTTATGTCTCAGGTGTGTCTCCCATAAGATCATCAAAACAGGACTTTCTGAAATTGCCTTTTAATAGTCTTTTTTTTTAAGTCTATTTAAAAATAGACCTTATATTTTAAAGAGGTTTTAGGTTTGCAGCAAAATTGATTGAACTGAAGGTACAGAGATTTCCCATATATTCCCTATATTCACACACTCAGAGCCTCCCACACTATTAGCATTCCCCACCAGAGTGGAAAATTTGTTGTAACTGATGAACTTACAGTGACATGGCATTATCATCCAGAGTCCCTAGTTTACATTAGGGCTCATTCTCGGTGTGATCATCTATAGGTTTAGATAAATATATAATGACATGTATCCACCACTATAGAATCACACAGAAAGTTTCCACTGACCTAAACATACTCTATCCATCAATCTAATCCCTTCCTCCCCTCTGCCTAATGTCTGGCAACCTCTGATCATTTTACTTCTCCAGAGCTTTGCCTTTTCCAGACTGTCCTACAGCTGGAATCATATGGTATGTAGCCTTTTCAGATTGGCTTCTTTCAGTTAGTAATATGCATCTAAGACTTTGTCATGGCTTTTTATGGCTTGATAGCTCATTTCTTTAGAGTGCTGAATAATATTCCACCGTCTGGATGTATCACAGTTTATTTATCCATTCTCCCAAAGGACGTCATTGTTGCTTCCAAGTTTGGGCAATTATGAATAAAGCTGCTATAAACAAACATGTGTAGGTTTTTGTGTGGACATAGTTTTCAGTTCCTTTCGGTAAATACCAAAGAGCACAACTGCTGGATTGTGTGGTAAGAGTATGCTCAGTTTTATAAGAAACTGCCAAACTGTCTTCCTAAGAGGCTGTACTATTTTGCATTCCCACCACCAATGAATGAGAATTCCTGTTGTTCCTTATCCTCACCAGCAGTTGCTGCTGTCAAATGTTGGTTTAGGATTTTGGCCATTCTAATAGGTGTGCAGGGGCCTCTCACTGTTGTTTTAATTTGCAATTCCCCAATGACCTATAACGAGGAGCATCTTTTAATATGCTTACTTGCCATCTATATATCATCTTTAGTGAAGTATCTGTTACGGTTTTTGAACCATTTTTTAATTGTGTTCTTAATTGTCCTTTAATTTGTTTGTATTCGTTGTAGCAATGAATTTGGATTTATTCTTACCATCTTATTTGTGCCTTCTATTTGCCTTACTTTTTCTAATTATTTTCCGCTTTCTTTTGTATTAATCAAGTTTATTTCCCTCTCGTCCTTCTACTGGTTTGAAAATTATTTGTTCTATTTCTATTTTAGTCCTTATCCTTCAAATTTTAACAAGCATACTTAATTCAACAATCTAACATTAATGCTTCTATCCCTCTCTAGAAAAACATATTAGAAAACTGATTATCCTTTCAGTTATTATTGTCAACAATCCTAGTTCTATCTTGCTTTTAATCCTCTGCCCAAATTACCATTGTTGTTATTAAATTCTGCATCTAATGTTCATTTAGATTTACATATGTATGTTAATTTCTTTGCTCCACATTACTTTTTGCATCCCATTGTTTCTTAAAGTATCATTTTTAGTGTAATTCATTTGACAAGAGTCTGAGTGATTAGTTCTTGCAGTCTTTGTTTTTCGGAAAATGGCTTTATTTTGTTCTTATTTAAATAATTTATCTGAATAGAAAATTCTAAAATGCCTATTATTGGTATTTGTATTTTGAAGGTCTTATTTCACTCTTTTCTGATCATTAATGAAATTATTGAGGATTTTGCTAATTGATTTTATTATTTGTAACACATTGATCTTTTCTCTCTTGTTATTAAGACTTTTTTCTTTGTTGTTTTGCAATGACACTGCAATACGTTTACATGTAGATTTGCTTTTTGTTTTTTCACTCATAGCGTTTTTCAATATGAGGATTCATGTTGCTAATCAAATCTGGAAAATTCTCAGTCATGGTTTCTTTGAATATTGAGAATTCTCTATTCCATTTCTTTCAGAAATCCTATTACCTTTATTTTGGATTTTCTCATTCTATCCTCTATGACTCTTACCCTATCATTTGTGTATCCATTTATTTCCCTCAGTGTTGCAGTCTTCTTTTTTTTTTTTTTTAATTTTTATTTATTTATGATAGTCACAGAGAGAGAGAGAGAGGCAGAGACACAGGCAGAGGGAGAAGCAGGCTCCATGCACCGGGAGCCCGATGTGGGATTCGATCCCGGGTCTCCAGGATCGCGCCCTGGGCCAAAGGCAGGCGCCAAACCGCTGCGCCACCCAGGGATCCCTCAGTGTTGCAGTCTTGATGATATTCTCAGCCCTGTTTTCTAGTTCATTAAATTTCTTTAGCTCTATATAAATCTACTATTTAGGGGCAGCCTGGGTGGCTCAGAGGTTTAGCGCCACCTTCAGCCCACGTCCTGATCCTGGAGACCCGGGATCAAGTCCCATGTTGGGCTCCCAGCCTGGAGCCTGCTTCTCCCTCTGCCTGTGTCTCTGCCTCTCTCTGTCTCGGTGTCTCTCGTGAATAAATAAATACAATCTTAAAAAAAAAAATCCACTATTTACCCAGTATATTAGGTTTTAAATTCAGTGAAGAATATTCTATATATCGGAGTTTTTTGTTCACATTTTTCTTATTCTGGTAAATAACACCTTGTTCTTTTTTTGCTCCTAAATCTTATTTTAATCTTTTAAATAATTTTAGCTCTCTTATATGAATATCTCTTCCAGATAATTTGTCTATTACTATCAAGGTTTTTGGTTTCTAATCCTTCAGCAGCCTTACAAATTAATTATCTGCTGCTTCATGTTCATGGTAATTTCCAGGTGTGTTTTGAAACTTTTATTGGGAGGTCATTTTAAGCAAGCATTGTTTTTCCTAAGGGAATCTTGACTCTCATCCGTAAGGGAGTCTGGATAGTTGAAGTGTTGCTCTCAAATATTTTGGGATTTTCTTCCTCCATTCACCCCATGAGTATCATTCACATGGGAAAAACTTTTAAGTTTACTTTTCAGGGTAGGGCTTGAAGTACTTCTTAGGTAGGATAAATTTGGGCTCCAAACTCATTAAAGGCAGATGGAAACATGTTTTGATTCTACTCAAAACCAGAAAAGAAATACATATCTTGTATTTTTTCCCAAGCTAAGCAGTGAATCCATGTAGACCCCCTTTGGGCAGAAATGATTCAGTTTCCCATCTTTCGTTGGGAGTCTCAGCACCCATTTCACACCTTCTGTGGGATCTCTTTGGGTCAGATGTCTTATCTTCTATCCCTGGGAAGACACTCAAACCTAAGCTTTATCCCTCTCCCCACACATTGCACTCCACTCTGCCATGGCTTAAACGCAATATAATTCCTCTAGCTGTTAGCTCCCTCCTATCTCTGGCTTAAAGGAATTTCCACATCTTTCTCCTAAGCTTGGGCATATATTTTAAAAATTATATTTCAACCAGTAAACCTCGATGTTTATAATAGATTGAACTGTGGTCCTGCAAAATTCATGTGTTGAAGCCCTAACCCTTTAAGTTTAACCTCAGAATGCAGCTGTAATTGGAGATAGGGCCTTCATAGGGGTCCTTAAGTAAAAATGAGGCCATTCAAGGTGAGCCCCATCCAATCTGACTGGTGCCTTTATAAGAAGAGGAAATTTGGACATACAAAGAGAGACACCAGGGGTGTGAACACACAGAGTAAAGATCATATGAGGACACAGCAAGAAGGGGGCCATCTGCAAGCCACAGAAAGAGGCTACAGAAGAATCCAAATCTGCTGACACTTTAATCTTGGATTTCTAGTCTCCAGAACTACAGGAAAATAAATTTATTTTATATGGCCACTCATTTATACTATTTTGTTTTGACAGTCCTGGCACACAATTATAGTGTTTTAACACATTTATCTCCATCCTAGTCTACTCTGATTTTTTTTTTCAGAAATTGCTTAATTTTTAAAATCAATACCCTCATCCTCCTGACTTCCATTCCATAATATTTAGTGCACTTTTCCACACAAAGAAAACGCTTTACAGGAGCTTCCAATGCTATTAAAAAGCAACAAAAAAAAAAGTAAATAAACGGTGACAAAGGTAGTTTTGTTTTGTTTTGTTTTTAAAGGGGTATCTCAGTAAGATACATGGGGAGGGTAAAAGAACTGCCAGTTTTATCCACACAGTATTTCAAAGACTCTCTGAGTTCAGACTATTTCCAAAAACTGGACTAGTCAGACTACAGACTGACTTGGGAGAGCTGGGAGAAAGCATTTCTACCTTGGAGAAGTACTGAATTATTCCAGCTTCCTAGAAAGTCTCTGTATCTATACCACTCAGAATGTACCCAAACAGCCCAGACTTTGGAATGTCCCTCAACACAGAAATCACTCATTCTATCTATCACATCAGGCATACTAGCAATCACCAAAACAAACATGCAATATAACCTATAAAAACTTTCACCATTCAGAAAAGCCACTGGACTCATGCATGCATGACCTGTTCTCTGCTAAGATTTACTTAGTGACCAAGTGATCCTCTGATGACATCAGGAATGGATGAGACTGAACACTGAATGGAATAGGACAAAGCCAACATGGTTACTGGGGAGAAATGGATAGATTTAATATCTGGAAATTATACTGGGTAGGAGGAGGAATAGAAAAAAGGAGAAAGAAAGAGATCATTAGTGATGTTATCTTGTGTTGTCTTAGCAACTACCTGGTCAAATTGAATTGTAAAGACTGATTAAACATGGTATATGCCAAGTGATAGAAAGGAAATGTGTGGATTTGTATCTTACTGGATTGGGATTTTTGTGTCACTGACTTTGGGATCCAAATCACCTGTAAGTTGAATGTGTTCATATGATTTCACACAAGAAAAAAAAAAGCACGGTTCAGTTTATTGGGAGTGGATGCTGTGAATATGTGGATGCTTTAGGTAATAAATGTCCTCAAAAAAGACAAACAAGCAAACCTGATAAGGAAGGAGAATGGAAGAGAGAAAAAAGGATGAGGAAGGAAGAAATTCAGATCTGAGACTTTTTCTGTAAGAGACAACATCTCTTCACATCCAAATTAACCCAAAAATCTATGAAAGCCATTTTAGGAGTCACAAAAGCTAAAGTTTTAACTTTTTAATAAGAATCGATTTATTTGAGAGAGAGAGAGAGAGCACAAGTAGGGAGAAGGGCAGAGAAAGGAGAAGGCTCCCCGCTAAGCAGAGAGCCCAATATGGGGCTCAATCCCAGGACCCTTGAGATCATGACCTGAGCCAAAGGCAGATGCTTAACCAACTGAGCCACTCAGGTGCCCCTTAACTTATGTTTAATGATCTTATTCAGCACCAGTTAATCACCAGTATCGTAATGTTAGAAAAATATTCAGCTTCTCATCAACCTTGATGCCTCTGTAAATACTGTTTTATATATCAGAGGAAAGCAAATGTCAAAGACAGGACCTAATGCCAACTTGGCAAGGCATCTCCTAGTGATCTAAAGCAGGAGAGCAAATTCTAGAGCAAGATGGAGTTTGAATCCTAGCTTTGCTATTTGCCAGCTGTGCAGCCTTGAACAAATTACTTAACCTCTCTGTGCCCTAGTTGCTTCACATATAGCATAGGAATAATAATAGTACTTACCTCATTAGGTTATTGTGAATTAAAGGAGTTAACATTTATGAAGCACTTTTAACAGGTACCTAGTACTTAGCAAACGCTATATGTTTGTCAATAAAGTAAATACATATGTTTAATTAATTTGCTTTGCACAAGAAAGGAATGAATCCAAGGAAAGTCTGACTTGAATCAAACAGTTGCTTGGAATTCTGATAAGTTTAGATTATAAAATTAAAATAGTGAACTCATAGAGAAGGTCTCATAGAGAGACCTGTTTATAGTTTTCCAAGGTTAAATATGAAAACAGCACTACTTCAATTCATTGAAAATAACTGCAGCTTGAAGTAGCAAAAATTTCCACATCTTCCTGCGATAACGGAGTTTAATGAGGCAGGAATATTTAGGAAAGACACGAAATGTTTCACAAGTGTGGTTAGCTTTTCACCAGCCTCTCTGCTTGGGCCTTTGGCTTTCTAAAATTAATTTGGCAAGCCTACAAGAGAATTCTCTGACCTGATGTGTGCTAAGTACTCACTAATTTGTTTAGCGGGTGACCTTCCCCAGTTTCTCTCCAGGACACCTTTAAGGTGGGTCAGCGTCATACTTGACACTCACATAATTTGAAGATATAAATTACCTATAAGATTTTGAAAGAGGAATGAAATATTTAAAGCCTTAAAAACTTATTGTCAGGTGTAAGGGAAATAGGAAAGGAAAGTGACCACGAAAGAGGAAATGCTGCTACCCCAGAGCTGTCACGCTAGCCCGTTACAACGTTTCCATGTGTTGCTTATCCAAACTGGCTCTGGGAACAACTATTGCCCCCTGCTTTGGCTGACCAATTGGTGGTCCTCTACTGGGGGTTTGACCAAACTGTCTTCACTTGGAAATAAGCAAGAAAAGAATTCTCTGCTGAGATCTCATTATACCGTGGGCAAGAGTCACCAAAAGATGCACAGAATGTCAGTTAAGAGAAGATCCATGCCAAATCCCCAGGTTGGAGATCATTAATCCATTTCCATGTAGAGCTTTTATCTCTTACTAATGATGTGCTGAATTCCAAGCACTTTAATTAACTAAAGAATGGTCATAGATAGAACTATTGGCCCATTATTTGGTTTGAATAGGATTCAGAAAAACAGTTATATATATATATTATATTAATTATATATATAAAATATATAATTATATATATATTATATATAAATATACAATTACATATATAAATTATATATATAAATATATAATATATATTATATGATATTATATATATACTTCTCTGAATGTACGAGAGACTGCGCTAAGAGCATGCAAAAGCAAAAAGCACACTGAGTATACAGAATTGTTGATGTTTATTTTTTATACTTACATTTTAAACCACCTTATTGAGGTATGATTTACCTACATAAAGCTATGCTTTCATATGTAATAAAAACAACTTGATGAGTTTGGAGATTAATATACATCTGTGAAACCATTATCACAACTCTTGCCATAAACATATCCATAAAATTGAGGCCCCTGGGTGGCTCAGTGGTTGAGTGTCTGCCTTCGGCTCAGGTCATGATCCCAGGGTCCTGGGATCAAGTCCCGCACTGGGCTCACCACAGAGCCTGCATCTCCCTCTGCCTATGCCTCTTCTTCTCTCTGTGTGTCTCTCATGAATAAATAAGTAAAATCTTTAAAATATATATATCCATAACATCTCAATATTTAGAGTTACCAATTCTTACACATTGCTTGGTGGTGACTTTAGTATAAGGTTATAGATTTATTCATATAACACAATCATTTTCATAAGAAATTCATCCTAAATTTTCCTGTCAAAGTAGATAACTTTATAGATATAGAGGTTCTAGAAATTACACAACATGAATTGGGAGGGAAGTTGTCACTAGATACTACATTAAGTGGCTGTCTGCCTGTCTATATATGTTACCTCTCTGTTCTTCACTCTAAAGGAAAACTAGCAGAACAGAATTCAATCATCCTTTTTGTTTGTGTGCAGACTAAATGTGGAATCTGAAAAGTCTCACATTAAAACCCACAAAAGGAGGTCTCATTGACCTGGCTGTCTTGGTAAGCCATTATTCACAAATCTCTAATAGGCACAAGATTTGGAGGTGAGAAGCAGATCATTTTGGCAGGATTCAGATGCAACTTTGTTTTCAGAAAGTCAAGAGGGAAACAGTAATGTGATTACCTCCAATTTCAAGGCTATCTCTTTACAACTGGTCCAGGATGGGTGCTAAGCCCCTGAGATTGGTTGGTACATAAAGAGCCCAAGTCAACCATGTGAGACCTTGAACGAGAGGAATGAGAAGCAGCAACCGGTCAGGGACCAGCAGAGAATACAGGAGACAGGAAGATGAAGTGAGAGCTCTTTCCAGGAGACAAGACAGACTTTTTCTAACTACCCTGTACCTCCCCACAGAGGACCCAACTTTCCCTGGTTTCTTGCTGTTGGATGCTATGAAAGTGTTTCAACGGACTTTATGATCCAGCGTGATGAAGACTTGCAGGAGGCCCCCACCATGGATATTGTTACAAGCCTCCTCACCCTGCTATGTAATTCAAAATAAAAGCAATTCTAATGCAGAAATTGCAATTCTTACACTGGTGCCAAAAGTAGAGTTTCTATCTGAATATTTCAACTGTGTAATTTGGGTAAGATTATCAAAGCTGAAAAGCTCTCATTTCTTTGACTACTTCTGCTTTTCTGGTGGCCAGCATGCATTTATTCAAAAGATAGAGGAAGAAGAAGGGAAAAAAAGAGGAGGGGAGGAAGTGGAGGGAAGAGGAAGGAAGATGTACTGAACCGATGTTGTTTATTCCTGATTTCTTTTGTCAGGGCTTAGAAATTTCAGTGATGAGTGGCATGGCATTCTTTCAATGCCTACTTCTCCAGAAAGGACTTTAAAACTGGACTTCCCAAAGCACAACCTGCCAAAGAAAAGCAAGTAAGAGAACCAAATTCCAAGTGGAAAGACATGATGTCTGTAACATCTGAGCACCCAGAAAAATCTTCCCAGTCCGTGCATAATGGAAATTTGTTGAGTAAATAAATGAGAGCAAAAAGATTCTATTTAATATGATAGCACAACCAAGGTTCTATTTAATATAATAGCACAACCAACAGATGAAAAGAAAAAAATGTAACCAACCAGTTGTTATACCTTAAATAGCCACAACCCAGCGACTGTCTTGATATGTTTGTTGAGCTGACCTGCTTACAGGTTGCATTGACTGATGCATTTTTTTTCTTTTCCCGTGAAAGGACAAAAAGGGCTGCTGACCCTGTCCTCATCTCATTCTGTCTTGCCTGAAGTTTTCTTTGAGCCCAGAATCATTTTTTTTTATTTCACAAAGAACTCGACCTTATTTTCAAGGTCCCGGAGCAGCGAGCCAGTGCTGCTAGTGAGGTCAGGCTGCACACCTGAAGCTCTGTTCCGCCAGCCTGCCAGCTGGGCTCTCACTATCACATCAAAGAGTTCAGGGGCACCATGCACAGCACCAGCCTCTCTTCTATGCCTTTGTCACTGCTTCCCTGCCAGAGTCAGGCCAGGATGAGAATCTGGACTCTGCTACTTACCAACCAAGTAACCTTGGGCAAATCTTTGCTTCTCCAAGCTTCAGAACCCATACCCTAAGTGAAGATAACCACACCCACCTCATTCATCCCTCTGTTTGAGGAAGGATTATATGACAATAAATCTTTCATACATATAACCTGGAATATGCCCCATGACCATTAAGTGATGCTTTTCTCTTTCTCTTTTGCCCCTTTACCCACCTATTACATTTCTCAGTAGTGCTAACAAGAAAGCAAAAAAAAAAAAAAAAAAAAAAAAAAAAAGGACTGCTACTGACTCCCCGGACCTCCCTGTTGTAAAGTATCCCACTCAATAATTGCTAAAACACCCCTTTCTTCAGTCTCAAGCTGAAGGCAGCTAGATTAATTTCTCAGTAACCTCTGAGAGGAATTTTATAGGTTTTTTCCCATATTTGCTTAGAAACAGAAGATACAAGATCTGAGCTCTTGGAGCCAAAGTGTTTCTTCTATTACTGACTCACAAGGATCACAGTAGAAATCGGGAAAAAAAAATGCTCATCCCAAGAATGATTAAAGTGGTGTGAATGCAGCCTTGCTCATGTCAGTTGATCTAATCAGCACTCTCACAGTAGGAAAAGAAAATTTCTGCAATATCCAGTAATACATTAAAACCTCATGAATCAATTCTTTAATGCACAGAAACAAAAACATGAAATGAGCCATGTCCCTTGAGGTGATCTGGTTTTTCCCCTCCTCTAATCTGTTTCCATCAAGAGCCTAGAGGTGGGAAAAGAAAATGAATGGGTCACTTGTGTAGCTGTGAGGTCATCTGATGTGACTGGAGCCAATGGGATGGCTCCAGTTTAAGCAAGGGCAGCCCACACCATGCCAACACTTCCAGTAGCAGCGCCAGAGCCATTCACTCCTCTCCCACTGCGCAGGGAGGTGGCACTAAAGAAAGTCCCTGGGGGTACTTCCTCAAAGCTGGAAACCCTCGTGATTCTTCTACATATCACTGCTTACCTCTATTTGCCCTGGTGGCAGTTACCCAAGTTACTATATTAGAAAGCAGTCCAGGCTTGATTTCTGTGTGTGATTTTGGACGAGTCACTTGACCTTTTATTCACACAGTGAATATTTATTGAGTACCTTCTGCATGCCAGACACTGTACTAGGTGCTGGGGATATGATGGTGAGGAAAAGCAGACCCAAACCCTCTCCTTGTTGGGTTATGAAGAGATGATTATTGATAATGTATAATTGCAGGTGGCACAGTGGCTAATAACAGGGAGATCTGACCTAGTAATGGAGGTTGGGGGGCCTCAGGCTGGTGATCAGATTGCAGCCGGGATTTCATTCTCCACTCACTCCCTTCATCACGTGCCTTTATGCAGGGCATGAAGAGCACAGAGCCCTGTATCCAATCCTGCGATATGGAATCTTGTAAAAGCAGCATAAAAATACAACAGATGGGATGATTTCAAAGGCACCAAGCATCTGTTTATTTAGAGGTGAATCTTGGAATGGATCTTGAAAGGTAGAGATTATCGATGGATGGAGATAATATGGCGAAAGGTGAAGAGGCAGACATTGTGTAGATAAGAAGGAAACCAACCATTGCAGACCTGGGGAAAGAGAGGCCGGTGAGAGAGGGAGCAGGAGGAATTGTTTCTAGAGGGCTCCTGGGGTTATGCCTGGAGCTAGCATTAGCCTGTAATGTTGGAGGACCTGAGGACAGTGTGTGGGTTTAGAATTGGTAAAGATGGAATGAAAAGCAGCTCATGTTTTGTTTCTCTAAATGAAAACAGCTTCATAGCTTTTTCCTCTTAGCTTTAATGGTAGTACACACTCTTCATAAAACACTTCCAGCACTGTAAAAGGTAAATGAAGAAAATAAAAAAAATATATGTCTATTCAAATATTATCCATTAATATTTTGGCATACAGATTTTAGATTTCTTTGGCACACAGATGTGTGTCCACAAAAACATACAATATGACTTTAAATGATGTCATACTGAGAATATTATTTTGTAAACTGCCTTTTTCCCTTTTTGATATGCTCTGGGCATCTCTTCAATTCAACAAGTGTACAATGTTGTCATCATTTCTATGAAGTTAGTGGATGCTACTATATGGTTGCACCACAATTTATATAGGTGGTCCCATGTTGATGGATATTATTTTTCAAGTTTTGACTCCTATTACTAACTTTCTGATAACATCTTTAGAGAAACCAGGGTATGCAAAAAATGTCAACCTGCCATTGACACCCAAAATTAGTGTCTGGTTGAGGTTCACTGGGTACTATTCACATGGACACTGGTCAGCTGTAGTGTACAAGCAGGGGGATGTAGTAGAAAGTACACTAGGCTAAGATGGTAAAGATTCTGAAAACTCAAGACTCTCAGCTTTTGCCTGATAAATTTAGAAAAGTCACCAACTATCTGAATCTGAATTTTCTCAGATGTAACTGAGACAGACGGGGAGAGTAGGGTGGTCATATACAGAAGGGAAAGACACTTTCAGATTACATAGCACTTCCCAAAACACTAATTCAGAGCAAAATTAATAAGTATTCTTTGGTAAACATAATGGTTCTGTTGCAAAATAAGTTTTAAAACACTGGAAAAATTTTGGAAAAATTATTTATGGAGATATAAAGGAAAGAAATATTAAAGGAACAGAGGTTCTTATTTGGAATTTAGCAGAGAAAGGAGACTCTGTTTCTACCATGAAGAAACAGGAAGCATCATTCAGCATCATACTATGCAGAACCCTCTATAGGACCATAGAAGTCATTCTATACTACCTTATAAATGGCATCCCTGTACCTCACAACTTGTCTCACCCTGCAGATACCACTCAATACCAACACATTAGTTGTGGGTGAGAGGTTCTTGGTGTATTTTCCGAGGAAGTGGCAAATACTGAAAGAGTAGTTGAAATAAGAATGATATTCAGGAAATATGAATCAGGTAAGATGTGCTGGCATCCATTTAGATTAGTTCAGTATCCATTCTAACTGAATGCCTGATACATCATTTAAATATTGCAACTGGTTCGATCCATAAATGTCAACCCTGAAAACTATCTTAGCAATTATCTAATACAACATTTTCTAAGATATCTGAGCACCATCCCTGTAAATGCCCATTAATACAAGGCAATTTAGCATTGTTTAAGACTCAGTCATAAACCCAAGCTGAGTTCAAATTCTGACTTCATTTCTCACCAGCCATGTGATCATTTGCAAGTGACTTAATGTCTCTAACCCTTGGTTGACTCATCTCCAACCAGAGACTTGGCTAAAGATTTACATTACACACAAATTCAGAGTTTGCTACTTATTTTTTTTATTGGAATTCGATTTGCCAACATATAGCATAATACCCAGTGCTCATCCCATCAAGTGCCCCCCTCAGTGCCCGTCACCCAGTCACCCCAACCCCCCGCCCACCTCCCTTTCCACCACCCCTTGTATGTTTCCCAGAGTTAGGAGTCTCTCATGTTCTGTCACCCTCACTGATATTTCCCACTCATTTTCTCTCCTTTCCCCTTTATTCCCTTTCACTATTTTTTATCAGAGTTTGCTACTTAATATGTTCAATAAATATTAGCTGTTACTATTGCTGCATTATTTGAAAGGTTCTTATTAGGCATCTCTTGGCAATAGCATCAGCAGGTATTCTACTAAGAAATCCCAATAATCAAAGGTTGTGACCCTCTACTACCCATTGTGACAGGCAGACATGACATCTTTCAATTCAATCCAGTATTATTCAGCAGACACACAGAAAGAAGGTATAGAGGGCTAAATCCAGATCTTGCAAAAGCAAAAAACTACTACACATTTCTGTGAGCTGTACTGGACAAAAGATATAAACCTACTTCAGAACAGATTTTTGAAAACCAAACTTAAAGTATTGAAAACCAAAATAATATATCTATATAATTTGACTAAAATTCAGTTATTTTATTGTGTGGATTCTATACTTTGGAATATTTAGTAGGTATAGCCAAGGAAAAAGTATGAATTTAATAGGAAATGTCACCTTAATTCTTTCTGAAAGTTCTTTTACTTAAGCATCATAGGTACAAGCCTTGTCACCAGAATTTCATGAGACTAGAAAGGGAAGTGGTATGTAATCTGATCTTCTGATTGAAATGTTAGCCCCTTAGGCCATTTTCTCTTTAAAACCTTCTATATTTTTCGCTTTTATCTTTTGTTAAATAAACTCACCCTACTGGAAATTTAAATATATAATTAAGTTGGAAGACATCACCTCTGTCTTCGTGGAGCTTGTAATCTAAAAACAGGAAAAAGCAACACACATGAAACAAATAGAAATATGAACTACTGAGATATCAGGCCCATTGGAAAGGGCCAGAAGCCAGTTTTAGAGAGGCTCTGGTCATAATAAACTTTCATTCCAAGTGATGGTAAACACATAGTAAATAAACAAACATGATAAATAAGTAAATGGATATTTAAAAGGGCAATTTCAGAAAATATTAAGTATTAAAGAAGACCATAATGACAAAGTCTCATGATAGTACTTGGTGACAGTGGGAAATGGTTGGGGAAGGCCTTCTTGCAGAGGTGACATTTGAAGAGAAAATGAACTCATGAAAAGGAAGAGCAATGTGATCATGTCAACATACTGTAGTCCAGACTCATGATAACAAATTCATGAGCTTTAAAGCTAAAAAACATTTGTTGAGGTCAAAAAAAGAGAAAGAAGCCAATGTGGCAGAACCCAAACAATGCAAGAATGGACAGGGTGGGGTGAAGAAGAGCTAGAAGCTAGATGATGCCCTGTCTGGCAGATAGCAGCAAAAACTTTACACTTCATTCAAGTATTAGGGGCAGCCATCCAAGAGACTGGATCAGAAGAACTGTATGATCTAATTTACTTTTTCAAAAGACCTCTTTGCACTACTAGGTATTTACCCCAAAGATCCAAATGTAGTGGAACAATGCGTACCTGCACCTCAATGTTCATAGCAGCAATATCCACAATAGCCAAACTGTGGAAGGATTTGAGCAGTCCATCAACAGATGAGTGGATAAAGAAGATGTGGAATATATATACACAGTGGAATATCACTCAGCCAATAGAAAGGATGACCATCTTACCATTTACATTGACATGGATGGAACTAGAAGATACTATGCTGAGTTAAATAATCAGAGAAAGACAATTATCATATGGTTTCACTCCTATGTGGAATCTAAGAAACAGCACAGAGGATCATAGGGTAAGGGAGGGAAAACTGAATGGGAAATCATCAGAGAGGGAGAAAAACCATGAGAGACTCTTAACTATGGAAACAAACTGAGGGTTGCTGGAGGGGAGGCAGGTGGGAGGATGGGGTAATTGGGTGATGGGCATGAAGGAGGGCATGTGATGTGATAAGCACTGGGCGTTATGCACAACTGATAGGTTGTTGAACACTACATCTGACACTAATGATGTACTATATGTTGGCTACTGAATTTATTTATTTATTTATTTTTATTTATTAATGAGAGAGAGAGAGAGAGAGAGCGAGAGAGAGAGAGAGAGGCAGAGACACAGGCAGAGGGAGAAGCAGGCTCCATGCACCGGGAGCCCGACGTGGGATTCGATCCCGGGTCTCCAGGATCGTGCCCTGGGCCAAAGGCAGGCGCTAAACCGCTGCGCCACCCAGGGATCCCAAGCTACTGAATTTAAATTAAAAACAAAAACAAACAAACAAACCCCAAAAGACCTCTTTGGTATTGGGGGAGACTGGATTATGATGTGGAGAGAGACTTGAAAGAAGGGAGACTACTGTCCATCAATGTGAGATAAATACTGCTAGCCATTCACTCAAACCTAGTTTTTTCTTCTTGGGCACAAAGCTACAAGACATTTCCTAGCGCTTCTTGTAGCCATGTGTAGTGCTTATTACTGGAATGTGAGAAAAGTAATGTTTGGAAAGAGATCTGTAGCCCTGGACTTTGGTTTCTTCTGCCTTAAGTTTCCTGGAAAGGTGATCACTAGACAAATAATTCCTGAGTCCTTGAATGACTATGTGGACTTATAACACCCACATCAGAATTTTACATGAGAGGGAAATTAAATTCCTCATTTTTTAAGTGAAAGTATTGTTGGGCTTCTTATTTCTGTTGCTTTCTCATTACCTTAATAAATACACAAGGCAATAAGAGCAGCATGCAAACACATGTGCAAGTCTCTCCATTAGAAATGCACAAGGTTGTTAACTTGGGGAGTGTCCTTTGGAAATTATTTAGTACTGAACTTCAGATTAGAAAAGCAACTTTACAAGCTATTTATATCAACTAAAATCAGAGCATCAAAAAAAAAAATCTAAGTAATCAGCCAAATGTTTTCCTTCTTGGAAAACAGCCAAAGAAAGCAAAGTTCTACTTGTGTTCATCCCTATAACCATAAAAATACATTTATCAAGGTAAATTTCAAGGCTTTTTGCTTGTTTGAATGCAAATAAACCCTCATCTTTAATAATCTAAGCAAACAAAAGCAGCACCATTAGTGACTGGCTGATACCTGTTTCCATAGAAAGGGGACCAGGCTGCTCTGCAGGTGTCTAGGCACCTCCCAGGACCTACCCAGAATGCATTCTAATTCCTTGCATGGGTCATGAATGGAAAATCTTTTCATAAAATATAACAGGTAGCTGAGAAGAAATTGATAGAAGACTATTTTCATTCTTCTTGCAGCAAAACTTACTAGTTGCTTATCTAACATCCATTCGTCCCTTCCAATTTATTACTAAGACCTTGATTTTTAAGTGGGCACATTGATAGGCTAAATTAAAGACTACATTCCCACTCCACCCTTGCAGCTAGGAGTAGCCATATAAAGATTTCTATCCAGTGAGGTGTAAAACTGAAGTATTATTTGAGACCTTCAGGAAGTCTTCTTAAAAAAAGTTTTCCCATTAGGGGGTGCCCTTCCTCTTCTCTGCTGTCTGTAATGCAGATGTAATATCTGACCCAGGAGTGACCTTAAGGGTGGACATCAAGTACTAAGAATGACAGAATACAAAGATAGAAACTTGGGTCCCCGAAGAATCATAAAACTCTCATCTCAGCCCTGTGCTAACTCCCTCCAAGCTTCCTTCAGGCAAGAAGAAAAAAAATCTTGTTTAAGCTACTATTATTTGAAATTTTTTTCTATTTCGTATAGTGAAACTTACTCTTAGGTTGACAATATCCCATGTTCAAACTTAATTTCTTTATTTTTTTAAAGATTCATTCATTTATTTATTGAAAGAGAGAGCATGCACATGTGAATGTGTGTGTGTGCAAGCCTGGAGGGTCAAAAGGAGAGGGAGAGAAGCAGACTGCCCACTCAGAGCTAAGCCAACCTTAGGACTCTGAGATCAGGTCCTGAGCTGAAGTCAAAAGTTGGATGTTTAACAGACTGAGCCACCCAGGTGTTCCAAAACTAATTTCTAAAACTTCCAGTATCTCAAGATTCCATTGAGTTGTATATTGGTCCCTTTTTAAGTACTGGATTCTCCAGAGATACAAAAGAATCATGTAACATTGTCTTTATTCATACATTTGCTCAGGCTAGGTGAACAGGACAAATTCAGAGAATAAAGAGTAAAAAATAATAGTAACTAGTGCTAAATTGGAAAGGGACTATGACTTTTAAAAAGTGGAAACGAATAAGCTAACTGAGACAAGGGTAATAAGGGAAAAATTCATAGGCAGGCAGGCCATGAATTTGGCTTATATGATGGCCCTTTATAAAAAGCAGTGGAATATAGTGATTAGGTCCATGGATTCAGGAGCCGGACCACCTGCGTTCAGATCCTAGCTCCACCACTTATTAGGTATGTGGCCTTGAGCAAATTATGCAATCTCTCATGCCTCGGTTTTCTAATCTATTATATAGAGGAAGTAATATCTACCTTATAGAGAATTGTAATGATTCTATTAGTTAATATATGTAAGTACATAGAGTGACATACCATAAATATTCTGTAGGTTTTAGCTGTAATGATTCTGATTTGGACACTTTTTCTAGTAACATCACTCTCCTGGTTTTTGGAATCTGTTCATACTTCAGGGTAATCATAGTACTTCTCTCCTGGACCATTTCACAGGTGAATAAGAGGATGCAAACTGGGCCAAAGAATACTTCACCTTCTGGCCACTTTGATTATTCCAAGAAGTAAACATGTGACCTAACCTAAGGCAGATAGGGTATTCTCTAGGACTTTTAGAACTGAAGCCGAGAAGGAGGGATTCTCCTCTTTTAGGGAGACTAGTTAGAGATGAACCTAGAAGCTATGGTTCCAAACTTACTGAAGAAACTATTTTAAGAGGAAAAAGCTGATAGTCCTGAGCAAGCAGGGTCGCTGCCCCAGGCCATGTGCCTCAGGACCCTACACTTTGGAGTGCCTCCTGGACATGTTTAAGGCCCCTCTGGAGTATGAGACCAGTTGGGTTTAGCAGTGTCATCTGGGTGAGCCCTGAGCCTGGATGGAGATACATGTGTACCTGTTCCCTGTCTCTTCCCTCTGGAATGCTCTCAGGTCCACTATCCTTGCACATAGGCTTGAGCATCTGGTCAGTATTTGTGTCTACGTGGTCATCCCAAGGCCCAGGCCCTGCCTTCATGTTCCTTCTGCCCAGTGTGGTCTCTTTTCCAGGAATACATAAGATCAGGCAATATACAGGGAGATGTAGAGACAAAAACAGAGAACATTCTAGTGATAGTTCAGGCCCACAGAATCAGAGGTGCCTGATTATTGAAGCCCTTCCTTTAGTTTTATGAACTATTCCAACATCTTGCCACTAAGTTTTATCCATTTGTCCATTTGTTCATTCATTCATTTATTTTTACTTGAGATAGTTCAAACTGGACTTTTGGTACCCCAAATGATGATAGACCAAAAAATAGCCTTAAAGAAAGTTGCAAGGAAGAGGAGTGGATACCTGGCAAAAAGGAAGAGCACGAGCCAAGCCCCAGAAGAGAAGTGATTTAGAAAACCCATTTATGCAATGTCAGTGTCACCACTCATTAAATGTGTAGCTGAGATGGGGCATCTCTGCCGCTGTTTGCAAGATCACTATTTCTCACAAGGAAAAATACAAATGCATCAGAACCCAACAGTTCTGCTCGGATTTTCACCCTTCTCCCCATTCTTATGGAAAGCTGGTTTTTCTTTAAATGGCCAAGAGATATTCCTCATCTGAGATAACTTTTCTAAACATACTCCCAGGGACCTTCTCTGAGGGTCCAAGAGACTTTTCCAGGACATCCTCATTTGCCCAAAGGCATCACCATGCATGGTGTACATTTACATAATCTGGACTTCACCATATACTTTTAAGGTAGTTTCTTAATTCTTTTGTTTCTCTGCATGTCCTATGTATCACCTGTAGATGAAGTCCTGGATACGCCTTAGGGATAATGTCAGTTCTGCCAAACGAACATGAGAAATGATCTCACTTCCTTATGTTTCAAGCTCCCTGCCTAGAAAATGAAATACATATGCAGTCCATGATATAAATGTAAAAACCAGGAGTGTCTCCACATACAAGACACAGATGCTTGCTTTGACCACCTCTAAAATCTTGTTTAAATCTATATGAGGCCTAATTTTTGTGGAGTTCTCAGTATCTGGATTTAAATTATTCTTTTTGAAAACTTATACCATGTTTGTGAAATTAAAATATAGATTTTGAGTCACAGACAACTTCAGATTTTTCCCCAAGTCAACTCTATTGTTGATGTCCATTAAAGAACATTATGCAGATCAGCAAGGCTACCAGAGTCTTATTTAGATAATCATATTGCAATTTTAATAATTTCATACCATTAAAAAGAGTAAACCTCTCATCTGCCAGAATAATAGTGAATTTCCCTTCTAAGTCCATATATAATAATGAATAAACAACTCAGGTATCAGCCCACCGGGAAGTGGATGCACACAGTAGACTCATTGTCTGACTTAGCTGATAATGTTCTACAGCCTTCCATGTTCACTGACACTTTCTAATGCTGACAAAGTTCTCTAAAACATTTTGGTAGGTCGGTGCATCCCAAGCCTATTATGTATCTTGACACACATTAATGTCATAATGTACCTGAGGCTGCTGTCAACCTGCCCATATCTCCATGTTTCTAAGCCACACTTTTCTGTAAAATAGAAGAAAAATAAAAGTCAACATTGTGACGATTAATAGGAATAAATGAGATAATGAATGTGTAAACTGTACATAATGTATCATTGGGGTGTTTTATGCTTTGCCTGAGCACACAGTACCATTGAGAAATAACACTTTTCCGACATCCAAAAATAATGAAAGCAAGCTTAAAAAAAAAAAAAAAAAATGTGTCATAGTAGCAAAACAAAGCCAAAGAGGACTTCCATTCACTGCACAGAAGAAAACTTCACTGTCTTCTTTCCCTAGCTCGTTAGCTGCTCCTATATCCCCTGCCCTCCTGTAAACCCCTCAAAGACCTCTGTTGTCTTTCTTGTCCCTTCTCTATCTTCCAGTGTGACTCAGCTCACCATGGCTTGTTTTAATCCTTCCCTTTGCTCCAACCTGCACAAGTCACAAAAACAAAGTCAGCAGAGACAGAATGCTCCTTCATATGAGTAGGAGGATCTGTTTTTGTTTTTTTAACCTTTTTCTGCCTTGGTACTTTTCCTGAGTTATTTGGTTGGTAAGAGGTTAGAATCTACTCTCTCTCTTTTTTTTTTTTTTCCTAATTATTGTAGGCCTTCTTTTAAACAGGAAAAATAGTGAAGTGTAAATCAATCTGTGTATATATTTCCTTCTCATGTTTTACCACTCATCTCTCAGCCAGTATTAAGTTTCCCTCTGTAATTTGGTGGCCTTAATTCCAAGTGAACAGCGGTGACAGCCATGTCTCATAACAATCATTTGGTTGTCTGCTACTTTAGTCTCCTAGTGGACCCAGGGCTATCTCCCTTTGATTAGGCTTTCATCATATATGTCCCCAAGACTCCTCAGGCTTTCTTAGGAATCTGATCCTATATCGCTTCTGTCTGAGAATGGCAAAGTTATATTCAAAGGAAAGAAATCCTAACAATATCACCTCAGACACCTGCAGAAATAGGTGGAGTCACATTTTTGGTTGGGGTTACAAGGACTCATTCAGTGCTTCTCAGATAGCATTAGCCAGTATCTTCCACCTGGGCAGCAGTATCAACTTTGTCTGCCAAGAACAGCCTGTTTACCTATAATTGAACTAAATTCCTCCTGCTGGAATAGAAGCCCAATTCTTCTTATTTTGTCCTCATTACCTAAACAAATGACTTGGGTCCTATAATACCAGTTAAGCCACAATACTATGCTGGAAGGTTAATAATACATGAATTAATAAAAGAGGATACCTTTTCAGCAGTGGTTTTATAATGGCAGATAATGATATTAATAAAAATGAATAATCAGATGGCTAATTCTATTTTAAATAGGTATCATGGCCTGAAGCCCATTAACTGTGCATCAAAGCAAACAGTCACAAACAAATTACTCAGAGCAAATCTGTGCCAAAGTTATTTTATTGGCACCTGGTAGGCATTTTGACTACGGTAGCATATAGTAACCTCTATGTAAGATTCTCCTATTGGTGCAGGTATTAATTTTGGCAGTGGAATTAGTAGAGTACTTTTGTGTATTATTTGAGTGGTATATTTTAAAGAATAAAACAAGAGAGAAGGTAGTAATAAATGGTTTATATTCCTAAAGTGAAAGGAAGAGAAAGAGCTTATCCAATAACCTTTTGTCACAGAGATAGCTAGTAATAACATGCAAATATGTAACCTGCTCTCCCTGGACATAGCTCCAGAAAAAACTCTCCATTGATGAGGATCTAAGTCCATGGCCCTGAAGAGAAACCTGTTCTTTATATTAATGTGCTGAGCACAGTTGACAGGGGTAAGGTCAATTTTGATTTGTGACGCTAGGATCCTGCCAACTGAATTCATAACAAGGCTGGTTTATTGCATTGCGGGGAATAATTCTTGGTGACAGACTATTTTCAAGTACCAATTTATTTATATCCAGTGTTCAGGGTCTCTTATTAAGGAAGGGCACATAAATCAGATCATCCTGGCTCCAAACACAGGAATTATGCTGATTGGGGTGTTCTTATTATGCCACATTTTATCCAGAGTCAAAAGAAAACTAATATCACACCTCAAATGCACGACAGTGAGCCATTCAGCAGCTAGAGGATTATTAAAGTCTTTAAAACTCCTTCAATGGGAATATGGCAATATTACCATGGATTCTCACTAGGAAGCAAGACTTGAATTCAAAGGGCAAAGACTTCTTTGAGTTCCTGATACTGTGGCTGCATCTTTCTTGAGAAAAAGAGCAATGAAATAATATCTCCAAAAATGAAAATGCAAGAGAAACTATATGGTGGGGGGGAGTGAAACTATTCTTCAGAAAAATCAGAAAATAACGTATGTGGGGTGGCTGAGGCGGAATGTCAATGTTTGGTTCCTTCTTACCAGTGAATTACTACATACAAACTATTTTAGAGTCTTCTTGGCTTTGGAGGATGGATTAGCAAATCACATTCATACTGAGGCAATTAACCAGTAATGGAAAGTATGGCTTCTATCCAGCTGGCTGTTCATTCTGAGATTGATTGGACTGTGATCTGACTCAACTAGTCAACTCCAAAAAAGAGCTTCATATGGGTATTTCATACTGGCAATAGAGCCTGTGTAAAAATCCCCATGAAATGAATAAGTGCTAGTTTCAACTGAACAAGCTTTTTAATTTGGAACCCAGTCTTCCAGATAAATGCTAAATTAACTATATAATTGCTTTATTCTGATCCTGGCGAGGGCTACATGTAGGGGTGCTCTAATAATTGTACAATAGTTGAAAAAGCTATTAATGTTCATAAATAACTTCCACCTACATGCTACCCTTGCCAAAAGCTCTTATGCAATGGCTGTATATCTAGGGGTGGAGGTCAGGAAACCTCATGAAGATTGGTTTGGAAAATGGGCTGAAGAATGGTTCTATTAACCTTTAGTGCTTGTAAAACTCTTACCCATTCCTGGTTCAGGTCTGATTATGAATCAATTTGGTTGTGTTAATAGAGCTGTTGCCCTTTTCTTCTCAATGCTAAGCATTAATAAGTTACCAGAAAGGCAGACTTGGAAAGGCATAGTCATTAGCTGGGGTTAAAGACTCAGTAGTAATTGAAGTGAATGGAGAAAAAAGAATTTGAGAGAAAAAGGACAAAGTCAAAATATATATAAAAAGCTAAGGCCAAGCCTTTGGTCAATTTCCTGTTCTTTGGGAAGCACTGGTTTTTATGTCATGTTATTTTCAGGATACTAAATGCTGGTAGTTTAAAAGAGAAGAAGGGAGAGGGAGAAGGGGATGGGGGAGAGAGAGACAGAGAAACAGAGCCAGTACACTTAGACTCCACTTGGTAACAGCATATTGGAATTAAGATGCAATTCCCTGGAATATGTAACTTGAATAGCCTCTTCATCTGAGCCACATAGGTGAGCCCCCAGGGATGTTGCATTTAATTGCCAGGAGTGAAGGAGGATAAAACTTGAAATGGCTCAAAGAACAGAGCAGCAGTAGGAGCCATAACATCTGTCTTTCTCTGCAAATGGACCTGATAATATGTCAGCATAAAGCCACAATTTCTGCTTGTATCCACTTAGGTAATGCTGACACATACAACTAACAGAAAAACCTCCAAACCTGGAAGGCAGTTATTTCATTAAGGCAAAGCCCATTTAACTTGCTATCATCATCTGGTTATACACAGTGCTGTGAATAAATTAAATAAGGATTCAGAAACATTCTGGCTGTTGTTGGTTGACGTGCAATGTAAAAATACAAACACCACCAATCATTCACATGCCAAAATTATGAGGGAGAGAGGAGGAGGCGAGAGAGAAACCTACCTCAGACATCAGTGCAAGTGTAACTGAAGGCAAGGCCTCATAGTAGCTCTTAACATGCCAGAAAGTGTTGTAACATCAACTCTACAGATGCTATTTCCCCAGATCTCTAAGACCAAATCTATATCAGAGATTTTGTAAAAAATCAATGCATCTAACAAGGAGCTCTTGACTGGCACCTGGAGCCCATTTCTCCCATCACTCCTGGAGCCTCAGAGCTGACCCAAGCCAGAACCCTTGTGGACTTCAACAAACCTAGCAGGATGAAAATGCCACCTGCCCTTGAGGAGAGGTCAAGGGCCAAGCTTCAAGCAAATTTATTTTGGCTGGAGCCTTCTTGCATCCCACATCCCAATCTGGCCACTGACCAATACTGTAATCCTTTGGAAAATATCCTTAAGAATTGGTGCCAATGAGGTTTTCAAAAAGTGACTGAAAAAATGGATAGAATCAGAGCAAGATGAATTTGTAAAGACTTCTCATGTTGTAAAAACCACACAGGGCTGGTACATGGGTTAAGTGTGGACTGCCCTAAATGTTTCTGGAAAAGTTAGTGAATAACTAAATAAATACACAATTTGTCGCAAACTAAACTCAATTCTCTCTTAAGTTGCCTAACTTCTTATATCATCTGAGTCATCCTTTTCTTCTGTTTTCTTTTCACCAGGTAACAAAACCAAGTATATGCCTTAAATAGAGCAGTTCAGTATGTGTGTAAAGAACAGAGGATAAAATGAATAAATTTTAACACTTTATTAAAAAAAAAAGAAAAATTGTATTCACTTTCCAAACTCCTTGGACATATTCAGGTTCTTCTTAACTGGGACAATGTACCTACATATTTTTAAATTTAACACTTCTCTAAAAGAATCTTCCATTTCAACCAGATCCAGAATGCCACACACACTCACTTTTTCCTCTTACCCGTAAAACTTCCTTTAGTCTGTCAGGAATTCTCTTCCATAGTATTTTCCAGGACACTTTCTATATACACATCCTTTTTCTGGTATATATTGTCTCCATTTTCCTGTTCTATTTTAACATTTACTCCTTGACATTCTGCATATTATTTTATCTATTATCTTGTTATTTTCATGTTTTCCCTAACTTCTTCTTATGTATAATCTACTATTCTTATAAACACAAAAAGATATTATATTTCTTGATGTCCTCATAGCAATTTGCATTAGTATCTTTTATATCAAAGCTCAGGAAAAGATTTTTAAACAAGTGACTAAACAAGATTTTGCTGAGATTATAAAGCAGAAATCTCAGAGCATAGATCCCAGTCTATTTTCAAGATAACTTTCTAATTTTCTAAATTATACACAGATTTCTCTACCTTTATCAACGACACTGTACATTTTCATTTTCAAAGAATAAAATGTATTTTCTTTGCTTGTAGCTGAATTTAGATTGCCCGAAAGCAGATACCAAGCTTAAGATTTTAACTCAAGTAGTTTATTTGGGAGGCGACTGCAGAAGCCCCAGGAGAGTGGGGAATTGAGACTGGAAAGGGAAAGAAGCCAATACAAGGTGCAGTCATGAGCAGGATTCACTGGAGACAAGGGCCATGAGAACATGCCTCAGAGCTGTCTCGCCTGGGGCAAGGGTGGTGGTGGTAGAAGAAACTGGGATATTTATCTACCAACTTCCTTTTGACATTGGGTTAAATCTCTGCTGGCATCCCACCCCCACTAATCAAACTTTTTTTTTTTAATTTATTTTTTATTGGTGTTCAATTTACCAACATACAGAATAACCCCCAGTGCCCGTCACCTATTCACCCCCACCCCCCGCCCTCCTCCCACCACCCCTAGTTTGTTTCCCAAAGTTAGGAGTCTTTATGTTCTGTCTTCCTTTCTGATATTTCCCACACATTTCTTCTCCCTTCCCTTATATTCCCTTTCACTATTATTTATATTCCCCAAATGAATGAGAACATATAATGTTTGTCCTTCTCCAATTGACTTACTTCACTCAGCATAATACCCTCCAGTTCCATCCATGTTGAAGCAAATGGTGGGTATTTGTCGTTTCTAATGGCTGAGGAATATTCCATTGTATACATAAACCACATCTTCTTTATCCACTCATCTTTCAATGGACACTGAGGCTCCAAACTTGATTAAAATTTGCAATTTGAAGCCATTGGCAGGCACAGGAATGGGGAGTGCCAGGGGATATCTATGCAAGACATCAATAGTGTCTGCTATACCGTGTATCTTAAAGCCTAAGTATAACTATTAGCAGAGAAATGATACTGACACCAAACACTTCTATAATTTTCATCCTAAAGGAGAGGTCAATGGCATTCTTTGGAGAAGTATTCAAGACAGCAACAATGTAGTAAATATGCCTACATAGGGGCAGCCAGGGTGGCTCAGTGGTTTAGTGCCGCCTTCAGCCCAGGGCCTGATCTTGGACGAGTCCCACATCAGGCTCCCTGCATGGAGCCTGCTTCCTCCTCTGCCTGTGTCTCTGCCTCTCTCTCTCTCACTCTGTGTCTCTCATGAATAAATAAATAAAAATCTTTAAAAAAAATATGCCTACATAGAGCAGTGGTACCCTGAAAACAAACAAACCAAAAGTGACTCTATACGATGAACTTCATCCCTTCTTTAATCTGCAAAACTGTCCTTGGTTTTAATTTGATTTTCCTAGGATCAAGATGTTGAGGAGCTTGGTGAATATAGGGATAAAGGACAGGCCTGAGAAGATGTCATATAAAAGACTGATGCAAAGAAAACAGGAAAGCTGTGGATTTTCTTGCAAGTTGCAATTGGTAAGAAATTAACATTTATAGCATCTTAGGTACAAAAGCTTCAACCCAGATAGTAGTTATGCTAACTCTAGACAAGCTTCTATACTCCATTTTTCAATGGTCTTTTAGGGAAAGGAACATGAAATTTTAATTGGCAAGTTTCAGTTGGCAGAAAATTAAAAATTAACCTTCTATTCCTCAATAGCTTAAAGATGAAGTTCACTGGGCACTCCCTGGAAAAGGTGGCTGTCAAGAGAGCTGCTGGCAGTTTACTCAGACTTTACTAGTTGACAGCACTGATAGAAACAGGTTGAAATTTTCTTGCAAAGACACATCTGACTTCAGGTCTCCCCATTGGCAAAGAGGCAAATTTACTGTCATCCCATTTAATTCTCATCTCCCAAGAATGCTTTACTCATTAAGGGGAGATGAGAGTTTCTATAGAAGTTCCTTATCAGTGGCACATTTTCTTTTTTTTTTTTTTTTTTATTTATGATAGAGAGAGAGAGAGAGAGAGGGAGGCAGAGACACAGGAGGAGGGAGAAGCAGGCTCCATGCCAGGAGCCTGACATGGGACTCGATCCCGGGACTCCAGGATCGCGCCCTGGGCCAAAGGCAGGCGCTAAACCGCTGAACCATCCAGGGATCCCAGTGGCACATTTTCTAAATGCAAGTCTCCTGAATCCTTGGGCTGCCTCTGATGCATGGATACACATCCTTCTCTGTGAGGAATGCGGAGAAAGACGGGTGGCATCAACTCGTTCCCTCCTCTCTGTTCAAATGTTTCCTCAGATGGATAGAGAGAAGAGAGGCAAATAGAAAGGGGGTACAGAAGGAGAGAGTTTGCAGCACAGACCCACCTATCCTGGGGAGGGCAGAAGCAGAAACATGGAGGAAGAATAGGAGGCAGTTTAGCAAAACTGGAAGTGGAGCCTCCTGCTGTCTCTATACCAAAGTAGTATGACCCTGGAATATAATTCTGTGTCCTTGTTTCTAGTGAAAGTCTCTGAGTCAAGAGAATGTTCTTCAGGTGTAAGCTTCAGATGAAATAAGTGGAATCTGGGAAAATAATATTCTTCTGATACATGATGAAAAAAGAGTTTTACTCTAGGGCAAACTCTTCCTAAGATACTGAAGGCTCAAAGGTTCCAGATACTTCAAGGTATCCTAAGATCTCAATGAAAAAGAAGTGCACATCTAAATCTGTTTTATTATTTTTGGGGTCCTGAGATACACATACGGAATATCTTGTAAGTCAGCGAATTTCATGCCAGAAGAAATGTATAGAATATTCACCGTCTGATGATCATTGGGATATTATATGAAAGATCTCTCCTTGAGGAGGAAAATGGTCGGATTATATTTACAATTCAATTTGATAGACATTTTTATGTGCCTATTATTACAAAAATGAGCACAAACTGTCCCTGGTGTCAACAAGGTCAAAGTCTAACAGAAAAGCTGGGTATAGACCACTGTAATAATAAAGGTGATGTACCTTGGACACTTAATGCAGAGATGAAGAAGCACTGCTTTGTCAAGAACATTGGAGAAGCCCCTCAGAAAAGGACTAGAGTGATTATTTTGTCCGGTAAAGCTGGGCTCCTTTTATTTTCCACTGGGCATCAGCTCCTAATCCTTGTTATCAGCAAAGGACCAGATGAACTCACTGAATGAAGACACTGAAGGGAGGCTGTACCCTACGAATTGGCTCTCCTTGGGTTTTTTTTCCCTTTTTTTTCACATTTATTACTTTATTCTAGAGCTTTCAGCTAGCAATTTTCTTTAAACAATATAATCAACTGATTCACTGAACAGTAAGATAAAATATCATTTTCTTCTTGGTGTAGAGGCTTCCCAAGACCTGCCTGACACACAAAGTGGAATATTTACCCAACTCACAGATGAGAATTGTGGCTATGTTGAGAAACAGTGATGTTTCGGGGGCTGTACCATCAGCCTAGTTTTTTCTTTCCTCTCATAGGTATCACATTCTTTATTGAAGTAAAACCAATGCCCAAGGTACTGGAGCCTGAAGGAGTTTGATGGGAAAAGCAGACTGAGCTGCTCTGATTTGGGCTTTGCCCTTCCCACAGTATTCTCTTCTCCCCAAATCTGCTGGCATTGTCTCCTGTTAAATTGCTTGTCAGAGTTTGGACAAGACTTCCTTTGGTTCTCTTTCATACTATGCCACAAGACTTTCACAAGTCTGGAGCCTTACTAAATATTAAAGGCAAAGAAAGGGGATATTATTTAAGAAAAATCTTCATACATGAAAAGAAGCTGGTAAGATTTTCACCAGACTTATCAGGCATGTTTGAGAAGTCTAAACTTTGTAAATTGAGGTTTATAAGGCTTTCATCCAGGGCAGCACCTAAAATGAGTAGTTCGTGATCTCCAAGAGCAGGTGAAATTCAGTCCACAAGACCTGTGTAACTCTTGATAAGGAGACAATGCCACAAATAACAGAGAAAAAATTAACAACAACAACAAAGATAGGGTTAAATATGGCCTCCAAATGAAAAATCTCAAGACCAGACACACAATACAGTGAGCCGCCCTCCTCACAGGCATCTCTGTGTAGTCTGCTTCAAGATCAGTGTGGGTAGAGACATATTTCTTTAAACAATGGTTAATGATTCTCTTGAGGGATATTGGCACTCCCAGCAAATATCAGAAATTTAAAAGCATTTATAGTTAAAGCAACACATTTTTGAGGCTCCCACCTGCCAGAGAGTCTCTCAATATTCTTCTGCCAAAGAACTGATACAAGCATCACAGACTCTTGGCTGAGTGTTTTTTGCTATTAAGCCCACTATTTTCTATCTCCTTTTTCCTGTCACATGGGAACTGGTTTCCTAGAGGTCTGTATTCTTTCACAGGTACGTTCTCTCATTTAGCCACTCACCTGGAGTTTGTCTGCTTTGTTTTGCTTCTGTCGTACAGCATAACTATAGACAAATGTAGGTACAAATCCTAGTCCAGTGATTCATTAGGACTATTTATCTTGGGCAAAGTGTTTTTAACTTTCTTAATAATAAAAATGGAGCTAATAAATATCTTACAGGGTTGTCTTGAGAGATAGATGAATTACTTATGCTTTATAAAGAGGCTAGCATAGCTCCAGGCATGTAGTAGGCACTAATATAGTAGGCACTATATTTCCTTAATGGAACATAGATGCTTTCTCTGCACAAGGTTGTGTGATAAGTTCATATGAACATATTCTCATGTAGGAAATTTATGTCTCAATCACTTTTCCCCAGAGGGAATCACTCAGCATCATTCAGCTAGTCCCTGGTATTCTTGAGACCAGTATCATATTTCTGTGGCTTTGTCATATGTTTCTTTGAGGAACTCAAAAAGACTTGGTCTGACCTATCTTCATAGACCATTGTTTTTAGCTCATTCTTCCAAAAAAGTGATGTTCTATAGTTCCAAGAAAGAAAAACAGTTCATAAATCACAGAAATAGAATGCTGTTTGTGGGTGGTTACAAACAAAAATTGTGTATATATGAGTGGGCAGAACCAACAGAGGCAGCAACTTTAGGGAAGAATGAACCATCGTTATGCACAACGTGTTTAAAACAGGACAACTTTCAAAGAGAGAGAACAAATGTGTGTTGTCACTGGAGCAATGTTGAAACATCAGGTATCAGTTGCTTTTCCTTCTCTCTCTCCCTATTCTAGATAAAATCCATGGTGGTAAAAGTTAGCTAGGCCAAGTAAATACAAATATTGGATCATTATGTTGTACACTTGAAACTAATATATCCTATGCCAATTATATACACTTGAAACTAATAGATCATATGCCAATTATACTTCAATTATTAAAAAGTTAATTAGATCATAGATGAAAGGGTAGAGGATGGTCAGTGCAGTATTTTAGAAAACAGATTTAGATGCAATCCAACCAGATGAAGCTTTAGGGATTCCATATTTAAAGAACTGAATATAGAAGGAATAAAGGACATAGTGAATAGCCTGAGAATCCCCAGTGGAAATAAAAGGTTAGACACTGAAACCATAAAGTTGAAAATAAAACCAAAAGTAATGAAAAAGTAATTCTGCCGAGTAAGAGGGAAGAAGAAATGTGACCAGGATGAATAAGGAATTAGAGTCATTTACCTTGAAGAGCAGAAGCTTATCAGGGCACCTGGGTAGCTCAGTCAGTTAAGCATCTGCATTCGGCTCAGGTCACAATCCCAAGGTCCTGGGATCGAGCCCCACGTTGGGT
The DNA here is from genome assembly GCF_048418805.1 of Vulpes vulpes. Classification (NCBI taxonomy): domain Eukaryota; kingdom Metazoa; phylum Chordata; class Mammalia; order Carnivora; family Canidae; genus Vulpes; species Vulpes vulpes. Next base: position 126,736,803 of record NC_132783.1, on the reverse strand, counting down.
TCCCTGCTCAATGGGGAGCCTGCTTCTCCCTCTTCCCACTCTGCCTGGGCTCTCTCTCTTGCCATCTCTCATTCTCAAATAAATAAATAAAATCTTAAAAAAAAAAAGGAGCAGACGTTTATCAGTGATGAGGAAAATTGGGGCAAATAATAGGAACTTTAATAAGTTTCATCCGATAAGTGTTAACTTAATGCGAATCTTGTGCCAGAAGTGTGCTAATTACTGGGGTCTGATAGTGGGCTAAGCAGTTGGATTTAAAGCAAGTGGCCAGGGTAGAGGTTCAGGTCCTTTCACAGTAATGCTGAGTTCCCCTGGAAATCCAAATGCTGTTCTTTAGGCTGTGAGGCCAGAGAAAACTAAAGCAGGAAAAATGGGCTGAAGTGAAAAACAAGGGTCCAGAGGGAAGACATTCAAAGACACCTACATAAATTGCATTTATTTCAGGAGCTACATACACATTTCACAGGGCAACTTCCTTATCAGAATGTAAAGTAATTTATGAAGAAACACAGTGATGTTATGCACACATATGCAACCCATGCTACATGTTAGCATATATTTTCAAATTAAAAAAGACATATTTCTATTTTTTCAGTGTCTGTTTCTACAATTTATTTCCCTATAAAAGCATCTTTTGTTTAGACATTTCCACAGAGCATTGCTTGAGGTTTTTTTTTCTTACCTATTTTTTCAAAGAAAAATATTTCCCTTAAATGCCAAGTACTCTTCAAATGACTAAATAAAAGAACAGTAAAGTTATTGATTAAACATTCTCTTCTTTTTCTAAGTCTCCTCACTTATGCTCAAGGCTGTAGAGAAAAATACAGCTTAAGAAGACAAATAACAAAAATACATTCACAGCCACTTTCATGTTTGAAGAGGTTAGGAGGATTTCATGTCTTGATTCTTCCAAATGTAAATGGCATTCAGACTAGATAAAAGGGGAAAAAAATCAAAAATGTTATAACAAATCACCCACATCAGTGTGGCAGAGTTTCTTGCTTAAAAGTCCTTCAATTAGATTCCATTACTATAAATGGAGGTGAGAAATTGGTCAACACAACCCAAGACAAAAAAAAAAACAAAACAAAACAAAAAACACCACACAATGAATACATACTACAAATCCAGTTTAATCTCAGTAATTTTGAAAGAATGGTATATTCATATGAATGAATGGGACATGTCCAACTAGCATCACACTACTTAAGTCCCTTTAACACATCAACGTCCAGTTAATATTCCTAAAATATCATGTTTGTAAAGTCAATAACAAGACTTCATAGCCCTGTTCAAGACTGCCAATGGCAGTCAATGGCATTTACCTCTTATTGCTTCCTAACACATCCCACTCCATTCCTTAAGACACTTCCCTACAATTTCTCAGTTTTCCATTATGTTCTCTTTCCATATCTCACTCTCAACTACCTGTCAGATTCTGACTTCTCCTTACCAACTTAAGGCTTACCTCCATTAAACATAGAATCAGGTGAGTGACAGGTAACTGACTGGGCATCTATTCTGCATGAGCTAAGATGTCATGGAGAAGAATGGAGGGAGAAATGATTAGATACATAAATACAAATCTTACCAAGGAACTAATGATGAAGGTCAAAGTACAGTTTCCAGAAACAATCCCAGGTCAAGTTCATATGCAACAAAGGCTTAATTATACAGTGCAGAGAGAAAAGGAACTCCAATTTAAAGGAGTTAACTCAGCTATATTTTCCAAGAAAGGTATGTGTATATAAAATATAACATAATAATTCCCAGGCTCCTCTAAAAGGTGCTTTTACAAGTGCTTTCTTTCCCCATCTACATCATAAGACTTTCAGAGACAAGGAATTTTTATTTCAGCACACCAGTGGCTACCACAGTGGGGATCCCACTGCTAGTTCTCAGTAATGTTGGCTGAATTTTAATATACTTCACCTTTGCTCCTGCTGAACTGTACTTAAATATTTCAGAATGTGGCTAAATAGAGGTGCTCATCTTCTGTTAGAATATGTGCTGCTATAAACTGAACATGTACTCCCAAAATTTGTATGTTGAAAGCTAATCTCCAATGTGATGGCCTTTGGAGGTGGGGCTTTGGGAGGTGTTAGGTCATAAGATTGGGATCAGTGACCTTATAAATGAGGCCCCAAAGCTCCCTTCCCATTCTGCATGCGAGGATACTAAAAAAAAAAAAAAAAAAAAAATAATAATAATAATAACAATCTATAAACCAGGAAGCAGGCTCTCACCTTAATCTTGGATTTCTCAGCCTACAGAACTGTGAGAGATAAATTTCTGTGTGCTTCACAAACTGCCTGGTCTGTAATTTTGGTATAGCAGCCCTAATGGACTAAGGCATGGGCATCAACAGAATCACTTTTTTTTTTCTTAAATTGGAGAAATGTTTGAACACGAAGTACCAAATCCCAGCTTGGAAACTCTAGGGTTTACTGGAGCTCATCAACAATTAGAATAGAGTGCCTGGTGCACTGAAAGAAATGAGGTGCTTTACATATGCTTCTATTTTAGTGCCATTGAACTATGTGTAACTGAGAAATTAAATGTGTTTTCACACAAATAGTTTTACCTAGTGAGTCCTCTTTACCCTGGAAGAATTGAAAGATTCCTTGATTTATGACAGATTTTTAAAAATTTATTTATAAAATGAAATTTCATTTGAAATCTTTGATAATTTGATTTCATGTATTATCATTAACAAGTGGCTTACGTGTCTGCATTCCGCAAGTTATTTAAAACTCTTATTAGGAATGTATAAAGTTATTGAAACTATTCTTTCAGTGTTTTGAAATTGCCAAGTTTTTATTCTGGGCGCAATTATTGTTGTTGCCTATTTTGTCTTTGATCAAAGGGATTATAATAAGTCTGGCTTCTGGGATGGCGCAGCGGTTTGGCGCCTGCCTTTGGCCCAGGGCGCGATCCTGGAGACCCGGTATCGAGTCCCACGTCGGGCTCCCGGTGAATGGAGCCTGCTTCTCCCTCTGCCTGTGTCTCTGCCTCTCTCTCTCTCTCTGTGTGACTATCATAAATAAATAAATAAATAAATAAATAAATAAATAAATAAATAAAAATAAGTCTGGCTTCTAAATTCAGTATCAGGTTAATTTTTTAATATTTTATCAGCAAATACATTCTCAGTGGCGTCACATTTTTGTCCTCTAACAATTGGTTTGTTATTTTCTGAAAGGACCAAAAGTTATCCAGACTACATCTAAAAATTGAATTAGATAATCAAATTATATAAGACAGTTGGCATTATATTGGTTTATTTACAAATAACTAAAGCAAAACATTTCTTCTAGAAACTGGAGCAGACTTTTCTATATAATCAATAAATTGACTCAACAGATAAAACCAAAAGGGGTACCTTAGTGTGCTATGAATTACGAATGAAGGCCAGAGGATTCTAAGCTAGGGAAGCCCATAGGAAGTGTAATGCTAAGAAGCTAGCAAGTATAATGCATGACTGAAATAATTTCCTTTTTTTTTTTTTGGTATCCTACAAAGGATCAGGAAATTGTTCCTCCTACCCTTAAAAATCTGTAAAAGAGGAGAGGAGGAGGAATAATATGGTTATCTTGAAATAATGACTCTCTTCTAAGTCACTGAGATTGGTTTTACACACACACACACACACACACACACACACACACACGAGAATTTAGTTTTCTCTCCTCTATACAGTGTGCTGCAAAATTGTGGTGGTTTCTCTCTCTCTTTCTTTTTTCTTTCTCTTTTTTCTTTCTCTCTTTTCTCTTTTTCTCTTTCTTTCTTTCTTTCTTTCTTTCTTTCTTTCTTTCTTTCTTCTGTTTCTTTCTAAGACACTGGATTACAAAAAACATTTTTCATCACTGCCTTACTTGTTAACCTACACTGATTTTTTTCCTTTTTTTTAAGATTTTTTTTATTTATTCATGAGAGACAGAGAGAGAGAGAAAGAGAGAGAGAGAGAGAGGCAGAGACACAGGCAGAGGGAGAAACAGGCCCCATGCAGGGAGCCCAATGTAGGACTCAATCCCAGGACTCCAGGATCATGCCCCAGGCCAAAGGCAGGCACTAAACCACTGAGCCACCCAGAGATCCCCTACATTGATATTTCTACTTTAGCTTTATTTCCACAGTATTTCACAGGTGTCTGATCATCTTTCAAATGATTAAGTGAAAAGACTGTCAAGAGAGGAAGGGGTGGTGACATCAGCCACAGTGTTGCTCAGAACACTCAGAAGAGAGAGGATGAAGTGGCTTGTTCTACTTCCAAATCAGCAGCAGCAGACCAATTCGGTGTCATGGTCAGAACACAAGTGGGCTCCACACCAACATGTCACCCTCCCATCTCAGGAACAATGCTTCAGAAATTGAGCTGTGATAAATTGGGTACATATTTCTGTTTTACATTAACAGAGTCTATTTTAATTTAGGTATCAAATCCACTGAAGAAGTACATGCCTCACAATCGATAACTTTGTTTTACCCACAGCCCTGAGAAACTAACAATATTAACACTGCATCGAGCAGCCTTTGAGAGCCTCAGGGTCACATGTGATTTCAGGCTCATTCTTTAGCAAGCCATTTAGCAGCCCAGGCAAGTCACTGTCATATTTCTGCAAGGGACACGTCCAGTTATAAGAGGTGCCATATTCAGGAAAGCCCAAAGCCCTGATGACCACACCGAGTATATGGCATTGCTCTTAGCCAAGATTCAGTTTAGAAATTCAAGGTCATTTTCTCATAAGCAATTCTGCCTAAAAATATGGTTGACATTTTGCTCTGATCAGGTTACCAGGGGAACAGAGCTAGCAAGTTACCCAAAGGTCAGATTCTGACATTGCAGGGGAAATGGGGTTTGAGAAGCGCAGTTTCGAACATATTTGCAATACCTGTGAGACAATCCAATGGAGACGGCATGTGGGGATTGGATAGTCCTGGAATACAGATGATAGATCTTGACTGGAAAGAGAAATTCAGGAGTTATTTGCATATAGGTGGTGTTCAGTGATCTCATCTAGAGTGAGCAGTGAGAAGGTCCAGGATAAAGGCAAAATCTGATATTTAGAAATCTGATAGGAGAGGATGGCTGAGGAGGAGTGGCTTCGTAGGCATGAGGAAAAATCCATGAGAGTGCCTACAGCAGAAGCCTATGAAATAAGGGTCTTCTTAAAAGAAAGAGAGTATGGGGGACGCCTGGGTGGCTCAGCAGTTGAGCATCTGCCTTCGGCCCAGGGCATCATCCTGGAGTCCCGGGATCGAGTCCTACATTGGGCTCCCTCCATGGAACCTGCTTCTCCCTCTGCCTGCGTCTCTGCTTCTCTCTCTCTCTGTCTCTCATGAATAAATAAATAAAAGCTTTAAAAAAAAAAAGGAAGAGAATATGGTCACCTTTGTGAAATGATGCTGAGATGATTAAGAAGTGTACATTTGCTTTGCCAACCAAAAGTTACCCATGAATTATAAAAAGCATTTTTAGTAGAATGGTGAGGGCAGCAACCAGATTGGTTTGAGTGAGAAAATGAATGGAAAGTAAGAAACTGGAAACAGCACATGTAGAACTCTGAGCAAATTTGACTTTGATAAACATTTATAAATTGTGTATTTTACAGCCAATTGTGTAAAACAACTGTGGTTTCACCTAAACACAAATCCTACCTCAAGAAGAATTTGCCATGTGTACTTGCTTCTACTGATAAGAGATTCACATCTCTGGTCTTTGTCTGAGTGTTTGCTTTCTACCTCCAATCCCTATTTGCAACTTTTTAGGGATTTTCCCAGATCTTGCTATCTGGATGCAAATGTTCCATGAGTTAAATTTTCCTCCGAATTAAGTGACCATAACATAAGGCTTGCATTCTTGATCATGGCAGGTGTCTCCACCTGCTGCTGCACTATTATTTCCATTCCTCTCTGTATTGGGCATTGGCATTGATCACTGGCTTGGTTTTCCCTGAGCTTCCTTGATTCTACCAGTCACAGCATTTGCTTTCAGGACTACCTTTCCTCTTTAAATACTTGCCCTCTCCAGGAGGATTAGGCTTCTGGAATCCTTTGGAGCTCAACAAAATCAGTGACAACACTTTTTAATGTAAATGTTTTATTAGTAATTATGCTATAAGCATTGCTCTAGACACTTTTGGTCAGGTTCTTGCCAATCACCTGGGGTTCCATAATTAAGCCATCCAATTGCCCCTTACAGACCAGTCCAACATCATGCTCAGTACTGACTGCAAAATGATCACTATTCTATCTTTCTAGTCTGACAGGATCCCTCAATCTACACTGTTTTGACTTATCTGTCAGCTTTAATATGAAGAACTTTGTGGTCTAGTTTCAGGAGATGCAAGGACCCATTTATCAAGTTCCCACAGTTTTGGTTGAACTTAATTACCTATTTATTTTAAAAATTCTAAGATTATACTTAAAGAGATACAAATATCAGTGAGTTCCAAACTTTACTGACTTGTACCACAATCAACAAAAAAGAAAAATAATAATATTTGTGTATACCATTGCTTTGTATACTATGAACAGTATAATGCATATAGTAAAAAGAGAGAAGATGAGGTATAATAAATATGAGTAAAAATTTTGTCTTCAGGGTCCACTTTCAAAAATCACTCCTTTATTTTCCCCTGGTCATTGTTTATCTTGCTCAGTACTCAGAAGGTTATTTCTAATCCAAATACTTTCATGTTTGTTCTGGGGAATTCTCAACTATTATCTCTTGAAATATTATTTCTACACTGCTCTTTGTATTTTCTCCTTTCTCAATTTGTGGCAGATGTACATTGGACTTTCTAAATTTTCTATGTCTCCTCACTACCTTCTACTTTCCATTTCTGTATCTTTGTGCAGTGTTCTCCTACTTCATCCTTCTCTCTTCAGCTGTTTCCAGTCTTCTGTTCATTGTATCTGTTTTCCTTTTATTCCTGTAACAATTTTACAAAGTTCTAAGAATCATAATGTTAATTTCAATACATCTGCTTGTTTCATAGTTACTCCTTGTTTTATTATCACTGATTCCTTTATATGTCCCTATTCCATTATTTATCTTTTAAGGGACATAGAAATCATTTACTTAAGTTTTTTTCAGGTTTTTTAATGTTCCCCATTTGGGAAATATAGATTTCTAAACTTGTTAAATGTATTGTGTGCTTTTCATTGCATTGAACTTCTCTGTATGCAGGGAGGCTGTCCTCTGTATAAACCCTTTATAGCTTCATGAAGTCCCCAGTGTTGATGGTGTAGTGCCCACCACTCAGGTCCTCTTAGGGAAACTGAACTAAATAAAGAAAAGCATTTTACATTCCTAAGCTTCCGTTTCTACTTATCCCCATAGACGCTTGTCTTTTTCTTTTTTAAAGCATTTCTTCTTCTTCTTTTTTTAAAGATTTTATTTATTTATCTGACAGAGAGCAAGAGAGCACAGCAGGGGGAACAGCAGAGGGAGAGGGAGAAGAAGGCTCCCTGATCTTCAGGGCTCTGATCCCAGGACCCTGGGATCATGACCTGAGTCAAAGGCAAGTGCTTAACTGACTGAGCCACCCAAACACCCCATTTTTAAGTATTTCTGCTTAGAGTCTCCAGAGATTTCCTTTTTCTAACATTTAAAATTTATGCTTTTTCTTAATTTTTATAAGTACCCAATATTTTTTATGAGCTTGAAGCAGATGAGAGAGGAGTCAGCATGTGCTCAATTATCAATTCACTCTCTTGATACAGAAGTCTTGCTCTTGGTCCTTGCCTCGGCTTTGCTTTCAGTCCCATAACCAACCCAGGGCATAAAAGAAAAATTGAGGTTGAGTAGGCAAGTGACTCACTCTCTTTTGAGATATCCAACCATTGCATATTCTAAAATGATCTTTTAAGCAGGAGGGGGAATCAGGGAACATGTGTCTGTGGTCTGAAAACTGGACAGGCCATTACAAATATCTATTCTTAGCTCTGCTCCTGACTTTTGAAATAGCCTAGGGCAAAAGCTGCTGTCTCAGCTCCCTATTGATGCTTCTTACTAACCTCAAAAGACCTTTCCCCTCAATTCAATTTGAAAATACACCTCTGCTATGAAATTGGCTAAGAGTTTCTTAAGACCCAAATTTTCCTAACCCGTGAAAACAAGATCTTGAGTAAGAAAAAAGACTACCCAATTTAGTCTGTTCTTCCTTTTCTCCCCTATCCTCCTTGCAAACACAAAAGGAAACCCACTTCTTTCATCTTTCTCCCTGGATCTCATTAACCAACACTTAAAAAAAATATTACTCTCTTTCATGCCCTCTTTTTCTAATCTCCTAAAGAGTCGTAGTCTCCAAATAGAATTAAAATTCTAGTAAGAATATGACATTAAAATGCTCTATAATTGTTTAATAAAAACAGATCTTGAGGGTCAGAAAATACTTTTTAAAAGATTTCACTGAAAAGTGCTTTCAGGGATGCCTGGTTGGCTCAGGTAGTAGAGGATGTGACTCTTGATTTCGGGATTGTGAGTTTGAGCCTCACATTGGGTGTACAGATTACTTTAAAAAGTAAATTTTTAAAAAAACTGAAAAAAGAAAAGAAAAATATTTTCAAATGTGTAAGAAAATTGAGCACTGGACAGAAAAAGCAGATCTAAAAATGGATATAGATTTAATAATTGGATCTAGCAATGTGGGAAAAAATAGCATAGGTACTATAAAAGGTATCAAACTTAAATTTTTACAAAACAGCAGTAATTGTGTTTTTAAAAACTTACCATCACTGAAATAATGAGTGAGAAAAGAATTAGGGTATATTTTCATCTTGATACTTATATATTATCTCGGTAGGAAAATGTTCCTTCTGTATTAGACCATATGCTGTTTTTATTACTTTTCTTAGTGGTATGAGTCACAAATTTATCTACCATATTCTTTCACCCTAATGGTGAAAGGTCTTAGGCACCAACAGCCTTATTCATAGTCTCTATCTTCTTAAATATCTCTGCTCCCCTTCAGAGAGATGAAAAATAAGAATGGTGGGACCCAGGTGATTATGCGCTAGAAGGAGCTAGTTTAGAAAACACTCAACAAAGCCTCTTTGGTGTGATCTGGACCAGCAGCTCTGTCCAGTAATTTTGCTAATCAAGATATCAATTAAAAATACATGATGTGGGGGCACCTGGGTGGCTTTCAGTCAGTTAAGCATCTGCCTACAGCTCAGGTCATGATTCCAGAGTCCTGGGATCGAGCCCCCCATGGAACCCCTCTCAGAGCTCCCTCTCCACAGGGAGCCTGCTTCTCCCTCTCCCTCTGCTTGTGCTCATATGCTCTCTCTCTCTCTGTCAAACAAATACATGAAAATATTTTTTAAAAAGACATGATGTCTGGTGAACATAGCATAATGTAAAGATTTGTTGAATCACTGTGTTCTATACCTGAAACCTATATAGCATTGTATGTCAGCTATACTTCAATTTTTTAATAAAATGGACAACAGAATAAACTTAGGAATTATGGCAAACTAAATATGTATTTATCAAGAGATTTAAAAATTACAAGAATAATGAAAATTTAAAAAGAAACAGACATCAACAAATATCTGGAAGATAAAAGGTGGATGAATGAATGACTTAGAAGAGCAGAGGATGCTGAAACCCAGGGCTTGAAGAGAGGATACTTATGCAAAGAATGACATTTCTAGAAGCCTAAAATGCATAGGATTTAGAAGCACCAAGTATCATGGACGATGCAATGAGAGAAGGTAGAAATGAGGGAAGTATTAATTAAAACTCTATGAATCAGAGAAGTTAGACCCATAGGTCTCTTCCTCCATACCATACAACTACACAAGGATTTCTTCTCCCACAAACTGGAAGAACAAAAATTTTGCTCAAGAGGAATTGATCCAGGAGGGGCATGTATATTGTGGAAATCGAAGGTGGGTAAATGCCATTCAACAAGGAAAATCCCAGCTCCCTTACTGGCCTACTTTCCCTAATGCTAGAAGCCTAAGGGGCAAAAGAAAAAATCTAGAATTTTCTTAAAATACTTCCACAGAACAACCTGGAGAGGTGCCTACCTCAGTGAGTCAACATGCTTACCATCTGATCACCTTAAAATGAATCCTAAAAGTCCATAAACTGCATCCCTCCAACACACATGTAAATCATCATCACCATCATTATCAAACTTCCTATGAACTTTTATTTGGTCTCTCTCTTACATATAAGTGGACATCCAAGAAGTCAATAGATGGTGCCTAAAGTGGACAAATCAGCAAGCATCAATATAAGATTATTATTTAGAGGTATGGAGGTAAATATCAGAAAAGGCAGTAAAAAGGAAGTTGAGTAGTTTTCTCTATGGGAGAAAAACTGGATGGGGATAGGGGACTTCTGCTTCTCAAAACAGAAGCCTTTGGTACTATATATATATAATTTATATATAAATTAACTGTTAACTGTTATATATATATAATTTAACTGTTATTATATAATTTAATATATTTTATTAATTTAACTGTTATTTTGTTTACAATTTACCACAAAATAACAAAATTAAAACTAAGGTAACTAGAGTAAATCATGTCATATAAAAGTACATTTCTTCATTAAAACATTATTGAACCCCTGCCGTATGCCAGATGTGTTAGATCTGATGTTAAAATGCATAAAACAGTTTTAAGCTTCAGGAGCTTACATATTAGCAAGAGAATTCAACAGAAAATTCTTAATAGGAGACAAGTTGATAAATGTGATAATAGTAATATGAACAAAGTATTCTGGAGAACATGGGACAAATCCATTTTCTCTTCCCAAGGAGGTAAGTTTTTTAAGACAACATTTTGCCTAGATAATACATACACATTGCAAAAGTCAAAAGATAGAAAATAGTACATATGGTAAAATCTAAATTTTTCTCTCATCCTGGTCATCTTTACAACTTCCAAGAGGCAATGATTGTTACCAATTATTATGTACCCTTCAAATATGTTCTATGCATTTTGTGCATGAATATAAATGTATATTCATAAATAAGCATTAAAAACATACTTGTATACAAATGGTTGCACATAATATAGATTTCCGCATGATGATTTTTATTTAAAATATCGTGAAGATCATTCCACATTGAACATAGAGAGCTGTCTCAGTATTTTTTTTTAATGCTAGAAAAGTATTTTATTGTTCCTAAGTTATTTAAACAGACCTCTGCTAGTGGATATTTTGGTTTCCAATGTTTTACTACCACAAATAATGTGGAAATATCTTAGTACATACAACACTTTGCAAAGGTACACATACAGGATATATTCCTAGAAGTGGACTTTCTAGGTAAAAGCAAGTTTCAAAGTGTGTTCATCCTGAAAGTTACAGTTAACCTAATGTCACATTTTGACTGGATAACTTAAGTGAACACCTGCAACAAACCTATATAAATTTTAATAAAACAAGCATTTTGACCTTGAGTCTAGTTGAATCAACGAAGCCAGAACATTTCCTTAAGCCCATCTTTATTTATTTATTTATTTTTAAATAAGCCCATCTTTAAAGGTAAATGAACCGGCCCCCCTACTTCACTAACCAATGTTCTGGTATTGAGATCCAGCTTCGAATTGCTCATTGGATTTAGACATTCATAACCAAGATTCTAAACCTTTGGCTCAATCTCAGAACAATGCCACAGAATTAAAATCTGGATCTATTTCCCACTTAAGTTGCTAAATGTAATGAGTCCACAATTTAAAGTTTCAAAGAGGCCTATGGCATAAAGTGTACCCTATCTGGTTATAAAAGATATATTGTTGAGGCAGTTTCTGTTTTCATTTTTCTAACTGTAATGCTCCTGCCATTCCATACGTTTCAGGAACAGGCAGTTAATCTGTAAGCATCAGCACCTGCATTCGATCTGCCCTGCCTAGTTTCTGAACCATTTGGTTAATACAGTATGACCTAAAATTTGGGTAAATTATTCATTCTCTTCATTATCTGACTAAATACCATTTTTTCATGATTTAGGAGTCCCTGACCTACGAAACTCAAGAAGATATTTAAAGTGATGAAGAAACCCATAAATTGTACTAAATTGTACATGATAGAATTAGAAATAGCTACATTTTTAGTTTTCACCCAAGGGTTGTTTTTGTTTGTTTGTTTGTTTGTTAAGTCCTTCAGTAATTAAAGCAGGCTCTTAAAAAGAAAACAATCTAGACCATCATTTCTATATAATAAATTAACATGAACTCTCATCCCAGAGTAGACAGGCCATATTGTTCTCTTTCAGAGATGACACTGCAGTGGCTTAATGCTCTGCTTTCTAAAAAGTGACGATGGCCTGAAAGTTATTATGGTTTTGTCAGAAAAGCACTGAATTATTAGAGAATTGATTATCTTTAGCGTGGTATCAATTGCTCAATACTTAGGAAATTTAAAAAAAAAGGGAAGAACTCCTCATTGCAGATAATAATATGTTTCTTAAGTAACATCTCCATTATAAAAAGAATTGTTTTATTATGTGTAAAGAATATGTCTATTTCCTTAATTTATATGATACCATTATGCAGAAGATATTTAAATGTTTTACTTTCTAAAGTATTTTTATTGTCTAAAAAAATATCTTCACATAAAGGAAAATATTCTGGATGGCAAGGGAAACTGCCCAGTATTAAAAATTAGCATCTAAATTAGCCATAAAGTGGAAAATGCATTGGCGGGTAATTGAGGATTAACAGTATCTCAACAGAATAAAAGGGGAACTCTGACATCTTAGGCCTTTAATGAATCAATTTATGATCACTAGGATTTCTGCTGCACAAAACAAAGTAATGACTTGCTCCCTCATACAAACTGATAGCGCATTTATCATTCCTCCTTGGTACCAACTGTAAGCAACACAATGACTGAACCAGTAGAAGAACCACTCTGCATTCAGGCTTCCTTAGTAGAGAGAAAGGGATGTAGTAGAACAGTCCATAGAGGTAACCTTGTCAGTTACTATTGTACAATGACATGGATGCCCCCTCCAGTCCTTCAGTGGAAACTTACATCAAAATGCCCCTTTTTCTTTGTTAATTTCAAACAAATCTTTGAATCTTCGAGAGTCCATGAGCATGAGTGTCCTCCACTATCAATGGAGTTCTAACAGCAGGATGACATGGTCTCTTGTGTGTGAACCCCTCTGAGTATTTGCTTGACCTATAAGGCATAACACTGAATAAATTATTGGCGGGGGAGGCATATTCTTAATTGCTACAGTTTAAAAGGTAAAATTAATGACACTCTCCCACGTGTTTATATGTATATGTAATGATTCATACCACAAAAATATATTCATGAAAGAATGTGCCTTATCTGCAATCCTATGAGACTTTCTCATGATGCCTTCTTGCCTCCTGGGTAATCTTCTGTGAATGAAATGTACAGGTTTGTGGGCTCATTCTCTGCCAAGCATTATTTAAGCACAATATATTAACTCATTTAATCCTCACCACTTTGGGAAAATGGACAGAAAAGAGTTAACATAACAGGTCTGACTGCTACCCTTTGAAAGGCAGTCTACAAGTTTCACTTGGCTGGCATCTAGGAACTTGGGCTTCAGGAGGGGTTTCACATTCCCAGAAATAATAGTTGTTCACTATGCCTAAACTATTTGCAAATGATATAGTTTACATTGAACACCCGCTTTCCTTCTGGGTGTCTGGAATTTGACACATGCCAGACAGAAGATGCCTACAAGATCAGCCCCCAGTAAAAACCCTATTGAATCTCTAGTGCTCTTTCCTCATTGGCAACACCTCACAGGTGTTGTCTCAACTCATTGCTGAAAGAATTATGTATGTTTCGTGTGACTCCACTAAGAGAGAACCACTGGAAGACTGCACCTGGTTTTCCTAGCTATGCCCCATGTGCCTTCTCCCTTTCCTGATTTTGGTCTGTATCCTTTCAATCACAGTACATCACAGCTGTGAATATGACCAAATGCTGAGTTCTATGATTCCTCCTAGTGAATTGCAGAACTTGGGGTTGGTTTCAGGGAACCTGACATACAGGTGTATTCTTATTACCCACATTATACAGAGGAGAAAATTGAAGTGCAGAAAGGTTAAGGAAATCCCAAAGTTCTCATCAAGGCTTTAAGTAAAGTTCAAAGATGATGCTAGGGGATAAGACAATGCTGAACCTTCCAATCTTCCACTGCTTTTGAGATGGCTACAGAACGAGGTTTCCAGATTTCCCTGTTTTACCAGTATTCAGTAAAGTGTTGTTCTCATTTCCTGCTATAATAAATAATAAAAACATATACATATTGATACATACATACTGCTGAACACCAGGCCAGAGGTCAGCAAACTATAGATCACAGTACAAATCTAGCCTACCACCTGTGTTTGTATAGCCTTCATGCTAAGAATGGCTTTATATCTTTAAATGGTTAATAAAAGGCAAAAGAAGAATAATATAAGGTGACATTAAAATTGAGAAATCCAAATTTGAGTATTCATATATGGTTTTTGTTTTTTCATATATGGTTTTATTAGAACACATTCATGCCCATTAGTTTACATATTTCTATGGCTGCCTGCATGTTACTGGCAGAGAAATTGCAACAGAAACCATATGGCCCTCAAAGCCCTTTATAGAAAAAGATTGAGCTCCCTCCTCTAGACCCTTCATGTCAAGGCCTTTCTCTCCTAGCCAATCGTACACCACTTGTATTGCTATCATCCCCCACATATAATTTTTCTAGCCCTGTTATCCTGAGAAAACTCCCTCAATCTCCTAAAAGCCAGAGCGCCAACATTTTATATTTCTGGTCCTGTGAACTTAAAGAAAAATCACTTCTTTTCTCTGGGTTTCATTTCCTCATCTGAAAATGGTAATAATACTATCATCCTTACAGTAAAATTGTGAAAAATAAATGAAATAATACAGATATAATCATCTAGCTCAAAGTAAGAACTCAAGAAATGTTATTTGCTACGAGTGACAGTTGTAGTTTTTATAATACCCAACAATCTTTTCATCTCTTAGTACCATGCAGAGGTTATTGTGGATGATCAGGTTTTTTTAAGATTTTGTTTATTTATTTGTTATTCAACCGCTGAGCCACCCAGGCTTCCCGGATGATCAGTTTTTAAAAACATAATTAGCATGGCATTATACAAAATAATCAGAGTATCACTAGGTAGTAGGAAGAATTTGGGTGAATTTCCTAGGTTCTGAGTTTCTGCGTCCTCATGGCTAAAAGGCCAGGGACACTGCCTGGTTCTCTCTGAAGGGTCCTTCAAAGGATCAGATACCTCTTTTCTCAGATACTTGGTCTCAGATGGTACTCAGAATCAAGAGGTCTCCCCACGATACCTAAGATCCAGCACCCTTACACCACAGTAACTTCTAACCTCCAAATTTCTCAGCATTGTAGTGTGCTCCAGAAAAACTTGTCAAGGCATTCGAAGTCCTTTCGAAGAGGCTGTCCTATATCTCTGTGCAATTTCCTAATTATCCACTAGACTCTCTCCTGCTTTTATCACATTATAACTGACCTAATTTGTAAAAACTCCACTGAAAAGAGTCTCATTAAAAACCTTCATCTCTTCAAGCAGCTGCTCTTTTCTCCCCCAAATGATCTAGGTCAGCATGGCCCAATACATAGTCACTTGAGAACCTTCTGAAGGAAGTGTGCAGGGAGTGGTGTCTCTAAGGACTGATGACAGACATGTAGTAATGGGAGTGCAGTTGGGTGTAGATGCAAGGGTAAAAGTACTTCCAGAAACATCTGAAAAGTAGAGTGAAAAAAAAGGGGGGGGGGTGGCAGCCCGGGTGGCTCAGCGTTTTAGCGTTGCCTTCATCCCAGGGTGTGATCTTGGAGACCCGGGATCAAGTCCCACGTCGGGCTCCCTGCATGGAGCCTGCTACTCCTTCTGCTTGTGTCTCTGCCTCCCTCTCTCTCTCTCTCTCTCTCTCTCTGTCTCATGAATAAATAAAATCTTAAAAAAAAAGAAAAGAAAAAAAGAAAAGAAAAGAAGAGTGCTCAATAACCACTACTCCACTTCCTCTTACAGAAAAGTTTTGTAAGAATCCTTAATCATTGCAGTTTGCATTGATAACACCTATGTAACAAAGGGGATATTTTATTTTGACCATTGTGCTTCACGCAAAAACAATAAAACAATTCTCTATTTATCAAGTCTACTATATACAAAATACTATAGCCATATAGACTGAATCAGTTAGGTGTTATCAGAAAAATTCTTATAATAAAAAACTTCAAAATCTCAGTGGCACACAACAAAAAATATTCACTTCTTGTTCACAAGTTTGAAGTAGCCAAGATGGCCTGACCCAAGGGAGCAGTGGCTTGTGTGGCTCTGCTCCACTTGTCTCTCATCTTCCTCTTGGGACTGGCAGGCTACCCAGAGAAGCCAGTTTCATAATCATAGCAAAATTGCAGGAGAGAGGTATCTTTACGGCATAGGCTCAGAACTAGCAAACTGTACCTTCTGTTCTATTCGCAGCAAGTCACATGGCCGATTGCAAAGTTAAGGTGTAGGGAAGTACCTCTGCTCATAATGAGGCTATGTCAAGTGGTTGAATGGAGACATGAAGAAA
Organism: Vulpes vulpes; assembly: GCF_048418805.1. Taxonomy (NCBI): domain Eukaryota; kingdom Metazoa; phylum Chordata; class Mammalia; order Carnivora; family Canidae; genus Vulpes; species Vulpes vulpes. Next base: position 126,720,233 of record NC_132783.1, on the reverse strand, counting down.
AGGGATCAAAATTTCAATTTACTATGAAGTTGTAGGATAAGTAGCCTCCTGGATCCTAGGACCATCTAGTCCGATGCTTAGATTTTAGAAATAAGAACTCTGAATACCAGAAAAGTTAAATGATAGCTAGCCATAGGAAACCATTTTTTTTGCACACAGTGAATCACACATACCATGATCAGCCCTCTAAAGGAATAAGAGCTTGGAAAGACTGAATAAAATCACCCATTAAAAACAATACTTGCAAATAAAATAAAATAAAATAAAAACAATACTTGCTGTTAGGCTTTGTTGACAGGTTATAAAACTGAGACAAACCTAGAAGGCAATCAGGGGAAATTTAAATAAGAGGTAAGGAAAGAAAGTCAAGATGAAGGCAGTCTCCTTAGTGTCCAATTGGATGACAGGACTGATATGGAAACCATGATTGCAAGCATAACTTAAGTCTTCTGGAAGATTGATTCTGTGGAATGACAAAACTCAAGTCTATGGAAACCTGAGCAATTCCTTCCTCCTCTTTATGCCTACTTATCGGTTTTTCCCTATAAGGGCACAAGAATAACTCCATCACATATAGCACTTCCCGTTCTCTTGCTAGACATCCTATCCTACCAGAAAATGTGTTATACTTCCTTCTCTGTCAGGTTATGACAATTAGAGTTCTGAAGAGTTAGGCAAGCTAACTCTAGATTCTGTATTAAGAAGCCCATTTGCTGAGGTGCCTGGGTGGCTCAGTGGTTGAGCATCATCTACCTTTGGCTTAGTGATCCCAGGATCCTGGGATTGAGTACCCACTCCCACTGGGTTCCCTGCAGGGGGCCTGCTTATCTCCCTCTGCCTATGTCTCTGCTTCTCTCTGTGTGTCTCTTATGAATAAATGAATAAAATCTTTAAAAAAGAAAAGCCCATTTGCACCTTGTACAAAAAGTTAGAGTGAGATCACCAGTTTGATGGAGAAGCCAATCCAAGGCCTCTTTTATTTTTTTTATTTTTTTATTTTTTTTAATTATTTATTTATTTATGATAGTCATAGAGAGAGAAAGAGAGAGAGGCAGAGACACAGGCAGAGGGAGAAGCAGGCTCCATGCACCGGGAGCCCGATGTGGGATTCGATCCCGGGTTTCCAGGATCACGCCCTGGGCCAAAGGCAGGCGCCAAACCGCTGCGCCACCCAGGGATCCCCAAGGCCTCTTTTATATTGAGAAATCGACATACAGGTAAATAAATATTAAGTAATCCATTGGGAGAGATATCGCCATTGCCCAAAGACAGTTTTAGATGAATTTCCTAGAGGTGGAAACCCTATAAAATGAAACCTTAATGGTCCTAGTTCCAAAGATCAAGGAATGCGGTGATATGAGATTCCCCAGACTTATAGCTCTTCTAATATGGAGTCTTATTTGGCAGTTCTTTTCATTATGTCATATTTACATACGATCTTAGAATCATTCCCTAAGCATTGATACCAGGATGTTTCTTACCAGCTCTAGCTAAAAATGTCCCATGCTTCTCTAGTTCTTATCCATTCCTTCTCCATTCTGTCTCATCTTCAAATATGTCTCCTTGTGTCAAACAACTAATGATTTTCTAAATGGGCCATATTACTTGACACCTTGATGCTTTTTCCACATATTGACCCTTTTGCCTAGAATTGCCCTGGGTTTCCTTTTCTGCCAAGAAAACCAATTCCTTAAGACTCAACCTTAGCATTACTTCTTATGGTAAATCTCTGTCCATTCCCCCTACAGCTTATACATTGCAGAGAAGCAAGGCCGATCCCTACTTTGGTTCTGATCATACCATATTATCTTTATTTTTTGACGCATGTGCTTTCTCCAGAAAGCTATGAACTACTGAAGGGCATAGAACCTAGCAGTGTTTGATAAGTTCTATAAGATAAATGGTCATTGGGTAAATAAAAGACAGGGAGGGAGGGAGGGAGGGAGGGGGGAGGGAGGGAGGGAGGGAGGGAGGGGGAGTAAGAGTATACTGATTTCCTCCTACTAATCCTCAATAAAGTAGCTTCTCCATTTCAGAAGAAAAAAAGTCTTTTCCATTTTGGTTTTGGTGTTGATAAAGTTTCTAATGTAGATAATTCTTTCTATTTTATTTTCTAGAGGTCTATTTTTTTCCCTGTCATCAAGTGTGAGAGACAAGTAGAAATAGGAGAAAAGCCAAATAGGTCAGAATTCAAATAGATTTTGAATAGAAACACAGACCCAGAGCACAAGTGGGAATGATGACAAAAAAACAGGGTCCAAAATAAAGGTCTTGATTAGTGCTAGGGTGTGAGGTGCCTAGTGCCAGCTGGGTAGCCTGGCTTGCCTAAAAAAGGAAAAAAGTCAGGGAAGACAATTTGCCAAAATGGTAATCCTTAAAAAAAACCCCACACAATTGACAAATTATCCTAGAATGACTTGCATATATCATAGCTAAAGATCTAATATTTAATAGTCGTAACAAATCCCCTTTCCATGTAGCCATGTTATGTATTGGTATTTATTTATTTTTAGTGAATTCATTGGCTATTATTAAAATTATTCGTACCACCAGTAAACTATGTCTTGTTTTGTTTTGGCAGATGCACAAAGGCTTAAATTTGCATTTTACACTCAAAATCTAGACTACTTCTACATAGCTAATCTGAATTGTGCTTAGAAACTGACATACATAATAAGCATCTATAATAATAATTCGTGAATTTCCAAAAAAAATTCTGCCATGGGTAGTATCCAGTGTTTGGTTCATCATGAGAATATACATAGTTAATATCTAGATCAAGGAATCTTAATTCAAATAACCAAATAACTGTAATATCTTGCTTATCTATAAGTCACAATTCATATGTTTTAATTATTTAAGACACCATCAATAACACTTTCAATTATATACATTGAAAGTGTATAAAAGGACCTTTCAGTGTTAAAGTAGATATAACATTTATATGCTAAAGCTGATGAACTTTACTTAATTAAATGTCCCTCAGAACCTATTTACTTCTATTCTAAGCACAATTGTAATCAATTTAGTTAAATCCCTCTTCAACTAAGAGAAAATAAACAGCAAATAAAGAGGTGTAATTAGGTAGGAAGAGGTTTCTAAAGACAAGCATGCTAGCACTACAAAGAAATGGCAGCAAGAAAAGAGATCAAAACTATAGCAATCATAGTCCTCAAAAAATTACACGTAGAACTACCATGTGACCTGGCAATTACACTTCTGGAAATGTACACAAAACCAGCAAAAGCAGGAACTTGAGCAGATACTTGTGCAACCACGTTCATAGCAGCATTAGTCACAATAGCTAAAAGGTAGACACACTGTAAGTGTCGATCAACGAAGGAATGGATAAACAAAATGTGATATATACGGACAATGCAGTGTTGTTCAGCCTTAAAAGAGAAAGAAATTTCGACTACAATACGGATGAGTCTTAAGCAGTACGCTAAGTGAAATGAGCCATCAGAGAAGGTCAAATATAACATGAGTCCACATATATGAGGTTCCTAGCATTGTCAAATTCAGAGAGAGTATAAGATGAATGGTGATTTCTAAGGAATGGGGGTGGTGGTAGAGAGTAGTGTTTAATGGGTTTTAGGAAGATGAGAAAGTTCTGGAGATGAATGGTGGTGATAGTTGCACAACACTGTGAATGTACTTAATGCTATAGAAATCTACATTTGAAAATGGTTAAGAGGGTAAATTTTACATTTTATATATTCACTACAATTTTTGAAAACTGTAATACTCAAATGCAAGAAAAAAACAGATGTCTAGTCCAGTGACTGTGTGCAAACAGCTGTGCACATACCGGTATCTTTTTCCAAATATCTTTGTGTGTTACACAGTTCAGTAATTGATGCTAATAATTATCCTGTATCATAAAAATGATTAAATTATATTGGTCTTTAATACAAGACATAAAAGAAAAAAGAGAGTATGGTCCTTTTTAAAAAATTTTGTTCACAAGAGTTGATATTAATCATGGTATCAGCCTTGAGGGGAGAAATTCTCTAATTAAAAAAAACCACACAAATTCATTACATAGAAATGTTAGCCAATATTTGGCTAAGTATCTAACACATGGCGTAGAACATAAAAAGCAATCATTAAATGTTGTTTCCATAGGCTTCTCTTTTTTTAATGGAGGAAAAAAAATCTGGCAAAATGCATTTCTTTCATTTAATTTTCGATGAAAATATTGTCTTAAAGTTTGGGAAAATATATTTGTTATGACCATCAGCAAATGTGACAACGAAATGAAATAATTTTAAATAGCTGGGAGCCAATGCTTTGCCATATTCTATTCTGAATTCTGATTTTAAAATAAAAAAGATGACTTTCAGCTGGAAGAGAAATGATTTTTGCCCAAACATTAGCCAAGAAAAATCCCCTAAAAGCAATATTCTGGAAAAGGTTCTAAACTCTCCATAAAAAAGCAATCAAAATCAAAATGCCATCTCTCCGGGTCAAGGACCAATGCATCACCCATTGAGAGGCTCTCTGAGCTGCACTACACAGCAATGTCCTTGTGAATGTAACACTGGGATTTAAAGTTCCACTTAGGCACTTGTGAGGTTGATGTAGCTGCACTGAACATTTTTCTCATTTATAACATTTGCTGTTTCTCATCTGATAGAAAATGGTATGATGACATTTGCAGCCAGGGATAGGGCATAAAGAAAAAACACAATTTGGGCATGAAGCAAACTTTTCATCTTACTCTTGCTGAACTTAATTCCATTAGGTTTGGTGCTTTCCTTGTTTAAGGATTTTAGAAAATATCTAGGTCCATTTTTAAAGTTATAGGACAACTGGAAAGTAAGTCAAAACATTAAAACGCATGAATAGTGATTGTTTTTAAAAGAGTTCAAATAAGCTCTTTACTTAGAATAACACAGACAAATATAATTCATAATAGTCAATGAAAATAATTCTGGATGAATAATGAGGACTGCTACTCAAGACCTAGGAGTTTTATTCAGGATAAAAGACCTAATTTGGGAAAAGAAAAGAAAACAAATACTTGAACATGGAAACTTGATAGCAGTCTCTCCATCACTTAATACCTCTGTGAGCCCAAGTATTTAATCTTTGATTGCACCTCTGTAAAATGGGAATAATACTGACCATACAGGGTTGTTATAAAGATTAGAGTTCATACCTGTGACTGCCAGAAGGCAAGTCTTTGATAAATGGCAGTTATTACTCCCAGCTCTTCGTATGAACATACTTCTTTTTTTTTTCTTCTTCTTTTTTTTTTTTTTTATGATAGTCACAGAGAGAGAGAGAGAGAGAGGCAGAGACATAGGCAGAGGGAGAAGCAGGCTCCATGCACTGGGAGCCTGATGTGGGATTCGATCCTGGGTCTCTAGGATCGCGCCCTGGGCCAAAGGCAGGCTTCAAACCGCTGCGCCACCCAGGGATCCCTGTATGAACATACTTCTATAGGACTTCCACCTAGACCTCCCAGAACTAAACTCTGCCTGCCTGAGAGCTTTCCAGCCTACTGAAGATGAGTCACGTCACACTTCTGGATTCGCACACAGGGAACAAAACCAACAACTGCCTTTCCATCACCTCTGAAACAACTTCTTTGCGCAGGGTGACCCCAGAACTCAGCAAGTGTTCTTGAGTCAGATGGACAGCTTCTGAAAGAACAGATGTTGTCTTTTGATATTACTGTGGTCAGGGCCTGGAACTGTATTTGCAGGTAAATAAAGAGTGTAATATAATTGCAAGCAGCTGTCCCTAGCCTGCAAGGAGACTAAAAGAAACTGAGACCCAGTGGGGAATGAGGTTAAAGTCAGGCAGAGAGTCTTCTGGGATGAGCACCTCAGCCATGGCCTCCCTCCCTTTCCTAAACCTTCCAGCACAAAGATCAGAGAATGAGTCCACGAAAACATCCCTGAGAAAGGTAAAACGTTCAGGCCTTCATCTGGATAGTTGAAACTATCTAAGTGAAAATTTCAGTCTTTCAGGGCCCCAGCTAATGACCTAAGAGTGCTTATGGAAGCATAGGATGGGGCCCCAACCATTGTTCCCATGTTCTATATTTTAAATTTTTTTTTTTTATGATAGTCACACAGAGAGAGAGAGAGAGGCAGAGACACAGGCAGAGGGAGAAGCAGGCTCCATGCACCGGGAGCCCGACGTGGGATTCGATCCCGGGTCTCCAGGATCGTGCCCTGGGCCAAAGGCAGGAGCTAAACCACTGTGTCACCCAGGGATCCCCCCATGTTCTATATTTTAATGTGAATATGAGTGAAATCTTCCAAGAGGACTTGTTCTCACCTAGAGCTTAGATATTTCAATAAAAATCAACATGATCCTCTGATTTAGGTGAATTCTGACAATGAAGAAAATAAGATGGAGTAACCATCGCTAAGAGAATTATTTAAAACGGAGCCGACAGGACATTGAGGAAGTAAGACTTATGTACATCTTTTGTTTCAAAATCTCTTGGATTTTGTTTTTCTGAATTCGGCTAAAAGCCAAGGCATCTACTTATGATTATAATGGACATAAATGGACTTTCTGCCTACCACTAGCCCCGGCAACCAATCACACACAGATTAATGTAACTGTAGATAAGCCAGCACCAAATATCTTCTCTTCAAAACAATTTTTGTAAATCCTCTTTGTCTTTAAAACCTCTAACCTCTGTCTCTCCTCAGCTCAATTTTGATTTCCATCAACTCTGTCTGCTGGATTGCAGTCTCTAAGACCCCAGGTAAACACATATATTTTATTTTGCAACTTACAGTTGTTGACAATTCTTTCAAAGGCTCTTCTTCTCTGTTTATGGTCTCCTTCTTACTACTGAATGGAACTGCCTGTTCTAGCTTGTTGACTTCCATTTCCAGCTCTAAGAACAGCTCCAGATACATTGTTTGGTAAATAATTTCTAAATGAACCAATCCTGAATCCTGATCTCGTCCAAGTTGTAATATGGCAGCCACTCACTCCATCCAAGAAGGGAAACTGTCCTTGGTAGGTAACTCTGGGCAATGTGAATCCTAATGTGTTTTACAAACCCAGGAAGATGTTTCCAATAGAAAGAATTTGAAAGCTTGTCAAATATTGTTTTGTTAATCCTTACCAGCAGGATACTTAAGATGCCAAAGTACATTAGTCTGATATCACACTAAAACAGAGACCTAAGAAGGTAATGTGACTTGGCCATCTCCAATCAGTGAAATCATGAGTGAAATAAGAGGGAAAAAAGAAGATTATTTAGTCTCATAGCCAGAAGCAAAGCTAAAGAAGATGCTGTTTCTTGGTGTTAGAACCTTGAAGAATTAAAACACCACAGGAACCTGTAGAGCAAACTTCCAGGTGCTTATGTCAAAACCCATAAAGCCCATAAAGCATGATCTGATTGGGCAAGTTCTGTCCCCCTCCACCAATTATGGTAATGACAACAACAAATACATGCACACACAGCATAAGACTCACCATGTGTTAGCCACTTCTAAGCATACAGTTAGTTCAATAGTGTTAACTCTATTCACATTGTTATGCAATGGATCTCCTGAACTACTTCATGTTGCAAAACTGGAACTCTAGTCATACCCATTTCCCCAGTTCCTTTCCCCAACAGAGGCCCCTGGCAGTGACTCCCTGATTCTATGAGTTTGACTATTTTAGATATAACACATGCAAGTGGAATCGTGCAGTATTTGTCTTTTCGTGACTGGCTTATTTCACTTATGATAATGTTCTCAAGATCCATCCACTCTGCAGGTTCATTTTAACATCAGTTTCTACATAGATCATCGAAAGCAAAAAGGGTCTCAATTAAAGTGAACCTCATATGATCTCATCAGAAAAAAACACAAACCTCAAATACTAGGGATCAAAAGAGATCCTGGAGAGCAATACAAAGTTTACAATAGTTAGCACAATCAAAGAAAAAAAAAATCCCAGTTACTTGAGCACAGGTGAAAACAGCAGTTAGTTCATTTTGCATTATTAATAGATTAAACAGGAAAAATAGGCACTGGAAGCCAGATGTCCTGAGCTTCAGTTCTGACTTTCCAATTAATTGAAAGACAGAGAGCTAGCAAGCTACCAAGTGTTTCTGAGCCTTGAGCCCCCATTTTTCTTTTTTTTTTTTTTAAAGATTTTATTTATTTATTCATGACAGACATAGAGAGAGAGAGGCAGAGACACAGGCAGAGGGAGAAGCAGACTCCATGCACCGGGAGCCCGACGTGGGATTCGATCCCGGGTCTCCAGGATCGTGCCCTGGGCCAAAGGCAGGCGCTAAACCGCCGAGCCACCCAGGGATCCCCGAGCCCCCATTTTTCTTAAAAGATTGTTGATGCAAGTATGATAAAATATATATGATGTTTTTGCAGTATCAAAAGTGCTTTATAGGTAAAAGATAAAATTATTTTTAAAGTAATTTTTAAATCTTATTGTTTAATAAGTTTCACTTTTAGAACATGGAAATGCCCTGTGGATAAATGGCAGTGATGGTTGCACAACAACATGAACGTGCTTAATGTCATAGACCCACACACTTACAAATAGTTAAAATGGTGAATCTTGTGTTATGTGTATTTTACCACTATTTTTTAAAGTATGAATCTTTGAATTTATATATGTATAAAACAGTTTACATCTTGAAAAATGATTGGTCAATCAGATTATATATTTTGGAGGTAAAAAAAATCACATTATTTTCCTATGTAAATTCAGTCATGTATGTTTAGATTTTTGAATTGCCATTTTTATGGCCTCCTCTATCCAAAATATTCTCAGCATCACAAATGCACACATAGTCTAATTTTACTCATCTTGGTATTGTCATACACATTTTGTAAAGGCTTCAAATGCATTAACTTAGAATCACCATCCAGTTATTGATATTACCATCTAAGTAGGTGGAAAAGCAAACACAAAGAGGTTGAGTGACTTGCTCCATCCCAGGAGGCCAGACTGCCAGCAGTCACCAAAAAAGTAATGCGCATTTTATCAGGTGCATGGGATGCTGGGGGAAGGATGGAAAGCTGGTTTTATATGTTTGATTTCCAATGTTTAATTAGGTTGACTTGGTAATATTTATGCCTATAAAATGTGTGATTTAAGATCCTAACACACACACACACACACACACACACACACACACACACACACGAGTTGTGGGGGGATGGGTGGAGAAGAGAGAATCTTCCACACCCAGCACAGAGCCCGCCCCAAGTGGGGCGCAGTATCACAATCCTGAGATCATGACCTGAGCCGAAATCAAAAGTTGGATGCTTAACCCACTGACCCACCTAGGTGCCCACACACCTTTACTTTTTACAACTTTTTGCAAGCTCTCAAGTCCAGCAGTTTTTTCTATTGTCAATCTTTCATTTTATCAACATTGAATAAACAAATACTGTTGCCAAATACTGTAATGTGCCCCCATTAAAACTGTTTAATGGCCCTTCGATGAATTGTCCACTAACATAATGAAATGAAGAATAAGCTGGCTTTAGAGAGGAAAACATTCTTCAAAAATTTTGAAGTCAGGGTTGTTGTTTTCGCCTTTAAGTACTTTGCTGGATGTCAGGCCCTGAGGGTCATTCTAGCAGCCTGACTTCAGGAAAGGCCCAGGGGATCCCGGTCTGTGTATGGGTAATGGAATGATGGCAGCTTGGAGTCTGCACATCTTCTATCATAGGAGGTCAGTCCCAATAATTATATTGACACAGGAGAAAAATAAGTTCCAACTACTGATATGCCAAAATATTTTTCTTAATCTAATAGCCTTGAAAATAATATTCAGGTCCTAAATTAAAATGGGCTTTGTTCCTGCTATATTCAATTTTCAGTTCATATCCTGCCTGTTAAAAGAGATTGCTAAATCCTTCTAGGCAATTAAACAATAAGTAAAACTATAAAAAATGAAGGTGATAGACCAAAAATACGCTACATCTGAAGGACAGGTAAGGTAGAAATAGTGATTATGAGAAGGTTTGATTTATTCTGTCTGTGAAGAACTCATTAGGTAACTTTATATAACTCACAAACTCCTGCATTGAGAACTTACTAGGGGTCAAGCACTATGCTAAATGTTTCACATCAACTACTCCATTTAATTTACTCCATTTAATTTACTCCATTTAATTTACTCCTATTCCTATTTTCATATAAGAAACTGATGTTCCAAAACACTGTAACATACCCCAAACCACACAGCATCTTAGAGCCAGGAAAGACCTTAGGGGTCATCTGGCTCAAACTCCTAGTGTCAATGCAGATGTTTGGAAGATGACCATACAGCCTCTCTTTATACACTTCTACCAGAGAGGGTGAATTCACTACTTTAAAGTCACATTAATAAAGGCTTCCCTTCTCCTTTCCTTTCAGCTTGCCAAAACCTTCATACCTTGAAATTCTATTTATGGTTGCTTTCATTTAGAATTCTAGAGACGACTCCTTCATGTGTTTGAAGAAAAGTGGCTAGATTCCCATATGGTTTGGCTTTCAGAAATGTCAGTCAATGGCTTGGTAAAGCCCTCCCCACAATCCCCACTCCCTTGCTACCCCAAAACACTGCCACTTTCCAAAATCTCCAAAAGTTTGGAGCTCAGAACCGAGCACCGTGCTGCAGATGGCGCAGTTGAGTCAGGGCCAGCCAGGTTATCCCACCCATTGCTCTGTAAACTGTAGCTAGGTATGCAGCCCAAGCATGTATATACATTTTTGTTGCCAGGTCACACTACTAATTCATAATCAGCTTCCAGTGGTCATATGTCCTGGGTCTTTTTCTCATAAACCACAGGTTTCTGTTCACCGGCTATTATATATTTTGTATTTTAATTTGCTTTTATTTTTTAGTTTGATTCTTATTAAAGCTCATCAGAATAACTTCAATTAATCTTCAAGTTTGGAAGTCTTTTTAAAATTTAGGCTCTGTTACCTAGTGGATCAAATTGTAACAACTGAGAGCATTTAGTCATAAATCACAGTGAGAGAGCGCAGCTGTCTAAACTGGGTAGAAAGAATCATACAGAACTCTTTCTATACTATGATATGGGTACAGTCTGGGGCTGAAGAGCTTACTCTTAGAAAAATCTAGTGATCTAGGTGGTGTCTGAAGTTCCAATGCAGACAAGTAAGCTTCATACGAGGAAGTCTAATCTGACTAAAAGCTTCCCTGTGTTTCTGGGAAATCTGCTTGTAGATTTCCTATTATCTCTGTCCATATATTGGAACCCATTCCCTCTGCCACACCAGAACTATCACTGGTCACTGTCCTCTCTGAATATGGACATTCTCACAACCACCTGTTCACTGTGTCTACCTAGCCACCATCTCCACCAATGTGAGATCCAATCTCCCTCCGCATCACTCACATTGCCCCTCCCACAGCTGCCCATTTTCTGTACTCAGCTGCATCAGGAACCTGAGTGCTGGACATAGCAAGGCAAGCATGGAAATAGCCCTCTTCACGTTCCCTTGTTTATGGTTGGACTGGTTCTGGAGCCCAAGGCAATGTTGAGCTTGAACAGGGAAGAGAGAAAAGTCAAGAAGCTTTAACTCAGGGGAGGCAAGTAAAGGGGAGCTTAGAGAGGCAGAGAACCAGGAAGGCCTGGCCAGGGACCCTGCTAGCAAAGTAAAGGAGGTTATTTAGGAGATTGTTTAGATATGATGGAATGATAAAAAGCACTCCACTTACTCTGTGACAGGTATACTACATATACACACACACATATTGATCCTTGCAATGAAGAATGTGAGGTTGGTACTGCCATTATTTCCATTCTAGAGCTAGGGAAACTGTAACCCAGAGAGTTTTTAGTAGCTTCCCTGAGTGAGCTGGTAAATGGTAGAGACAAGTTGGGACTGAGGTGGTACATGACGTCAACTGTTACGTAGTTCCACAGAAGTCACAGCAGAGACCCAGTGGAGATAAGCGACTTCCCCAAGACTTGGTTGCAAATCAAGCCTGCAGTCAGGAGCTTGTATTTCCCAGGCCGTTCACTTTTCTCAATAGAAGGTGATCCCTGATCCACCCAGGACGGAGATTATCATCACTTCCTTTTTAATTACTCGCAAACCACTCATCTTTACTATGTAAAGTTGCTGGGACCCATTTTTTTTCTCTTTTGAAAATTGTGACATTTGTATACCTTTATGCTTCGGTTTTTACAATCTCTAGAAATGACTGTTTATTTCTCTAATACTTTGTCAGGTTTTTTTGATGTTGCTGTTTCCTTAGGACCTGGAGATACATATTGCCTTGGCGCAAAAGCTTGAATACACTTGAAAACATTTCCTCTATCTTTTTTCACTTTGCTTCTGAAGATCATTCATCCTGATTGAAAATCACAAATAAAATATGAATAGGTAGCATCACATATGCCAGGCACTGTTAGGCACTTTCCATGTATCCTCATTTAATCCTTGCAACAGCCCATGAATTACTATTCCTATGAAGTACTCAACCTATTAGCTATTTTTTAGTTGCGGAAACTGAAGCATGGAGAGATGAAGTAATTTTCCCAAATTCCTGGAGCTAATAAATGGCAAAGCCATGCTGCAAACCCAGATATTTGAAACAAGAACCTGAATTTTTAAACTATGTGTCTCCTGCCTGCATCAGGGAATGGTTATTTCTTGTCATCATTTGTTAATGTCACATGATCTATCCCAAACAGTGCTCCAGCCCTCTGGTACTACACCCGGCTCCAGCACAGCGAGGAGAGATGTTGGTATTGTCTTGTTTCAATCTCTGCCTTTTCTGGACTTTAGTCATACTGACACATTTCTGCAATTAAATACCAGCTCTGACATCTTTTGTACATGCCATTTAAAATCTGTTATATTGGCTCCTATTTGGATCCTCTTTTTTTGCCTGTGGTTATCCTGTATACTTTTGCTGTAGTCTATCACAAATTTCTCTTTTTTAAAAGATTTTTTAAAATTTATTTATCCATGAGAGACACAAGGGGAGAGAGAGAGAGAGAGAGGTAGAGACACAGACAGAGGGAGAAGCAGGCTTCCCACAAGGAACCCGATGTGGGACTCGATCCAGGATCCTGGGATCACGCCCTGAGCCAAAGGCAGACGCTCAACCGCTGAGCCACCCAGGCGTCCCCTATCACAAATTTCTTATGGAGGCCAGTATATAATAAAACTTCCAAAGTAATTGTGGAATCTAGTATTATCACTATATGTTGGTTAAATAAGTCACTATGCAGATCACATTTAAGTGACTTACAATTAGAATACAGAACTTAGAAACCTGAGCTGTATTAAAGATAGCAGTTTTTTTTTTCCAAAAATCACAGTCCAATCTAATATTTCTTCAAAGTCTTTAGTATGACCAATCAACTTAGTATGTAAACGTAGAAGAAAACTGGCTGAACATGTAGTGCCATAATGGCTAAAAACTGCTATATAAAACAAATTCTTATTTTACTTTGTTCAATTGTCATGTGTCTTATTCACAAAAATATTGGATATTAGGCCAAGTGTAATCTTAAGTAGTGTTCATGGAAATCATTCCTTTGCTGAAATTAATTTATTTTGGGTTAGGACTTTATAAAGAATTCAAATAATGGATTTGCCTTGAATACTTTAGTCGGATTGCCTCATTTTCAAATTAACTGAACAAAGGTCTTTGTGCAAGATCAGACTCCCCCTATATTGTCATTTATTAGTCAACAAATATTTATTGCACACTGACTGCAGCCCAGACATATTCTGGGTACCTGGAAAGAATGACAAGTTCCTATTCTTAGGAGCTTAAATTATTTGAAGGTGACATAATAAATATATAACTAAAGTTGCTGTTACTATTTAAGCACTACGAAGTGGATATATTAAGGAATTGTTGGAAAAATTATGAATATAGAGGTAAACTGCATGGCTAGCATGGTCAAGGGATGTCTCCTGAAGAGAGGACATCATTAGAAGAGGAAGAAGGCAGACTGGTGACAATCTGGAGGATGATTCAGATCTCTAAAACAAGAGGAAATCTGGAGGACATGAGGGCCAAAAAAAAAAAAAAAAAAAAGGAAAGGAAAGAAAAGAAAAGAAAAAGAAAATGGCTAGGATCAGTGAGTAAGGAAAAGGTGGCAGGAATTGAGGTCAGATTGATAGACAGGGATCAGTAATTTTAGTAAGTACATGCAGAGGATTTTTAACAGGTGAATAGTAGTACTGACTGCATTTATACTTTTGAAAGCTCCTCTGTGTAGAGGAACAAATCCCTGAGGACAGTGATACGGGTTAGTGACCTTTGGAGTAGTTCATGTGGGAGGGGACAGTAACCAAATTAGGATTGTAGTATGGAAACAGCGAGAAATGAAAAGATTTGGGATACATTTGGAGAAAGATTCAACAGGAATTACTGTTAGGATGATTTTAGGGTTTGAGGGGGGAAAGTGAAGAATCATTCCAAGGTTTGAGAAACTGATGAACAATGATGCAAAACACTTGGATGAGGAAAACTTGATTAGGAACAAACTGGGCGATGGATGATAAACTCAAAAGTTTTCAGGTCATGTTAAATTTGAGGTTTCAAATGCAAATGATGGGAAGGCAGTGAGATATCTGAGGATAGAGTTCAGCAGAGATGTCTGGCTAAAAATAGAAACTTAGGAGTTATCAGCACATATTATCTCAAGCCATTGGTTTATATGTTATCACCTTAGGGAAAAGTATAGCTATGGAAAAAAAAAGAAAGTGATCAAGGCCTGAGCCCTGGATACCCCAACAGTTCCTTAGATGTAAAGAAAAGGAGGCATAGCCAGCAAAGATGACCTAAAGGAAATAGGCAGTAAAGTTGAAAAAATAAGGTAGTAATGAGTAACATCTGCAAGATGGCAGAATTGGAACCCCCAAACCCTTCTTCCCCCCATGGAGACACTAATTCAGCAATACATGAATTAATTCCCTTTGTAAATGATCCAGACACCAGTACAGAGGCTCCTGTACCCCACACAAATGTATGTACCCCACATACCGACTATTGAAGCCAGTAGGAAACTTTGTGACACACTCTTGCCTTAGTCCCTTTCCTGGCACAGTGCCACATGATTAAGAGTGAACTCCCAGCTTCTCTCTAAAGAGGGAAACATAAGCTTGGACAACACTTCTAATGTTCTGGCTTTGGCAAGGGAAAGGCTTCCCCAGCAACTATCTTCTGCCTCACCTGTCTTATAGCCCTAATGGAAAACCCAGCACATTTTAAATGCCTGGGGGCCACTGAGAGCAAGAAAGCTGGGTGGCTTGTTACTGCTCCACAGAGGCCAATACAGCTTGGGAGACTCACCCTGAGGAGGTAAGAAGAGTAGAGCATGTGTCCAATGTTTTGGCTTTTCAAGGGGCTACCCAAGGAATGGATTGCTGCCTTGCCTGCCTCTTGATGGGACCTGGCACATTCTATAGATGTCCAAGAACTGTTGAGAACAAAAAAGAGCTAAGTGGCATGACAACAGACATGAGGAAATGAGAGATTATAAGATGCTGGCAGGGTGGAGGTGGGGGACCAGCAAATCCTTCTAATGAAGAATCTACAAACATAAGCCCAGAGAAGACCTATCCACAAAAAAAGGTTTAAGAGGCTCTCCAGAATCTCTAGCCAAGTTAATTGTATTTTTGATAATGGCCATCCTAATAGGTATTAGGTGGTATCTCATTGTGGCTTTGATTTGCATTTCCCTGATGATTAGTAAATTTGTGCATGTTTTCATGTACCTGTTGGCCATTTATATGTTTTGGAAAATGTCTATGCAGGTCCTCTGTCCATTTTTTAATCAGATTCTTTTTTTTTTTTTTTTTTTGGCTATTGGATTGTGAGGAATTCTTCATATTTTGGAAATTCACCCCTTATCACAGATACAGTTTGCAAATATTTTTTACCATCTCATAGATTGCTTCATTTTGTTGATTACTTCTTCTGCTGTGTAGAAGCTTTTTAGTTTGATGTAGTCCTGCGTTTATTCATTTTTGCTTTTATTTCTTATACTTGTGGTGTCACATCCAAAAAAGGCGTTGCCAAGACTACGGTCAAGAAACTTTTTCCCATATGTTTTCTTCTATAAGTGTCCAGTTTCGGTCTTTAATCCATTTTGAGCTAGTTTTTGTGTATGGTTATAATAGAGGTCCAGTTTCATTCTTTTGCATGCAAATATCAGTTTTCCCAACATCATTTATTGAAAAGACTATCCTTTGCA
This sequence comes from Vulpes vulpes, assembly GCF_048418805.1. Taxonomy (NCBI): domain Eukaryota; kingdom Metazoa; phylum Chordata; class Mammalia; order Carnivora; family Canidae; genus Vulpes; species Vulpes vulpes. The sequence continues at coordinate 126,704,049 of NC_132783.1, read as the reverse complement.
TTCATCTGTCGTTTTCAATTTCTTTCATCAATGTCTTATAGTTTTCAATGTACAAATCTTTCATTTCCTTGTTTAGATTTATTCCTAAGTATTTTATTGGGGGTTTTTTGTACTATTGTAAATGGAATTGTTTTATTTCTTTCAGAAATTTTGTTGTTGGGATCCCTGGGTGGCGCAGCAGTTTGGCACCTGCCTTTGGCCTGGGGCGCGATCCTGGAGACCTGGGATCAAATCCCATGTCGGGCTCTCTGCATGGAGCCTGCTTCTCCCTCTGTCTGTGTCTCTGCCTCCCTGTCTCTCTCTCTATGACTATCATGAATAAATAAATAAAATCTTTAAAAAAAAAAAAAAAGAAATTTTGTTGTTAGTATATAGAAAAGCAACTGATTTTTATATGCTGATTTTGTAAGCTGCAATTTTATTGAATTCATTTATTAGTTCTAACAAGTTTTTAGTTGAGCCTTTAGTGTTTCCTACATATAAGATCAGGTATTCTGCAAACAGACAATTTTCCTTCTTCCTTTCTGATTTGCATGCCTTTTATTTCTTTTTACTGTCTAATTGCTATGAGTAGCGCTTCCACACCTGGATCAATAAGGAATGGTTTAGTGTTGGCACCCTTGTCTTATTCTTCATTTTAGAGGAAAAAAGCTTACATCTTTCACCAGTGAGTATGAAGTTAGCTCTGGGTTTGTCATTTATGATCTTTATTTTATGTTGAAATATGTTCCTTGCATGCCCAATTTGGTGAGAGAATTTATCATGAAATGGCGTGAGTTTGTGAAAGCTTTACCTGCATCTATGGAGATGATCAGGTGATGATTTTTATCCTTGATTCTATTAATGTAGTATATCACATTTATTGATTTGTAGATATTAAACTATCTTTGCATCCCAGGGATAAAACTCACTTGATAATGGTGCATGATCCGTTTAATATGCTGTGGGAAAAAGAGACTTACTTTAGATTTAAGAACACAGATAAGCTCAAAATGACAGGATAGAAAAAGATATTCCATAAAATGGTAGCCAAAAGAGAGCAGAGGTAGCCATACCAATAACAGTGAAAATAGACTTTTAGTCAAAAACTCATGAGAGACAAAGAAGGACATTATATAACCACAAAGGGTCAATTCACAAGGAAAATATACAAATTATAAAAATACATGTACCTAACACCAGAGTACCTAAATATATGAAATAAACATTGACAAAGCTGAAAGGAGAAATACTCTACTTTGAAATTTCAATACTCTACTTTGAATAATGGATAGAATATCCAAACAGAAGATCAGTAAGGACATAGAGAACTTGAACACTATAGACCAAATGTACCTAGCAGACATATACAGAATATTCCATCCAAATGCAGCAGAATACACATTTTTACCAAGCATCCATGAAACATTCTCCAGGATAGATCACATGTTAGGCCACAAAACAGATCTCAAGGAATTTAAAAGATGAGAATCACATCAAATGTTTTTAATGTCCATAATGGAATAAAACTAGAAATCAGCAGAATGAAACTGAAAAATTCTCAAATATGTGAAAACAATATATTCTTTAATAACCAATAAGAAATTTGATTAATTTAGGTCAAATAAGAAATTAAAGGAAAATTAGAAAATATCATGGGACAAAGGAAAATGAAGTCACCACACCAAAACATATGGGATACATCAAAAGCATTAAGAAAGATTTATAGCAACAAATTCCTTCATTAATAAAGAAGGAAGTCTTGGGGGTAACTAGGTGGCTCAGTTGGTTAAGCATCTGATTCTTGATCCAGCTCTGGTCATGATCTCAGCACTGATATCGAGCCCCACATCAGGCTCATTTCCTGGGCATGGAGCCTACTTAAGAGTCTCTTTCTCCCTCTGCCCCTTCCCCCCACATGCATGTGCTCTCTTTCTTTCTTACTCTTTCTCTTTCTCAAATAAATAAATAAAATGTTAAAAAAAAAAAAAAAGAAGAAAGTCTCAAACAACCTAATTCTAGACACTCAAGAAACTAAGAAAAGAACAAATTAAGCCCAAAGTCAGTAAGAGAAAGGAAATAATAAAGATTAGAGAGTAAAATCAATGAAATTGAGAATAGAAAAATAGAAAATAAAACTAAGAGTTGGTGTTTTGAAAATGTAAACAAAATTGACAAGCCTTTAGCAAGACTAAATAAGAAAAAAGAGAAGACTTAAACAAATGAAATCAGAAATGAGAAAGGAGACATTACAATTGAAGCCATGAAATAAAAAGGATTTTAAAAGACTAATATGGACAATTATATGCCAAACTGTATAACCTAGAATAAATTCCTAGAAACACACAGCTGACCAAGACTGAATCATGAATAAACAGAAAATCTGAATATTAATCTATAATTAATAAGAGGTTAAATCAGTAGTCTCAAACCTCTGAACAAAGAAAAGCCAGAGATCAGATTGCTTCACTACTGAATTCTACAAAACATTTAAAGAATTAATACCAATCTTTCTTAAACTCTTCCAAAAAATTAGAGGAAGTAACACTTCCAAACTCATTTTGCGAGGCCAGCATCACTCTGATTCCAAAGCAAGACAAAAATACTATAAGATAATAAAACTATAGGCCAATATCCCTGATGAGTTAAAGATGCAAAACTCCTCAACAAAATAGTAGCAAACCAAACTCAACAGCACATTAAAAGGATCATACACTATAACCAAGTGGGATTTAAGTGAAGAGTGTGAGGATAGTTCAATATTAAAAAAAAAATCAAGGTGATACATCACATTAACAGAATAAAAGATAAAAAGTACATGATCATCTTCACAGATACAGAAAAACTGCTTGACAAAAACTCAACCTTTCATGTTAAAAACACTCAACAAACTGGGAATAGAAGGAAATGACTCTAATGTTAAAAAGGTTATATATGAAATGTCCATGATAATATCATACTCAAAACTAAAAGCTCTTAGGAACAAAGCCAGTATGCCCACTCTTACCATTTCTATTCAACATAGTACTGGACCTAGACACAGCAATTAAGCAAGAAAAATAAGACATTCAAATAGGAAAGAAAGAACTAAAATGATTTCAGCTTACAGATGATATGATCTGATGCGTAGAAAACCCTAAAGATTACAGAGAAAAAACACTGTTTGAATACATTGCAGTTAGGAAAGTTGCAGTATACAAAAATTAATATACCAAAATCAATCTCATCTCTACTTACTAAAAACAAACTATCCACAAAGGAAATTAAGAAAACAATCCCATATAACAACATTAAAAGGAATAAGATATTTAGTAATAAACTTAACCAAGGAGGGAAAAGATCTGTACTCCGAAAACTGTGAAACATTCGTGAAACAGACTGAAGATTCACATAAATGAAAAAACATCCCCTATTCCTGGATGGAAGACGATATTATAATACCCAGACTACACAAACTGATCCATAGATTCTTCGCAATAAGCCTACACATATAAAGTCAACTCACCTTTGATAAGGTTGCCAAAAATACACAATGATGAAAGGATAAACTCCTCAATAAATGTGTTGGGAAAACTATGTACCTACATTCAAAAGAATGAAATTGGACCTTTATCTTACACCATACACAAAAATTAACTCAAGGTGAATTAAAGATTTAAACATAAGACCTGAAACAGTAAAGCTCTTAGAAGAAAACATGGGGGAAAGTTTTCTGGACATTGGTCTTGGCAATAAATTCTGGTATAGGAGACCAAGAGCACAGACAACAGAAGGAAAACAGGAAAGTGGGACCACAAGCAAAAACACTTCCACACAGCAAGAAAGCAATCAAGCAAGAAATAGAGTGAAAAGGCAACCTATAAAGTGGGAGAAAATATTTTCAAACCTTAATTTCAAACCTAATTTCAAACCTAATTTCAAACCTAATTCCTGTAAGGAATTAATTTCCCACACATATAATTAACTCCTACAACCAAATAGTAAAATACCAAGTAACTCAATTTAAAAATGGCAAAAGACTCGAATAAACATTTTTCCAAAAAAAGATCTACAAATAGCCAACAGGTAGGTATATGAAAAGATGTTCAACATCAGTAATCATCATGGAAATTAAAATCACTACCATGAGATATCACCTCATACCTGTTAGGACAGTCATTATCAAAGACAAAACAGAAAACAAGTGCTGGTGAAGATATGGAGAAATTGGAAGCCTTGTTTACTTCTGGTGGGATTGTAAAATGAAGCAGGTGCTAAAGAAAACAATACAGAAGTCCCTCAAAAAAATAAAAACAGAACTACTTTACAACCTTACAATTCCATATTTGAATATTTATCCAAACAAATGGGGAAAAAAAGATATCAAAGAGCTATTAGCACTCCCATTTTCATTGTACCATTATTCACAATAGCCAATATATAGAAACAACCTAAATGTCCATCAGTGGCTGAACAGATAAACATAATATGGAATATACATACAATGGAATATTACTCAGCCATGAAGAAGAAGGAACTACTGTCATATGCTATAACATGAATGAACCTTGAGGACATTATGGTGAGTGAAATAAGCCAGTTACAGAAGGAAAAAATACTACATTCAGTAGTATCTAAAGTTGTCAAACGCATGAAAGCAAAAAGTAGAATGGTAGTTGCCAAGGACTAGTGAGAGGAGGAAATGAAGAGCTGTTACTTGATGGATATAAAGCTTCAGTCATGCAAGATGAAAACATTCTAGAGATATGCTATACACCCCTATACTTATAGCTAATAATACTATAAAAACCTGGGTAAGTCTCATGTTACATGTTTTTTTAGCACAATTTTTTTTTAAAGTGTCATAAGCCAAAGGAAGAACATGCTTAAGACCACAAGCATAGGGCAGCCCCAGTGGTGCAGTGGCTTAGTGCCACCTGCAGCTGGGAGTGTGATCCTGGAGACCCAGGATCGAGTCCCACGTCGGGCTCCCTGCACGGAGCCTGCTTCTCCCTCTGCCTGTGTCTCTGCTTCTCTCTCTCTCTCTGTGTCTTTATGAATAAATACATAAATAATCTTTAAAAAAAGTTTATCTTAAAAAAAAAAGAACAGAAGTGTAGTCAAACACATCAAATGATGCTGAAAGATCAAAGATGATGATAAAGGATTAACCATTAGCTTTGGCAAAATACAGGTCACTGGCAACCTTGATAAAAACAATTTTAGTGCAGTGGTAGGGAAATAATGAGATTAGCATGGGAGGGGGGGAGGGAGGGAGAGAGAGAAGGAAATAATTTCAAGTCAGAGGGCATGTTTTTACAAATATCAGAGAGAACTAGTACCATGGAGAGAAAGGCTGGTATGGAGGCAGAGGGCTTTTTTTTTTTTTTTTTTTAAACAGGGACAATAATAATATGTTTGTGTACTGACTAGAGCGATCTCGCAGAGGTAGAGAAAAATAGGGACACAGGAGAGAGAGGGGATGAATTTGGGAGTAAACCCTGAGGAGATCTGAGTGGGTAGGATCCAGACCACAAATAGAGAAGGTGGACTTAGGAAGGAGTAGATTCAGGAATTTCTCTTACATAAAGAAAATACAGAATATGCACAAACAGATGCAGGTAGGTTGCTGGGTTAATGGTGGGAAACTGAGAAAGTTCTTCTCTGTATTTTTTTATGTAAAATATAAGGTGAGGTCCTAAGTTTAGTGAGGTGGGAAGGAATATTGGTTTGAGGAGCAAGAAGAGATATTAAATTATCGTCTCAGAGAACAGAAAAATGAATTTACAAGGGATATGCAAGAAGATATATGGTCAGAAATTTCTAGTGAATTGAGGCATCCAGGCTCAGTAATGTTTAGCCACTGAAGTTTTCTGGGATTGTAATAGGTAAAAAACAGGGGTTAATGAAGTTAAAATTTTTCCAGGTAAGCAAAACAAAAAGGAGTGAGATAAAAGAATTAAGGACATTTTCAAGACTGGGACTCTAATATCAGACCCAAAGAAATTGAGCAGATACAAAGAGAAATAAGGACATGAGGGAGTGATAAGAACTAAACAAAACAGTCCTGTAGCCTTCCCTTCTAGCAACTTTCAAGTCGATCATCCTCTTGACTACCTACCCGCCCCCCACCCCCTACTGCCCACCCCTTCCCCTGGAGAAAAGCCCAGGGCAGGATATGGCAGGAGTGTGTTTAGAGCTAACTTTGCTAAAGGCGGCCCTGGTATCCTTCTCTTCCTCCTTCCTCCACAGAGGAGTGTGGCTTGAGACATAACGTTGAAATAAGTTCCCATTTGCCCATTAGAATGTCTTTGAGCACATCTTCCTCTTTACCACACAACAAGCCAGAGGGAACTTCCAGGAAAGCCTAGCAGGCAACTAAAATTGCCATTCATCATAGTCCACTTTTCTTCATGAAATTAATTCTCCAAGTGAATCAAGGAACATAACCATCATTTATAACATTGACTAAGGATAAACATGGCTGCTTCCTAAAAATTAATTCACAGGAAGAATTCTACGTGAAACATAGTGTTAGCTGGCATTTAAGATAAAGTGGTAACAGAGCTGTCCATTCCCAGGTTTGTGATGAAATACAGGAACATTACAAGAGCACATCTAAGGAATCAATGTGCCATCTGCTTCAGTACCTGGTCTCCGGAGGTGACTAATCCTGGCTGCTTCTCAAAAATGTTTAACCATCTCCTCCTGCCCCTCTTCCTGACCTATCTTCCTCTCTTAATAGAGCATAATAAAAGCATATGGCTCTGTAGAAAGCTTCTGGAAGCAGAATTCCATCTGAAACATGGTAAATTTCTCTCTTCACTCATCCCTGCCTTCTGGAATATATAATTTAGATATTTTTCTGGCCTTCAGTCTTCTAAGACAGATCCTAATCCCACCCAGAGAAAGAGAAATAAGAGAATATATAAGTTTCTTGGGGGTTCAAATGCTGCGTCTAGAAGTTCCTTGAATACCCATTAGCGTTTTCCAAAACTAACGCTTTAAGGTAAGAGACAGCATTGTTGATCATAATACGTAAAAATTTCTAGATTAACAGAGCTGACCCCTTTGATCAACATTAGTTAAAATGTGTGCATATATAGGCATGTATGCATGAGATTTGACATTTTCTTTAAGGCTCAGAGTTCATCTATTACCCTACTATTCTGCTTTTAAACAACGGAGGTGTTAGCGATTACTTTAGGTCTGTCAGTTTATTTGGCTCCGTGTTGTCCCAGGCTGCTCACCAGGAATAGTATGGATCCCACCCATACTCCATAGGATTAATTAGGTAGCATCCACCAGAGGTCTACTTATAGGGCGGGGAGGGGGGGAGGGACAAGTTTCTTGGAAAAGTAGTAAGGCCAATACACACTACATATGTGTACACACACACAAATAGGCGCACACAGAGAGTGGGCTAAAATTGAGAATAATGCAGAATACAGAACAAAGTCTATCCCACATATTATCCTCTCTCCAGTCCTCATAAACTCATACCTCAGTTAGGGCACAATAACAAAAGAATCAATATAAATTCTAAAAGCTCTTTGGCTGAGATCCATACTAGGCACCAAGATTGAAGGGTTCTATGAGTGTTGGCACTCACAGCTCTAGCAGTGATGGCAGACAAGATCAGAAGTGGGTATCCACAGCTTCCACAAAGGGGAACCCAGTTCTGGGAACCTTTGACCACAGCAGAATTCAGGGACCTTGTTACACACTAACATCCTCATTGTTGGGTCTCTGCAGGTGTAGCACGGGCCCTGGTGGGACTGCCAACAGCAGTGGTATTTTAGGTATACAAATTATGGAAGCACACTTCCTCTAGATTTCCCATCAGCAAAAGTGACAACTTTTCAAGGCTTCCCTGAAATAGGAAGGAAGAAAAATGGCAGATACCATGTATATGGTAGTCCCCAAAATTGGCTTATAATGCATACTTAAGAATTTGTGGGCAGCCCAGGTGGTTCAGCGGTTTAGCGCTGCCTTTGGCCCAGGGCCTGATCCTGGAGACTCAGGATCGAGTCCTACATTGGGCTCCCTGCATGGAGCCTGCTTCTCCCTCTGCCTGTGTCTCTGCCTCTCTGTCTTTCATGAATAAGTAAATAAAATTAAAAAAAAAAAAAAAAAAAGAATTTGTCCAGAGATTTCTAGAACTACTTGGAAATCCATTAAAGAGGTGCTTGGGAAAGGCCAAAATGGACAATTTAACATGATTCTGATTTTACTCTGGGCAGGGTTTAGGAACACCTACCTTCTGTGTCCGTGTGTCTTCATTTCTTAGCCTTTCCTCATGAATATTCCCTATGTTACTAATGATGTATGGCACCCAACAGTCTCATTCCTCTTCTTTGTAACCACGCTTTCCATTTTGATTGGGTGGAGTTGGAACTAAATAGAAGAAACTCTAAGTAAAGACATGAGAAATTTTCTTAAGGGTGTGTAAGCCTTAACATACAAACATTGTGTTATCCATTTTAGCAAATTGAGGGTTTTTTTAATATTTGGAATACTGATTACACTCAATAACTACAATTCAAGTAAGTGAGTTATGACCACATTTATGTTTCTATTCCATTCTACGTCAATGGTGCTTCAAATAAATGAGGTATAGTTTGCAAATACAAGATTGATCATTTCCTTTTTAATAAAAAAAGGAAATGCCTCAACTTACTGTTTACCTTTGTTTTTGATGGCTTTCTGATGCTGATTATTAACACATTTGCCTTCATAATACCACTGTTGCTCAAGAGCAATATTGAAAAGTTTAGCTTCTAGATAAACTGAACGACTCTATAACCTATAAATACAACAATAGTAACTGGGCCTGTACAGCAAAGAATGAGACCAAATGGACAAAAAACCAACACAGGAATGTTTCCTAAATTGCCATTAGTGACCACTAGCATCACCAAATAGGCTGATTTTAAGTGCTGTTGATGGCTGATAGCAGTACTTTAAGGATATGAGGGGAAAGGTTTTACATTTATCACAGCGACCTAATTTGAACACTTAGGTAGCAATTAAGTCACATTTATGTTCAAGGTGCATGATGAACTATAATATGAGTTATCAGTATGTTCCCAACCTGGGCCATTAGCCTTGAGTCAAATACTCACATTCTGGCTCTAAGCCTGATTATAAATTTGAACACTCATAAATAGACTGCATGGTCCAAAAGAAAGAGCTTAGTCAAAGATGTATATTTAAATTTGGCTCTGTCGCTTACATAAAGGTTCCCCATAGAGCTACCCTAAAGCAGTGTTTTTCCAACTTTAAATGTGCATAAAAGTCACCTAGGGATCTCGTTAAATGCCCATCCTGATTAAACTGGCCTGAGGGATGGAGTCTGAGGTACATTTCTACCTCCCCTGGTCCCTGGACCAACTTTGAGTGGCAAGGCCTCGGAGGTTTATTGATAGAACATGTAGAAAAAAATGTGTGTACATGGGGAAAGCATTTTGCAAGCTGTAAAATGGCATCAGTATCACTTTATATTAATAGGTGGTGATTCAGTTCAACTCATCAAGAAAAAAATCCTAGAATAAATGATGTTCCACATATTTTAATTTTTTCCTTTTTTAGCAAAATCAAAAACAAAACAGGGAATGGGAAAGACAACACAAAAAAGGTATTCATTCTAAACAACTTTGCTGCTTTTTGGTTGCTTTTAAAGATTAACTTCAGCATCACCGTCCTGACTAAAATGATGAGGAAAAAACCCCAACCCTGCTTTTTATTTATCTTTTTTCCAACCCTGCTTTTTAAAAGAAATTTGTACAATTAGACCCAATCCTAGATTTGTCCTGTAGATGGTCTCATCCCAATCAAAATAGAAATAGTAAGTTACAAGGAAAAGGAAGACAGCTGGCTCCAGAAATACTGGAACATGAAGAGATTGTTGTGAGGAAAGAAACGAAAAAGTAATAAGAGACACAAGAACACAGAAATCAGAACTGTAATAAACATCTAGTTTCTCTAAGTGAAACTGCTCTTTTTCATTGCCATTGGCATTTTCTGGAAGAAATGAACAAAATGGTCAAGTGTAACTATTGATTTCCAAAGCATTTCTGTGTTCCTTATCTAAAGTACAATCAACAATTCCTGTTTAAGTGTCAGTTCGAAAACTAACCCCTGACCACAGAGGACACACAGGGGACCAAAGAAGCAAGCAAGCCACCCCAGAGTGGCATGTGGCAGGTTTAATAAGCAAGGGAACCTACGTACAAGGCTTGTCTTGGGTGGCCACAGGAAGAGTACATCTTCACACCCACCAACCGGAGGAATCTTAAGAGTTTATATAGAGGCAGTGCCTGGGCTTGGTCACGTGTAGTACTGCCAGATGGTCTCAATAACAACTTACTCTCTTAAGGCAGCGTCCTTGGAAAGAGCTCCAACCGTGGGAACAGTGGGTGGTCACAGTGCCAAGGGTAGGGAGGGTGTGAGGAGCCTCTGATTGCTGGGGGTCCATCTTTAGGGTCAACTGGAGGTCTCGGCCTCTCCATGAACTCCAATACCGAGGAAACATACACTCTCTCTGAGTCCCAATACCACAACAGCTTGGCCAATCTTTCATTATCATAGGGTCAGTTTGCCGTCTTCTGTGAAGATTTTCATCGCCTATCAGAAAAGGTATGGAGAAGCCCTCCCATGGAATAAAAAATCCTTCCTGGTCTTTCAGATTTTGGAAAGAACGACTCCCTACCGTATACCCAGATCACCAACACCTTACCCACACCAAGCAAAAAGCTTGCTTCCTCCCATGATGGATCTCTTTACCACGGTTCTGGAAGTGCCAGGATTATAGGGTTAGAACTCTCCTGCAAAGATGCCAGAAATTGATCAGCCTCACTTTCACCTGAATTTTACCATTTGTCTTCCTGCCTCCATTTCTGTCTATTCTCTCTCACCTGCCTGTCGTGACAGGAAGCATCACTCATAACCCAAAATGCCAGGATATTGTTTAAAAAACATGTATGGGGCAGCCCTGGTGGCACAGCGGTTTAGCGCCACCTGCAGCCCAGGGCGTGATCCTGGAGACCATGGATCGAATCCCACGTCGGGCTCCCTGCATGGAGCTTGCTTCTCCCTCTGCCTGTGTCTCTGCCTCTCTCTCTGTGTGTGTCTCTATGAATAAATAAAATAAAAAATCTTTAAATAAATAAATAAATAATAAAAAACATGCATGAATGAAAATTTGGTTTGGTGTCATCAGAGACTGGAAGAAATGACGAAGGACACTAAAATCTGAGTAACTGTCAATGTATTCTGACAGCACCATGACTTTGAAAGATAAACTGGAAGTAAAACTACTAATACAGATTACTAACTTAATCCCTTAGGCCAGTCAATACCAAATCATGAGGCCATTTAAATGCAAAACAGCTGGGCAGCCCCGGTGGGGTGGCGCAGCGGTTTAGCACCGCCTGCAGCCTAGGGCGTGATCCTGGGTGATCCTGGAGACCCTGGATCGAATCCCAAGATGGGCTCTCTGCATGGTGCTTGCTTCTCCCTCTGCCTGTGTCTCTGCCTCTGTGCGAGTGTGTGTGTGTGTGTGTGTGTGTGTGTCTATGAATAAATTAATAAAAAGTCTTTAAAAAAATAAAATAAGTGCAAAACAACATTTCTGGTAGCATTCAAGATGCAGACTGCAGACACTTGAGAAATGTTTCGAGAAGCCAGAACAGTACACATGGTGGGGAATATCCCACACCTGCAGATTGTTCTTTGCACTAGCCCCGGGTAATCTGGGTCAGCTGCCCCAAGTGGGTGGCCTCTTAATTAAGCAGCTCTTCTCTCTCTGGTTGCTTCACCTAAGAAAACCTGAACTTTGAGGATGACCGAGCAGTCATTCCCTTCCACAAAAACACTTGCATGGTGCATCAGGAGTGGTTTTAAATGGTGGAGATAATTACTTAATTCAAGCTGTAGCAACTGGCCAAGTAAACATGTAGCAGCCAGGAAGCTATTAGCATGATTTTAAGGCAATTATTCCATTAGTGTTTAATAGTCTCCAATTAGCCTCCTCTATCAAAGTTTGAATGTCTCTTTTCCTCCAAAAATTCTCACAGTTGAATAATGCAGAAAAGTACCAAACCCATTTTTACACCTAGATTTATATATATGAATTTACCAAACCAACTTTACAAAATCATGGGGAAATTCAGGGGTGTAGATTTGGTGAAATGATTTTTTTTTTCCATCTCAGAAGTACTGGGGCTAAGACAAGTACTGGAGGCCTTGCAGGAGATTCATATTAAGAAGGGCTGGGAAAGCAGTGAAAGTTCCCACTGCAATCAATGCCACAACCCCTCCTAGTATTATACTCAAAATGGATCCCATGCAAAGGCTTCCATTCTTACCCCCAACGCCTCTACTGGGAGACACGCAGAATATCAATGTCTCTGACCTCAGGAAAGAAAAGGAAAATTGCCCTGTATGGGCTAATGCCTAGTTCCTTGTCCCCTCCCCCTGGTTAGTAGCTGTTGCTACTGAGCCACCCAGATACAAACCGCAATGCATTTCCCTCGAAAATCCCTAGGAGGGGCAGCCTGGGTGGCTCAGCGGTTTGGCGCCTGCCTTTGGCCCAGGGTGTGATCCCGAAGGCCTGGGATCGAGTCCGACGTCAGGCTCCCTGCATGGGGCCTGCTCCTCTCTCTGTCTCTCATGAATAAATAAATAAAATCTTAAAAAACCAAGAAACTTTAAAAAAGAAAAAGAAAAGAAAATCCCTAGGAGACTTTCCCTAAGGACCACGTAAGGGGTCAGATCACTGATCTGAGGGTAAATCATTTGCCTTTACTAAGCTGCAATTTTTACATCTATGAAATGGAGTTCGTAGTACCAGCACTGCCTCCTTCGTGAGGTTTGGGGAGGGGTTCGGTGATCTGAAAAGTGAAGAATTACAGAAATATCATATAGATTCTGACATAGCATCATACCATCCCTCAGAACTAGCAATGTGAGCGCGGGCTTTTAAACTCCCTAGGTTTCTGGCAAGTCACCCCTCAGAAGGCTGGCATCAGAATCCTTGCCTGTATCACATTTGATGTGTACGGAAATGTTCAGGTGAGATCCTACGAAAACAACTGCCTAAAGACCGAATAAAAAGGAAGAGGATAGGGATCCCTGGGTGGTGCAGCGGTTTGGCGCCTGCCTTTGGCCCAGGGCGCGATCCTGGAGACCCCGGATCGAATCCCATGTGGGGCTCCCGGTGCATGGAGCCTGCTTCTCCCTCTGCCTATGTCTCTGCCCCTCTCTCTCTCTCTCTTTCTGTGTGTGACTATCATTAAATTAAAAAAAATATATTAAAAAAAAAAAAAAAAGGAAGAGGATAGGAGCGCCTGTGGAAGAGAGAGTGAAATTTCGCCCACAAAGTCGTGCACTTCCTACTGTCTCCTTCCAAAGGCCAATCCGCAGGCTCACCCAGGTAGCAGAGTAAGTGCAAAGTGGGGAGGCTGGGCGGTTCTTTCCCTTGGAGATACTTGGGCTCTCGGGAAGCTACCTTTTGAGAAAAAAAAAAAAAAAAAGGCAAAACGAGACAAATCCTTCCTTCAGGGGTTGGCGCTCAGAGTGCAGCCTGTGCCTGTCCTCGCAGCCAAACATCACTTGACTAGACCAGTGATCTGAGTTATGATCAGTTCCAGCGCTGCTGGTTAGAGCCCGTCGGGATTTCTCTAAGGAATCCTCCCCCCCCCCCCCATCCTGTCTTCCTCCAGTGGCTGAGAGGGGGCGCTGGACGGGGCGTAGATCACGAGGAGACAGACCAGAAGGTCGAACTTGATAACCCGCCGGGCTCGGGCGGGGGCTGGACTACCTGTGGGTCAACTGCCCTCTAGCCTAGCCGGGTCCTGGGGGAACCGGCCGTCTGCGCCCTCGGCCCAGGTGAAAAGCCACAGTGGTAGGGACGCGCGGCCGTGTCCGCGGCTGTCACCCAGCACCGCTCCCGGTCCCGGGCACACCTGAGCTGGGGGCCGCTGCACGCTCCCGCCCCAGACACCTGCCGGGTCCCGCGACGCCGGCCGCGCGCGCCGGGCTGCAGCCTCGGATCCGGGCGTCCTTACCCCGCCTTGCCCCGGCCTCCTTCTCGGCTGTCGGGACGCTCGCACGACCCCGTCTCCCCCGGGTCGGCCGGTCCGCCGCCGCCCTCCGCCGCCCCGCAGGGTCCCGAGCCGCCGCGCCGCGGTCCGCACGGCTGCGCCCTCCCGACCGCGGCGCCCCCAGCGCTTGCACCGGGACCCAGACGGCGAGCGCCCGGCCCGGCCCGGCCCGGGAAGCGGCGCCCCCGCCCCATCCCTCGGCTGCCGGTCAAGGGCAGCGACCCCGCCGCCGCGGGTCCCTGAACTTTCCTCGCTCTTCGCGAAGCGCTTTGCGCCTTTCACGGAGACTCGGGGGCGAGTGTCACCCTCGGCGGGTCTAACCGCGAAACCTCCCGAAGACGCTCGATTCCGCGGCCGGGATGGAGGAGTCGGAGGTCCGGCGGCGGGGCCGAGCCCTCGGGACCCCGGCGCGCTGCCCCGGCAACCGCCGTCGCCGCCCTGCATCCGCCGCCCCCCAGGCCCGCGAGGACGACCGCGGGAGCGGGCGCGGGCGCGGGGGGCTGCCGGGGGGGCCCCCCCCAGCCCCAGCCCCAGCCCCAGCCCCAGCCCCAGCCCCAGCCCTGCCGCGCAGCCTGGCAGCCTCCAGAGCCCAGCGCACAGCAGTCACCTTGACTGGCCGCGCCGCGGTCCCCAGAGGTCTGCCGAGCGCCGAGGCCCGAGGGCGGCGGGGCCGGGACCCCCCCCCCCCCGGGGCCGCCAGGCAAGTTAGGGCTCCGCGGCGGAGGGTGGAGGGCGCGGGGCGCGGGCGCGGGGGGGAGCGCGGGGGGGAGCGCCCCGGGGCTCGGCGCGCCTACCTGGGATGGCCAAATTGGTGAGGGGGATGCTGTGGATGCTCGCGGGCAGGGCGGCCATCCAGTCGGCGAATCTGAGCTCGTGCTTCCCCTGGGACGAGGCCATGGTGCGGGTCGGCGTGGCGCGCTCCCGGCTCCCGGCTCGCGGCTCCCGGCTCCCGGCTCGCGGCTCCCGGCTCGCGGCTCCCGGCTCCCGGGCAGGCTGGCAGCTGCGGCCGCGAGTCCCCGCTGCGCTCGGGCCCCGCCGAGTTACCCCCGGCGCCGCGCCACACCCACAGGATGGCGCAGACACATGCTCACTGTAACGATTATTCAAAACACCCCCTGCTCCCCCGGAGCCCCCGCCAGACTCCGCCGGAGCTTTTGTTCCCGGCGTCCGCGCTCGCCTCTCGGCGGTGCGCGCCCTCCTCCCGCGCCCTCCCCTCCCCTCCCCTCCCCTTCCCTCCCCTGCGTCTCGGCCCCGCCCCGCCCCGCCCCGCCCCGCCCCGCCCCGCCCCGCCCCGCCCCGCCGTTCCGCAGCGGCCCGCGCCTCGCCTCTAACTTGGTTCACCCCGCGGCTGCGCGCGGGGGCTTGCTCGGCGCTCGGGGGTCACTCCCCGGTCCCGCCTGGGGGAAAGGCAGCCTCGGGGGTGGACCTAAGGCGCCTCGGGACGGTCCGGCATCCTGGGCTCCCAGGACTTGGCATCCTTAGCCGAGAGCTTTGCTTTCCGTCGGCTACAACAGGTTGCGCCCTGCTCAGCCGGGGCCACTGCACTGCTCGTGGCAGAATGGTGGTCCCGAATCAGCCCTTGGATTTCTGGAGTAGTTGACCAGTGTGCGAAGAGCAGGCAATCCCAGTGATTCCTGCTTGATCCCTGGCATCCTGTTCCGGACACTGCAAGGTGAAGAAGCACTTCAACCCCTTCGTTTCCTGGACGGTGCAAAACCTGCGCCTGCTATGGAGAGAGCTGCCTGTGTCCTCTCTGTGTCGTTTTTTTTTTTTTTTTTTTTTTTTTGGTTTTTTGTTTGTTTGTTTGTTTTTTTCGTGGCACTCCGGACAAGGCTAGACCCCGATGCTAGAAGCAAATCACATTTCCCAGCGACATTCTGTAATTATTGCCAGTAGCATTTGGTGGAATTTATTTGGCAACATTCAAAATGATTTATGCCATTGTCTGATTTTTTTTTTTTTTTCATTCCTTGGCAGACTGGAGAGATTGTGTCTCTCTCAGGAGAAATCACTCACTGAGCCTCCAAAGAACTGTCTTGGTCCACCTGCTTTCAGATGAGAAAGAGAAGGGAAATCGTGTTTTGCCAATGTGATGAGGCCAGAGGTGGCCTGAGGAATGTATAAGCAGTACAGTGAAAATAGGCTAGGTCTTTGCCTATTTTGCCAAAGAATGTAGAGGCAGTGGTGTGTAGATCCTGTTCCTAAGTAAATGCTGTGGGGTTGGGGCAATGAGAACGAGGTAGGAGAGAGCTATAAAACCTGGGAATGATCATTTCATTTCAGCAAACCCTACAGTACTAAAAACCACAACTAAAGGTTGCTTATTGTATGAGGATTTGGGGTTCACAGAGTATTTACTCCAAATGGGATACACTATGCAAAAGATGGGGAGAAGAGATCATTCCTCATCCTTGTGATCAAAATTTCCATTGCTTCCTAGAATCAATTCATAGCTTCGAGAGAACATGGTTGGGTTATCTTTAAGAAATGTCCTAGGATTTTTTTTCCCCCCTGGGGTAAATCTTAATATTCTTGCTAGCCCAGTAGGAGCCCACAAAACCTTCTGATTAGAGTGAGAATTTAGCTTGCTATAAGATTCTAGGTTGAGAGACCTACAAATACCACTCTTCTGACTAATATTGGTGTTCTGCTGGCATCGTGGCAGGGCCGTGCATGAGGAGAGAGCTCAGATCTGGGAATCAGTTGCTCTGTCTCAGAATAGTTGGGGCAAGTCTTCTTGTGTCTGCCAGCCCTGCTTATCTCCATTATAAAATGGTGATAATAACTCAGAGATTCGTGGTGAAGCTTCCAGGAAGGAGTGTATCTGAAAAAACTTGGTTACCAGCAAAGCATCACACAAAATGTGAGATGTATGTCTATTAAGATAGCATATGTTTCTTTCCCTCATTGCCTTTTCTATCCTCACAGAGCATTCATCTTCAAAAGAATGAAATAATTATTGGATTTTGGGGATATTTTAAAACAAAATACACTTTAAAAACGTGCCCTGGGTGAAATAAGTCAATCGGAGAAGGACAAACATTATATGGTCTCGTTCATTTGGGGAATATAAAAAATAGTGAAAGGGAATAAAGGGGAAGGATTAAAAAAAATGAGTGGGAAATATCAGAAAGGGAGACAGAACATGAGAGATTCCTAACTCTGGGAAACGAACTAGGGGTAGTGGAAGGGGAGGAGGGCGGGGGGTGGGGGTGACTGGGTGATGGGCACTGAGGGGGACACTTGATGGGATGAGCACTGAGTGTTATTCTATATGTTGGCAAATTGAACACCAATAAAAAATAAATATATTATTTACTTCCTTCTTTTGGCTTTAGGCTCCATCTGCTATTTAAAAAAAAAAAAAAAGTGCCCTGTTCAAGTGTGTTGAACTTATGTGTCTCTAAAAGGTTTGTGAAGCTTTTTTTTTTAATGAAACTACTTTAAATGTTGAGGAACGTTGTCTCTATAAAGAATTGTACACTTGCCTTTTGGTGAAGCAACAATCCCTCCCCTGTTTTATCTGCTTTAAGTTTCAGAATTTCTAATATATTGGTTTTGCATAAAATTTCACATTTCTCAGCATGCAACCTACCAGAAAAGACAGGGCTGAAAGTTGATAATTCTGGATTTCTTTCCCAGCCTTATAATCAATATTGTAGGCAATTTTATGACCCAGTTTCCCCATCTCTCTATTACCAGCTCTGCCATCACTTACTAAATGACATTAAGAAGATCATGTAATTTCACTGGACTTTAGTTATCCCACTGTATTAGTTACGATTCTCTAGAGAAATATACATATTATATATATTTATTTATTTATGAGAGAGAGAGAGGGAGCAAGGGAAGGAAGGAGAGGAAAAGATGGAAGGGAGAAGGAAGAGACAGATTTACTTTAAGGAACTGGCTCATGTGATTGTGAGAGCTAGAAAACCTGAAAGACAGGCCAGTAGGCTGGGAACTCAGATAGGATTTCTATGTTGTAGCCTTGAAGAGAAATTCTTTAGGAAACCTGTCCCAGTTCTTAAGGCCTTTAACTGATTAGATGAGGCCCACCCACATTATAGAAAATAATCTGCTTTAACCAAAGTCAAATAACTATATATGCTAACCACATCCACAAAGACCTTCACAGCAACATCTAGACTAGTGTTTGACTAAGCTACTGGGCATCATAGCCTAACCAGTTGATGCATAAAAATAACCATCGCAATCAACTGATAAACTAAACTAGAAGTTGTTACTGATCTCTAGGGCCCCCTGTGACTCTATTATTCTACAGCTCTGTTTCCTTTGGGATTCTTTCTCATGTGTATAGTTGCTGGAAATAGCAAGAGGAGGAATGAAAATATTTCCCTTGTTTTTGTTTTGTTTTGTTTGTTTGTTTTTACTCTATCCAGACAACTCAAGGTGTGGAATAAGATTTTCATGTCTACATGCTACAGCATGAATGAGCCTTGAGGCCATTATGTGGAGAGACATGCTCCGGTCACAAAAGAATGTGTACACTTATCTGAGATATTTAGAAGTAGTCAAAATCATAAAGACAGAAAGTAAAATGGTGGTTTCCAGGGTCTTGGGAGAGAGGAAGGAATAGGGAGTTATTGTTTAATGAGTATGGAGTTTCAGTTTTACAAGATGAAAGGAGTTCTAGAGATGGATGGTTGGTGATGATTGCACATTATGAATGGCTTAAATACCCTTGATATATACACTTTGAAATGGTTAAGGAGCTCCTGGGTGTCTCAGTTGGTTGAGCGTCCAGTTCTTGGTTTCTGCTCAGGTCATGATCTCAGGGTTGTGAGATCGAGTCCCATATTGGGCTCCATGCTCAGCAGGGAGCCTGCTCAAGATTCTTCCTCTCCTTCTGCCCCTCCCCTGGCTCTCTCTTTCACACACTCTCTCTCTCATATAAATAAATCTTTAAAAAGGAGAAGTGGGTAAGATAGTAAATTTTACATTATGTATATTTCACCATAATAAAAAAATAGGAAAAATTAATGTGCCAATACAATATATAATAAGTCAATATGTACAATGAGCCAATAAATACATAATGAGCCAAAAAAAAAAAAGATTTTCATGTCTACAACAGAAGTGAGAAAATACCAAAGATTTTTTTTTTAATACCAAAGATTTTTAATTGTGGTGTCAATAACAGCTAATCTTAAAAAAATGTTTTAAGCATAAGTGGAAAGAGCAAAATGACTTGTTGCAGTGCTTTCATGCTACTTTAAAACTTTCATGTATATAATCCTTAGCTCTTCATCAAAATCACACTGTGCCCAGTTTATAAACATTACTACTTGTTTGTTTGGAACATTTCCTTACTTCATAGCCACTTCCACTCTTAAACATACATGGCTCTTTCTTCCTAGAAATAACCCCATACTTATATGGTCAGTTAATCTATGACAAATGAAGCAAGAATATACGCTGGGGAAAAGACAGTCTCTTCAGTAAATGGTGCTAGAAAAACTGGATAGCTACATGCAAAAGAATGAAACTGGACCACTTTCTTACACCATACACAGAAATAAACTCAAAATTAAAGACCTAAATGTGAGACCTGAAACCATAAAACTCCTAGAAGAAAATATAGATAATTTCTTTGACATTGGCCTTGGCAACATTTTTCTAGATATATCTCCTTGGGCAAGGGGAACAAAAGCAAAAATAAACTTATGGGAACCACACTAAAATAAAAAAGCTTTTTCACAGTGAAGGAAACCATCAACAAAACAAAAAGGCAACATACCAAATGGGAGAAGATATTTATAGATGATACATTTGATAAGGGGTTAATATCCAAAATACATAAAGAATTTATACAACTCAGCACCATAAAAAAAGCCAATCAAAATCTGGGCAGAAGACCTGAACAGAGACATTTTTCCAAAGAAGATATAGAAATGGCCAACGGACACATGAAAAGATGCTCAACATCACTCATCATCAGGAAAATGCAAATCAAAACCACAAAGAGAGATCACCTTACACTTGTTATCAAAACGACAAGAAATAACAAGTATTGACAAGGAGGTGGAGAAAAAGGAACCCTCATCCAACTGTTGGTGAGAATGTATGTTGGTGCAACCACTGTGGAAATCAGTATGGAGGATCCTTAAAAAAATTAAACATAGAAATACCATATGATTCAGAATTCCACTACTGGGTATTTATCCAAAGAAAATGAAAACATTAATTCAAAAAGATATATGCACCCCTATGTTTCCTGCAGCATTATTTTGGTAGCCAGTATAATGAAGCAACCCAAGTGCCCACTGATAGATAAGTGGATAAAGAATTTGTGGTATAATGTAATATCATACCACATGTATATTAAACCATATATATAGTATAATAGATTATTTCATAGTTAATGAATGAGATTTTGCCATTTGTGACAACATGAATGGAACTATGGTATGGAACTTATGCTAAGTGAAATAAGTCAGAGAAAGAAAAATACAATGTGATTTAACTTATAGTGTGATCTAAAAAACAAAACAAATGAACAAACAAACAAAAAAGCAGACTCTTAAATACAGAGAACAAACTGATGGTTGCCAGAAGGGAGGTAGGTAGAGAGTGGGTGAAATAGGTGAAGGAAATTAAAAGATACAAACTTCCAGTTCTAAAATAAATAAATAAGGGGGTGAAAAGTACAGCATAGGGAATATAATAAATAATATTATAACAATGCTGTTTGGTGACAGGTAGTGACTACACTTATCATGGCGAGCATCAGCAATATATAGAATTATAGAATCAAGGTGCTGTACACCTGAAACTCACATAACATTCTATGTTAATTATATTTCAATTTAAAAAGTAAAATATATTAGAGGAAAAAATATACATGGCTCTTTGCTATGTGTTTTCTCTCGGTAGTTCACAGTATTTCCTAATTGCTGGAGATATATATATTTTATTTTTATAATTAAATTGTTCTCAAATTATGTTCTGAAAAACAAAGATTCTTCTCAGCCAGAAAACATTAGGACACATTTCAGCTGTACAATATTTTTTTTTGCTGTACAATATTTTAAAAGATGAACTCTGTTTAATGATCTCAGCCAGGTCATTAAAAAACACAGTGTTTGGAAATATACGTGTATAGAGTCAAACTTGAAGAAAAGGAGTATAAAAGGGCAATGAAGAACCTTTGTAAAAGTAACTATTAATAATCAGTGCTGCTTTACTATTCTCTACAATAGTCCATTCAAAGAACTTTATTGTCTTTTGAGTATAAAAATGCTCTCTGTACTTAGTTCAAAGTAGGTAAAAAGCAGTGTCCCCCACTTCCCTCCACCATCTTAACCCTACAGTATTCGGTCTTTTCTCTTCTCTCTTTGCCCATGTCTGCACCTTATGTGCCAGCCCAGAAGCAGCTAATTAGCACCCACTGAATGTAATCTAGGGGCTGGAATCACAGGCTCTGGCATCTGAAGGCCTGGATTCAAATCCATGTTTTCCCGCTTCTCGGTTTCCTGACTCAAGTGTGAAGAGAAAGTATTTCCTGAACTCAAGTGTGAAGAGAATGTGGGAAGACGGAAGGCATTATGAAGCTTAAATGAAGTGGAGAATTTAAAGTTTATTGAACAGAATGGGAACTCAGTAAAGTGTAGTTTATAGTTATGCCTCTTACCACCCCTGTGGAATGCACTTCTTGCTTTTTTCTGGCAAAATTCTTCCCATTCAAACTCATCTTTGCTACTCCCCTTCCTATCCATAGTAGAAGTAATCTCTTTTTCTGCACGCCCACTGCAGTTTGTTTATAGCTATCTTGTGTGTTCTAATTCTGCATTTAGTCTTAAAGCATTACACAGACAGGGATGGTGCTATCTGATATCCTGTAATGCCTCTCACAGTACTAAGGCATAAGGGCTTGTAATAATTATTCATTTACTCACTTCATAAATATTTCGTGAGTATCTCTTATGTGCTCTGTTCTAGAGAGAGAAGATAGAGCAGCAAGTCCCTGAACTTGTTTCCAGCAGATAGTGGCAAGTGACAGCTTAATGGCTGAATAAAGAAATGACAAGGCTGTATCTCTCGCCTTGATGTCAATAAACTTCCCTTAGCATGCCTATCTTTTAGCACCCCATTGAGTACCAAAAGACTTATAACTTAGTTTTAAAAATATATTTTGAAAGAAAAATTGGTTCAAAATTGTTCTGCATCTCTATCATTTCCCCTAATTTGTCCCATCCCTAGTACTATTTTGGTAAAGTCAGTGATGACACTTAGAAATAACATGATGTAGATTTTGAAGGACTATTACTAGCAAAACGTTTGATTTCTTTATGGCATGGGAGTTGCTAGAGGTGGAGGGTAGCCTGGGAAGGAAGAAAGAGATTCCTGTATTCCTGTAGATTCATGTGCAGAATCAAAAAAAAAAAAAAAAAAAAAAAAAGAAAGAAAGAAAGAAAGGAAAAGAAATCCCAAAACATTTTCACTCATCCTTGCTAAAAAAAAAAAAAAAAAAAAAAAAAAAAAAAAAAAAAAAAAAAAAATTATGACTATAATTACACCAGTGTTTATAGCAATATTGTTCACAATTGCTAAAAGGCATTGACAGATGAATTCCATTGACAAATAAATACTTAAAATGTGGTATAATTGCACGATGGAATATTATTCAGCCTTAAAAAAGAAATTCTGACCCCTGCTACAATATGGATAAACTTTGAAGACATTATGCTAAATGATATAAGCCAGACCCAAAAGAAACAACTATTATGTGATTCCACTTATATCAGCTATCTAAAATAGTAAAATATGTAGAGAGAGAAAGCAGAACAGTGGTACCAGGCAGGGGCTAGGGAAGTGAAGAATGAAGATTATGATTTAATGGGTATAGAGATTCAGTTTAGCATCATGAAAAAGTTCTGGAGATGGATAGATAGTGATGTAGCTATAGTGATGTAACTATACAACAATGTAAATGTACTTAATGCCACTGAACTGTACACTTAAAAATAGTCCAGATGGTAAATTTTATGTTATGTACATTTTAACATAACAAGAAAACCCTAATGACCAATGACTGTTTGTCATCAGAAGCACCATAGTTGTTCCATCACCTATAAAGTTCCCATCATAACCATCTAGTAAGTTTATCTTCTAGCCAATGATTACCAGGAACATACCTGAAATTATATAAATTGGGTTTATTACTTTTTGTTGTGAGGAAAAACACACATCATGGGAACCTTAGAACATCTCCCTGAGAAGGGGAGCAAAATTACAAAATTTGCTCTTCTGTTATGCGATTTGGGGGATGGATTTAAGGAAGTGGTGTTTGCTCTGATTTGGATGCTGCCAGGAAATGGTGTAGGGGGTAACTGAATGAGGATCTTGGTAAATCTCATCTAGGAGGATAGACTAGACTAAGGCTAGAGCTGTAAATAAAGAAGCAGGAGTCACTCACGAGAGTGTGGAATATTGGATCATTTTTGTGGCATAGATATTATCAATATTTTGTCTATTTACAGACCTGATTACAGAGGAATCATATTCTTTTTTGTTATTCGTCAAGGTTACAGAGTGGCCTCATCTATTGTTGATGTTCTGTGAATGTGATTACATTCCACAGGTGAACACCAAGGCCAAGCTGACAGTAGTACCTGGAGAAGAGCAGTTGGATGTCAGGTCATGACATGGCCCAATCTAATTTATCTGGCGTTCTCAGAGTCTTCGTCTAGTAGGCCTTTGTCAACAATGGATGTTATTGGCAGCCTTGATATGTACTCCTTATCAATAAGATTTTCATTTATACTTTATGGCACAAATAGCTTGATGCCATAAAGCAAATTATATGTCTGTGTATGCAAGCTCATGAGGGTTCTTGCACAAGTATGGCCTGTGAGACCTTTTGTAGCTTCTTGCCAACCTTGAATAGTTCCTCAGGTACACAGAAACAAAGATTATCCCTGCTGCAGGGTAACTCACTCAATTTGCAACCCTCAAAGGCAATCGCGTAGATCTGTGGCTGTCTGACAGGCACAGGTAACACTGTGGGACACCACTAACACCCTGGAGAAAGATTCTGAGGAGAAAAGTCAGATAACAAGCTCTTCAGTCTAGCCCTGTTCCTAGAACTGCTGTGGAAGCGTGTGTCAGAAATCCAGGCACAGTGTGAAGGGAAGGACAGGTCTCTGGCTGTCTGGGAAGCTCTGAGCGAAGTGCAGCACTGGGAAACAAAGGAATTACAGACAATGACTGTTTGTGCTTATTCATTTTTCCAATTACCGGTCTGGCATCATTTAAGATACACCTTGGCCTAATAGAGGTTTACTCTAATGATGAGACCATCATCTTCATTCAATACGAAACCTTTCCTTACAACTTTATGCAACCCTTAAGCCCTATATGAATTTTTTTTCTTTTTGCTTTCATTATATAACAAATGATTTAAAGATTGAAACTCCTCTTTTCCATGCTTGCGCTTAATGGCTCAAATGTAACCATGTATTAAAGAAATGCTACGTGATATAACGAGCACTGGGTGTTTCATGCCACTGATGAATAACTGAACTCTACATCTGAAGCTTGTGATGTAATATATGTTGGCTAATTGAATTAAGATTAAAAGAAGGAAGAAATATTACCACATCCCTTTTATTTGGAAAGGTGAATTCCACATCATTTATAGTGCCTTGAGTTTTTAAAATTAATATTGTAATATTTGGCCACACCTCTCTTGTCAGAGATTACAAGAGTGAGGGCAAGATGGAGGAAAGCAAAGCAGAAGGCATTTAATTTTTTCTTCATTCCATTAAAAAAGCTTATGTGAATTATTTATTTTTTCAAAAACATAAAAATAAGTAAAGATATAATAAAATGCCCAGATCCTGCATTTGTCTTAGTAAGTGCATAAACCTGGGAGATCTTTATTCCAAGCCATAAACTACAGACACTCGGAGCAGCTGTACACAATTCTAGTCCTGAACACAAACAAATTCATAATTTGCCCTGGGCATGTGTTTATCATGGCTAGCTGTCATAAACCTGTCACTATGCTGTCCTGGTGGTAAACACCAAACTCTGTGTGTGTGTGTGTGTGTGTGTGTGTGTGTGTGTGTGTGTGTGTGTGTAATTTACAGCCACAACTGGTTTCTTATTGATGTCATTTTATTATAAAAATTTCATTTGACATATTGAGCTGATTATTTAATTGGGTCAAGCAATCAGTCAATTCATATTTTTAAAATTACCAATGATTGAATGAACAGAATTTTTCTGACTACATTTATTATTAACCTATGGAATATAAATGTGATGCTCTAAATTCTCTTGTTAAAGTCAAGCTGCATGTGCAGAAATACATATAATACATATACAACCTGGGGATGTTGTATAAGTATGTTGTATAAGTTGTATTCCCTAAATACAACTTGTAGGAAAATTATAAAATGCAAAATTAAAACTTTACATAGACTATCATAAATTCAAAGTAATCACATCGTCTGGTTATAAAATTACTGTAGGCATATACCATTAAAAAGATAACTAATTTCCCTGAATATGTGTGTTTCATAATCATTGCATTTATTCTTTGTAATCTAAAACCTTTCTCTTTTAAAATGATTGAAATTTATGTATTTTTATCATTTTGTGCATTTTTATAAGTCTGTTTTTTTTTAAAGCAAAAAAATGCATGCATTTCTTTTTGTAAAGTTTCTATTTAAATTCCAGTTGGTTAACACACAGTATAATATTAATTTCAGATGTAAAATTTAGTAATTCAGTGCTTCCATACAACACGGGGTGCTCATCACAGCAAGTGCACTCCTTAATCCCCATCACTTTTTTAACTCATTTTCCCACCTACCTCCTCTCGGGTAATCATCAGTTTGTTCTCTAGAGTCTATTTCTTGGTTTGCCTCTCTCTTTTCTTCCCTTATGATCTTTTGTTTTGTTTCTTAAATTCCACGTATGAGTGAAGTCATAGTATTTGCCTTTCTCTGACTTACTACTTAGCATAATACACTCTGTCTCCATCACATTGTTGCTAATGGCAAGATTTCATTCTTTTTATGGCTAATATTCCACTGTGTGTGTGTGTGTGTGTGTGTGTGTGTGTGTGTATCACATCTTCTTGGGCTGTTTCCATAATTCAACTATTGTAGACGTTGATGCTATAAACATCAGGGTGCATGTATCCCTTTGAATTAGTATTTTCGTATTCCTTGTGTAAAATGCCTAGTAGTGCAATTGCTGGATTATAGGGTAGTTCTAGTTTTAGGTTTTTTAGTAACCTCCATATTGTTTTTCAGAGTTGAGGCACCAGTTTTCATTCCCACCAACAATGTAAGAGGGCTCCCTTTCTCTGCATCCTTGCCAACACCTGTTGTTTCTTGTGCTGTTAATTTTGGTCATTCTGCCTGGTGTGAGGTGACATCTCATGGTAGTTGTATTGTGTGCTTCCCTGATGATGAGTGATGTTGAGCATCTTTTCATGGGTCTGTTGGCCATCTGTATGTCTTCTTTGGAAAAATATCTATTCATGTCTTCCGCCCAGTTTTAATTGGATTATTTGTGTCTTGGGTGTTGAGTTTTTAATTACAAAAAAAAAAAATCGTAAGGTTTAGGCCTCATTTTGTTCACTACACACCAAGTCATCCACATGATTACTAAGTCATTTTATTATGTATCACATATATATAAGCTAATAACTGCATATAGCTTGAAATAACATTTGACAAACAAATTAAGAATACATTTGCACATGTCTCTGAAGATACATATAAAGTCCCTTTCACAGTTATAGAGAAATCACACTTCTAAGTGCTAAATGGCTATATTGGGAATCAATGTATCTTTAAGTTTATACAAAGAGCTTGTAAACAAACTTGCCTTTATACACACTGCAGAAAATGGTTATGGTTATGAAATTTATACTACATCAAATAAGAACAAACTGTCATTAATACAAGGTAGTTAAAGAGCAGCTTGCCTGGCCCCAGCAAAGATAACTGTAGACCCGGAAGACATGAATGCCAACTCCATAATGCATTCCATAGCAACTGACAAAAAGGTCCAAAAGGATAGTACAAATGATTAGATGCTTACTTCCCTGGCTGAGGGATTCTAATTTGTAAGGCACCTGGAAGAGGAGAGGAGCTGAGAAACTATAATCCAAAAGGAGACCTTCTCCCCTGCTTCCTACATCACTATGGGATAGGCAGTTATGGAACTACCTTCCAGAAACAGAAAAATCGGTAGGCATGCAACCTCTAGATTTTAATGAAATTGGCAGAAAACTCATGCTGTCAGGGCACTGAAGAGTGACACATTTCTCAAAGTGAATCATGCTGGTTTGCCGACCAAAAGAGTCACAGGACTAATCTGGATTTTGCATGGAAATTAAAAAATGCAATACTGAAAGTTATGGTTGAGTAACCTGGCCACCGGCAGGCAGTTAAGCAACAGAAGAATATCCCAGTATCCACTGACTAATAAGAAGGAAGTTATTTCCTATTTAAAATAATTTATAGTAAGAAAATTATAACCCAGCATTATCATACCCTTTGTGTAATTATAAAACTTGAATTTTTCATACATGACAATTGTTGGTATAATTTTCCACAAAGATATTACCCATTATACCTCATCATTAACTTTGATTAGTGAGATTGAAAAAGAATACATCTATTATGATTATTCATGCCACTATTATTTCACAAGCACTGAAAAAGCTTAGATGTGGCTCTTAGCTTGTACCAAAAAGACACGGGATTTGGAAAATCCAACATGTAAAAAGAATGGGTTTGAATTGACTTAGGCTGATTACAATGGCTCTAAAGGGGATTGAGAAGCCTTCACCTTGTTAAAAATGACTTTGAAATAAACTATATGAAATAGGTGTTGGAAATAATAATAAGATTATTTGAAATAAGCACATTTCCACATACAAAGGTATTTAATGATGTGGTTTGATGGTGAGGACATCAGTTGAACTTAACAGTTATAGGAACAATTAAAATATATTGTAAAAAATTTAGAAATTATGTGAACAAATTTCATATGAGGCAGATAGTGGCGGGTCAGCTAATTAGTAATATGACATAATGGTTTCAGACTACCAAAGGATAATTTTGAGTATCTGTCACTGATCACTATTGACAATTTTAAGATTGAATTATAGACCATCTGTATAATCTATACTGCAAGCAATGAACAGAGGAGAAGAAAAGCAGAAGCCATCATGGAATCAAAGTAGAAGAAGCCAAGAAGAGGAACAAAAACAAAAGTTGGATGTAAAGCATGGTCAAGAGTAAAATAGAATGATGACAAAAAATACATGAATTTATTTGATCATTCTTTACAACAAAAAGAAAAATTGAAATTTGGAAATTACTCAGTTACTGTAGAAAATTTCACTGATTAATTTGGATCAAGATACCAAGTTTGGCACCTCTACACTCTTGTTTATTTGACAACACTAATTAGCTCGTTCCTCTCCATTTCACTTTCTATTGTGTAGTTATGCCTAAAGCTACCCTCTAACAAAACACCCAGATGAAAATGGGGTGATTCATTCAATTATTCAGATATTTTGCCTTTATCAGTAAAACTTGAATTTTTTTCTTATTTCATTTAGATATTTTGGCAGTATATATCATTTCAACAGAAATTAGACCCAAGTGGTAAATTTTTGTGTAATTCCCCAGGGAACATTTGCCAGGATAGAAAATAACATTCTAAAACATAATCTAAAATATTTTTTAAACATTGTCAGAAAATATACCTTCATCTGACATATAATTAAAAGAGAAATTAATCAGCCATATTTCACTCAGTGATCCAGGCTCTCTACCATAGATTACCTGCAAATCACTACCAGGGAAGAAGGCAGGCACATCTAATAATATTAGGTATAGTTACTGAGTCCTTAGTACTTACTGGAGGCATGAGGATAAATAGCACAGCATATATATGATTCTGTTAGCACCTCACATGGGGATTAAGATCCATTAACCCATTAGTGCCCCAGATCCTCTCTCCAGGGTTAAATTTTCAGTTGAGTCATCAGAGAAATGCAAAAGTCCTAATGACTAAATATATAAGCCACTCAAATTGATTTGTCACTTAGCTCACTGAGGCCACAGTGAATGTTTCCCTTGCTGATATGCTAAGAATCCTCAAACCCTCTCTCTACCATCATAGTCTTTTTATACCCCTTACTGTATGTTTTCTTAAAAATTTCACTCTTCCCATGATCACTCTCCTGTGATATTAAGGAGAAGGGTATATAGGAGTCTGGGTATAGCACTAAGGTTGTCAGTTAAACCTTTACCTGTGGACTTGAATCATAAATCTGGTTTTAAAAACTCTAAATTAATTTATGGGTAGGTTTTACTCTTCTTTGCTTTTGTCCTTATATCTATATTTTCAAATCAAAATTAATATTTTCCCAGAGCCTCTTCTCTCTTTTCTAACTAGCATGCATTATGAATCTCTTATATTACACAATAATTCATACTGTTAAAGCCATTTCTATGATAGGTCGACTTATTAGATAATGACATAACTAATCTCATCTTAAGAGCTCATTAAGTTCTCAGTAAACAAGCTTATCTTAGGATATGGGAAAGCTCTGTGATAACCCTGAGCTCTGTGCTCAGAGGAGAGTGCAGCCAAGGATGAGCAGTGACTGAAGAAAGCAACTAGTAACCAGCAAGAAAGAGTCTACACACCTGAACCTCCATTACATTCCCTACATTCCCTACATTCCTTACTACGAGCACGAGACCTCAGATTGGAACATAAGAGTATTATCTATGTTCTAGTCTAGACACATGCAGACACACACACATCACTTCCGTTTTTCCTTTTGTAAATTTTTTTTCCCCTTTAAACTCCATTGTTCATGTAACTGAATTTCATATATCTGGTAGCCTTCAGTGTGACTTGCTCCATGCCCCCAACTCCTCCTACCAGCCAAGGTGTCATCTTTTTAATACACATGTGCTTGATTGTTTTGACTTCTGGTAGATTTAAATCACATCACCTCCTCTCAGTGTCTCAATGACCTCAAAGACCTATGTAGGCCATTGAACTTGAGTAGGAGGTGGGGGAGTAGGAGAGGATGAGGATCTGGACATTTTAGAAATAATGATATTAAGTCCATTAAGAGAAGTGCAGTCCTAGACAACCATCATTCCTATCTGATGAATAACCTCTTGAAAGACTGGGTGTGGAGGTTTAGAAGGGGTTCTGCGTTGCTAATTAATGTCAGAGTATAAAAAGCAGATTTAAACATGATTAAGATCACATTTCCATGATTGAAACATTATTATTTTATGTTGAGTGCATTTATCTCTGGCAAGAGTGTAATCTAAAGGATGTTCAAACATGCAACGAGGTCACAAATTTTGAGTATGGTTGCATTATAGCACACATGTAGAAATTCAAATGCATACTTTCTTTTGGTAGCTTAAAGACTATAAGACTCTACAACATAAATCTCTCTTACACATACACATATACCATGTATGAAATTTTATTAAGCTCTTCACTGAGAAGACTATTAAACTATTGGTATCAAAAATTACATAAGTATTGGATCCCTTGGGTGGCTCAGTTGGTTATTGTAGGACTCTTGATCTCACTTCTGGTCTTGATCTCAGGGTCATGAGTTCAAGCTCCATGTTGGGTTCCACACTGGGTGTGGAGCCTACTTTAAAAAAAAATTGCAGGGGGTCCCTGGGTGGCTCAGTGGTCTAGCGCCTGCCTTTGGCCCAGGGCGTGATCCTGGAGTCCCGGGATGGAGTTCCGCGGCAGGCTCCCTGCATGGAGCCTGCTTCTCCCTCTGCCTGTGTCTCTGCCTCTCTCTCTCTCTCATGAATAAATAAATAAAATCTTAAATAAATAAATAAATAAATATTGCATAAGTATTGAATTAAATCTGGACAAATTCAATTTCTTGCATCGTTTTAACTTTTAACTGGATTAAGATTTTCTAGTAATCCTGTGTTGTATTCTTTTAAATGATTTTTCTATTAAAAAAAAAAAGTAAATGTCTTTGGAATTTTTATTGCTTCACCTTTAGAAAAAAGTTTGACCTTATAATCCTGTGAAATGATTTTGTTGGCAAGATAGATTTTTATTTCTACATCATAATGTCTCTTGCAAAACAACTGCATCAGACAGGTTTGAGATCATTTCGCTTCCCTCACAGCTCTTTCTAGCCATTTCTCCTATGGCTATTACCATTTAGTTTTGTACCCATTTGTTGGGGGAGTTTAAAAACTGATCACAGTACAAATGTAATAGGAAAACAGAAGTATACTAGGTACTTCAAACAAGAGATTTTAATGTTGGGAAATAGTTAAACAGATGCTAGAGAACTAAAAAAAAAAACCTAAAAACACACACTGCAGTAATTATTGCAAGAAGCTGTTGTCATCTCTATGGATGGAGAAACAAAAGAAAATAATTTGAGGTTTTTAGAAGCCAGATGCTTGGAGCAGTGGCTCTGCTGAATAGAGACTCGAACTTCTGAAGAGGGCCATTGTCCATTTTATGTGTGTAGTTTGAGGGTAATGAGACTGCTTCTGGAAATGTGGCCATTCTGAGAATGTGGGGAAAACTAGGATCTACACCATCTGTTGCTGCCAGGGAGGACCATTTCTGAGGCAATGCCAATAAGAGCATAGAGCTAAACAAATTAATTCCCTTCCTCTTCCTGCCTTCCAGTATCCTTTAATGCCCCCTATTGGCAGAACCTAAGAGAGAGTCAGCAAGGCAACCAGAAATACAGTTTGCAGAGTCCCATTATCTCAAATCAGAGATTGAGAAAACAGGATTTGTCACCAAGGAAAAACAGCCTAGCAACTGGCATGTGTGGCAGAG
This sequence comes from Vulpes vulpes, assembly GCF_048418805.1. Classification (NCBI taxonomy): domain Eukaryota; kingdom Metazoa; phylum Chordata; class Mammalia; order Carnivora; family Canidae; genus Vulpes; species Vulpes vulpes. Next base: position 126,672,118 of record NC_132783.1, on the reverse strand, counting down.
AGAATGATGACTCCCCCAAAGTTATCCATATCCTAATCCCCGGAAACTCTGTATACATTACCTTACATGGCAAAAGGAACTTTGCAGATGTAAATATGTCAGTGATCTTGAGATGGGGAGATTATCCTGAGTTATCAGGGTAGGCCCAGTGGAATTATAAGTGTCCTTAGAAGAGCGATGCATGAGGACAGAAGAGTCAGAGTCCAAGAAGGAGATGGGGAAGACAGAGCAGAGGAGAGGGAGATTTAAATAGATCTCTGTATTTAAATACCACTGTAATAGATCTAGTGTATACATACCATTCTGAGTAATGAATAAAGTCTTATTCTTTGAAAAATATATTTACTCTAGTAAACATTTCTCTAATATTTTTGGAATCAATCAGACTTCAACTAGAGACAATTTAGAAAATAACACTTTCCTCTCCAAAGACAGGCAGGAGGAAGCTTAGAGATAATTGTGTAAATACTGTCCGTTACATGCTCAGCAAATATTGTCAATTAATACCTCTTTTTACAGTTCCATTACTTCCTCTAAGAACTTTGAGTTTAATGGATTTTTTTTCAGGACAGTTCTGCCTCTCAACTCAATAATGTTGCTCCCACTGTTGGGAGAACATGGACGTGCCCACAGTCCCCTGAGTTCTATAGCCCTATTGGCTGATGCTCCAGCAAACTCTAGGAACTGTAAGTTCCTAAACAGAAAGGAGAAAACAGTCATGTGATGACTTTGGGTGGGGGGCAGGAGTGCCTTAGAGGGAATTGAGGAAATACAAAAGAAATTTTTAAAAATTGCATTGAATACATACTACTTGAGGGGTTGGCTGGTTTGTGAAGGTGTGTCTTTTAAAGAAAAATTGCATTTCCTGTTGGCCTTATGTTAATTGCAGCCAAGATGGTGGAAAGCAAACAGGACAGTATTTATCTATCCATTTATTTACTTATTTATTGTTTTTATTCCAATATAGTTAACATACAGTGTTATATTAGTTGCAGGTGTACAATATAGTGATTCGGTAATTCTTTACATTACTAGGTGCTCATCGTGATAAATGTATTCTTAATCCCTTTCACCTATTTCATACACGCACACCCCTTCCCCACTGATGGTTACCAACCTTCCCTCTGGTAACCATCAGTTTGTTCTCTAAAGTTAAGATTCCCTTTTTTGGTTAGTATCTTTTTTGTTTGTTTTGTTTCTTAAATTCCACATATGAGTGAAATCATATGATAGTTGTCTTTCTCCCACTGACTTACTTCACTCAGCATTATACTCATTAGTTGCATCCATATTGTTGCAAGTGGCAAGATTTTATTCTTTTTATGGCTGAGTAATATTCCATTGTGTATACATACTACTTCTTCCTTATCCACTCATCTATCGATGGACACTAAGGCTGCTTCTATAATTTGGCTATTATAAACAATGTAGCAATAAACATAGCGGTGCATGTATCTTTTCAAATTAGTGTTTTTGCATCCTTTGGGTAAATACCCAGTAGTGGAATAACTGGATAATATGGTAATTCCATTTCTAATTTTTTGAGAAACCTCCATACTGTTTTCCAGAGTGGCTGCACCAGTTTGCATTCCTGCCAACACTGCAAAAGGGTTCTTCTTTCTCCACATCCTTACCAACAGCAAGTTGTTTCTTGCTGCTGATTTAGCCATTCTGACAGGTATGAGGTGATATCTCATTGTGGTTTTGATTTGCATTTCCCTGATGATGAGTGATGTTGAGCATTTTTGTTGGCCATCTGGATGCCTTCCATGGAGAAATGTCTATTTGTGTCTTCTGCCCATTTTTAAATTGGATTATTTCATTTTTGAGTGTTGTTTTATAAGTTCTTTATAGATTGTGGATATTAACTCTTTATCAGAGATGTCATTTGCAAATATCTTCTCTCATTCCTTAGATTCTCTGTTAGTTTTGTTGATTGTTTCCTTTGCTGTACAGAAGCTTTTTACTTTGATGTAGTCCCAATAATTTATCTTTGCTTTTGTTTCCCTTGCCTCAGGAGATATATGCAGAAAAATGTTGCTAAGGCCTTATCCTAAAAATTACTGTCTATGCTCTCCTTTAGGATATTTATAGTTTCAGGTTTCACATTTCGGTCCAAACAAGACACTCTTTAGATTCCTTCATCCAAAGAACAAAGAGAAGGAATCTTGTCACATTTTCCTTTTCTCCTTCTTCATCCTTGTCCAACTACTACTGAAGTTTTGAATAAAGATCTTACTAAATATTGGGTCCATTTTCATAATCTGATATGGGCCATTTGGAATGTGAAAGAGAATGGGCTTTACTGTATTCACTTAGGTCTTTTTTAGTATTTTAAATTAGTTTTATAATTATCAATATAAATATTATACTCACAAAGTAACAACAGAGACTCTACCCTGTGGAGTTAATTAAATACCTATAAATTAGCACAGCTCCTCTTCCAGGGCTGCATAACCTTATGACTTAAATGTGTGCTTTAATTGCAAATGCAATGAGTTTGAATTCCTTTGAGTTTTATTTTTATTATAATTCTCCCAATCTTTTGCTTCTGATATTCTGTGAACAGCCACAATCTTTCATTTCATTATTTTTATCAAATCATTTCATCATTCTTATTAAATCACTCTATCTTGGCTCTAATGGAAATATTTAAGTAATCTATGGTTTCAAGAAGGAAAAAATAATGCACAGTATTAAATCTAATTTTCAGAAAAATTTGCTCCATTTTTAATGAACAGGGGACTGTGCCTCTTTAGTACTTTATAGCACTTTATTTGGTATTGTGCAGTATGCTTTTCTTCAAATTCTCAGCATGTCTCTGCAGTTTTAGGAACAAGGGCAGACCCCACAGCAGCAATCCTTTAAATGGGAATTTTTATTGACTAACATTCAATCAAGACGAGTGTTCCCAGCCTGTTAAAATATAATGATGCTTGCTCTATACACAGTTGGATGATACTATAAGCAGAAAATTTTTATTTGTCCTATTAATCATCTCTTCTTCCACTGTAGGGTTTCAGTCCAGGATAGCTTGCCCATTGATAAAATTAGGCATCACATACTTTATGGTCAAATTGTGGCTAGCATGGTAGAATTGTGGAATTAACCATTTGTACAAGTACAGCACAGTCTGTAAATTCTGCTCTCTTACAAATTGCTACTGTAAAAATCAGAGCAGTATTCATACAGGGAGAAAAGCCTCACACTAGGCTGTCAAAAATTATTGATGAAGGTGGGTTTGTGTTGTCAAAGGAAGAACAAGCTGTTTTGTGTTTTTTTTTTTTTTTTTTTTTTTTGACAAGGGAGTTGGAAACTACCTCAACAGGTCTCACTTTTCTGATAGATGGTCTTTCTTGGGTCTGTCTACATTAGTTGATAATTCCTTAACTTTATATCTCCGTATCTCGACAGTGTGTACCCTGGAATAGTGATAAGAGCTGGGGAGTCTGACAGACATTGTTTTAACCTTATTTTCACCACTTAGAGAAATTATTCACCTCTCTGGGCCCCAATTTCTGAATCTATAAATATAGGAGAAATAATGCCAAATATACACATATTTGGTATATATATATATATACATATCTTAACTTCTTTGTTTCTGGATGTCTTGGTCTTTCAATACATTGTAGGTAATAGTAAAACTCATAAAACATAATGATGTAAGATTTTGGGGGAGTGACAGGATTGTTCCAGATCTTTATTTGGGTGGTGGTTATACAACTGTATGTGTCAGCCAAAATTTAAAGAACTGAACAACTAAAAAGGGGGAATTTTGCTGAATGTAAAGTATACTTTAAAAAAACAAGGAAGAAAAATAATATACCCCCAATGTAGGCAATTCTGATAGTACATGAATTATATCTATTATTAATCACTTCAGATGCTGAACTTATAGACAACTTAGTTTTTAGACTTTATTTCCTCCTTAGAGTTAAGTCCTGTATTTTATACTTTAAAAAAATAATGTCACTTAGGTGTTTGAGATGGCAGCTATGCTTTTGTTTTCCTTCTCTAATGATTCAACTAAAGTTTGTCTGATACTTTCTAAGCCTAAAGCAAAATGTGGAGCTTTGTTTATGATTTTTTATAAGCTTCCTACATTTATCATGGGTGTCTATTAATTTGAGGCAATATAACAAGATCTCCATGAGATTCCTGTTATGACTTAGTATGACCTACCTCTTGGAATGTTGTAATGAACACTTCCTGTATAACATCAAGAATTGCAAGGTTTGGTGCCAATATGAGATAGAAGGGGGAAAGGCTACTTGCTAGTTCAAACTCTCTAATTTAAAAGCTCAAAAGCAAAGGATTTCATGTGAAAGTCTAGCCTTGCTAACCACTGAAATGGAATGTAGTGACTAAGTCAGATGACTTCTAGGCCCAGCTTCTCCACTTACTGGGTGACCTTGAATGGACCTCCAATGCATAGGGTCCTTATTTTATGGAAATTTATGAAAATCAAATGAAACAATATATATATAATGTATATAGAAGCATGTTGAAATTGTGAAGTCTTATATAAATATAAGGTAATATTAGCAAGGATGAATGTGTACTGGACAAAGAACTACCAATTACAATGTTTTATAGCTCTTTGCAGTGCCTTGTCCCTAAAAATCACTTATTCTCTTGTTTTCGAAAGCAATTTATGAGGTTTCAACTGGCCAATATGTGACCACAAATACTAACCTGCCTCCCTTTATAGCTTGAGATGGATAAGAGTCTGAGATGGCCTTTATGAAATAGGGCTATTGTTTTAGTCATTATAATTTATGACACCAAAGACTAAAAGTTTACGATGTTCTTGGTTCAGTTTGGCATCTAAGCCAGCGTCCAACACTGAGCAAGTTTAGGGCAACTGTAAGCAATGATTTAGACAGGACTTTTTGGCTCTTACTTCCAGCCACAGCAAAGTTCGAGGATGTGATATAAAATCCAAAAACCAGATATAGAATACTTTTACTTCTTGAACAAATTCATCCATTGAATGAATTAAAAATAGTTTTCCAATGTCCTAAAATGGATAACCTAATGGCAATCTTATTGACAATGCCTAAAAACTCATCCTTAAAAATGTTTGCCCAGAATGGAACTGCTTTTTTATGGAAAATGAACAAAAAAGCCAAGGTCCAGTGTCAATATATGCCAGGGGCACCCTCCAGGATTTGCTGGTGAGATAAGGAAAGTCTAACTGCCAAAAGTCCCCTTCTGCTTGCTAGAGGCTACGAGGCTGCAGAGTCTAGCTGGCTGCCTGAGGCTGCTCAGTTCTCTGCTCTTTGAGGTACTCGTGCCTGTTTGTATCAGCTGAGTCATCCACAGAAGCTGAAGGGCTGTTAGCTCTAAAGTCTGCTGCTCAGGGGGCTAGCTGAGCCCTACTGAACTTCAATCCTGCCCAGACCTCAGTGTACACTGCCTTCTGCTAACCCCAGAAAACTGTAACCTCGTGGTCTGCCTATGCAGAGGTGTGAGAATTTGAGATTTGTCTTCTTCCACATGTTGGTTTATCTTTTATTATTTTATCTTGTTCTTTTAAAAGTTTTTATTTAAATTCCAGTTAGTTTGCATACACTGTAATATTAGTTTCAGGTGTACAATGTAATGATTGAACACTTCCATACATCACCCAGTGCTCATAACAAGTGCCCTCCTTAATTCCCATCACCTATTTCACCCAACCCCACCCACCTCCCTCTGGTAACCAAGTTGGTTCTCTAGAGTCAAGGGTCTGTTTCTCTTTGCCTCTCTCTCTCTCTCTCTCTCTCTCTCTCTCTATCTCTATCTACCTCTCTTTTTTCCCCTTTGCTAATTTGTTTTTTCTTAAATTCCACATATGAGTGAAATCATATGGTATTTGTCTTTCTCTGATTGACTTATTTCACTTAGCATCATACTCTCTAGCTCCCATCCCCATTGTAGCAAATGCAAGATTTTATTCTTTTCTATGACTGAGTAATATTCCATTGTGCGTATATATAGACCACATCTTCTTTATCTGTTCACCAGTCAAAAGATATGGTTTCCATGATATGGCTATTGTAAATAATGTTACTATAAACATCGGGATGCATGTATTCCTTCAAATTGGTATGTTTGTATTTTTTTTTTTTTAGATTTTATTTATTCATTTATGAGAGACACAGAGAAAGAGGCAGAGACACAGGCAGAGGGAGAATCAGGCTCCATGCAGGGAGCCTGATGTGGGACTCGATCCAGGGACTCCAGGATCATTGTCCTGAACAGAAGCAGAACCTCAACTGCTGAGCCACCCAGGCATCCCAGTATTTTTGTATTCTCTGGGTAAATACCTAGTAGTGCAATTGCTAGATTGTAAGCTAATTCTATTTTTAGTTTTTTGAGGCATCTCCATCCTGTTTTCCAGAGTGGCTGCACCAGTTTGCATTCCCGCCAACACCACAAGAGGGTTCCCCTTTCTCCACATCCTTGTCAATACCTGTTGTTTCTTGTGTGGTTGATTGTAGCCATTCAGACAGGTATGAGGTGATACCTGTCTGAATTTGTGATGTGTATATCCCTAATGATGAGTGACGTTGAGCATCTTAGTTGGCCTTCTGGATGTCTTCCTTGGAGAAATGTCTATTTGTGTCTTCTGCCCATTTTTAAATTGGATTATTTGGTTTTCTGGGTGTTGAGTTTTATAAGTTCTTTATAGATTTTGGATACTATGAGTGGGAAATATCAGTGAGGGTGACGGAACATGAGAGGCTCCTAATTCTGGGAAACGAACAAGTGGTAGTGGAAGGGGAGGTGGGCGAGGGGTTGGGGTAACTGGGTGAAGGGCACTGACGGGGGCACTTGATGGGATGAGCACTGGGTGTTATGCTATACGTTGGCAAATTTAAATCCAATAAAAAATATGAAAAAAAATATTTTGGGTACTAACCCTTTATCAGAGATGTCATTTGCAAATATCTTCTCCCTTTCTGTAGGCTGCCTTTTAGTTTTATTGATTGTTTCCTTCACTCTGCAGAAGCTTTTTATTTTGATGAAGTCCCAGTGGTTTATCTTCTGTTTCCTTTGCCTCAGGAGACATATCTAGATAGAAGTTACTACGGCTAATATCAAAGAGGTTACTGTATATGCTCTCCTCTAGGATATTTATGGTTTCATGTCTTATATTTAGTTCGTTAATGCGTTTTGAATTCATTTTTGTGTATGATGTAACAAAGTAGTCTAGTTTAGTTCTTTTTTTTTTTTTAAGATTTTATTTATTCATGAGAGACACATACAGAGAGAGAGAGGCAGAGACACAGGCAGAGGGAGAAGCAGGTTCCATTCAGGGAGCCCGATGTGGGACTTGATCCCGGGACTCCAGGATGCACCCTGGGCTGAAGGCAGGCACTTAACCGCTGAGCCACCCAGGGATCCCCTAGTTTAATTCCTTTGCATGTAGCTGTCCAATTTCCCCAACACCATTTGTTGAAGAGACTATTTTTTTCCTATTGGATATTTTTTATCGTTTGATTATGTTCTTTTAACTAATACTTTTGACTTTTACTAAAATCCAATTTTTAATTTTGCTTACTTTTGAAGTATAATGCCCATCAGCAAAATGCATAGAATACACAAATATTGGCCAGAAAACTGGATGTATCTTCACATATGTATATTCCTGTGGAAGCAATACTGAATCAAGGCAGAGAATATTACCAGCACCCAAGGAATTCCTTTCATGCCTCCTTCCAATAATTATAGTCCCCTGAGATAAACACTATTCTGACTTCTGTCACAAATACATTGGTTTTACGTGTTTGAACTTCATATAAACAAAATCAAAACTATATACTTTTTTGTGTCTGGCTTCTTAAAGCATAATTATTTTGTTATTCATCCATGTTGTTGATTAGTAGTAGATTCTTTTTCATTGCCTATAGCACTCATTGTGTGAATGTACCATGGCTTTTTATCTATCCTCCTGTTGATAGACATTTTGTTGTTTCTTTTTTTTTCGGTATTATGAGTAATAGTTCTATTAACACTCTTGCTAGAGGTTTTGGTGAGTACATGTATATATTTCTATTGCTTATATAACTAAGAGTAAAGTTCCTGAATTATAAGTTGCAGTTTTAGTAGATATTGTCAGTTTTCTGAAGTTAGTATATCAGGTACCCTCCCCAGAAGCAATGTATGAGAATATGCCTTTATACTGTAAATACTTTAGCTTTTTGCCATTTTAGTGATGTAAAGTGTTCTTTTATTGTGGTTTTAGTTTACATTTTCTTAGCTTTTTTTGAGTATAGTTGACATATGATGTCACATTAGTTTCAGGTATACAACAGTGATTAGACAAGTCTATATATTATGCTATGCTCACTGCAGTGTAGCTACAATCTGTCACCAAACAACACTATTATAATCACCATGACTATATTCTCTATATTGTACTTTTTATTTTCATGACTTATTCATTCATAATTGGAAGCCTGTATCTCCCACTCCCCTTCACCCGTTTTGCCCATGACCCACTTCCCCGAGAACCATCATTTTGTTCTCAATATTTATAGGTCTGATTCTGCTTTTTGTTTTCTTGATAAATAATAATATTGATTAGATTTTTATATGTTTATTACTTGGATATCCCATTTATTAAATGCCTGAAATTAAAAAAAATTGTATGGTTTATATCACATTAATTTGCATGAACTCTATATATTCAACATACTAGGTCTTTGCCTGACATAAATTATAAATATTTTCTCCAGGATATGGCTTGTCTTTTCATTATATAATGATTAATATCTTTTGATGAATCAATAGTTATGATTTTATTGAAGTCCAGTTTATCAGGCTTTTATTATGGTAATGCTTTATGTATCTTAAGAAATTCATGCCTACCCTAAGGTCATAAATGTATCTTCTTACAGATGCAGTGAAACGCCGGGACACTTGCACCCCGATGTCTATACCAGCAATGTCCACAATAGCCAAACTGTGGAAGGAGCCTCGGTGTCCATCGAAAGATGAATGGATAAAGAAGATGTGGTCTATGTATACAATGGAATATTACTCAGCCATTAGAAACAACAAATACCCACCATTTGCTTTGACGTGGATGGAACTGGAGGGTATTATGCTGAGTGAAATAAGTCAATCGGAGAAGGACAAACAGTGTATGTTCTCATTCATTTGGGGAATATAAAAAATAGTGAAAGGGAATAAAGGGGAAAGGAGAAAAAATGAGTGGGAAATATCAGAAAGGGAGATAGAACATGAGAGACTCCTAACTCTGGGAAACGAACTATGCGTGGTAGAAAGGGAGGTGGGGGGGGGGGGATGACTGGGTGATGGGCACTGAGGGGGGCACTTGATGGGATGAGCACTAGGTGTTATTCTATATGTTGGCAAATTGAACACCAATAAAAAATAAATTTATAAAAAAATAAAATAATAAAATAAATGTATCTTCTGTTTTCTTCTTGAAGCTTTATTTTTCTATCTTGTACATTGAGATCTATATTCCATCTCAAATTAATTTCATTGTATGCTGTAATATAGGAGGTTCATTTTTTTCATATGAATACTTAATGCTATATCACAGTTTAATGCAAAACCAACTTTCTCCCACTGAACTGCAGTGGCACCTTTATAATATATCAAGAGACTCTATATGTGTGAGTCTATTTCTGGACTCATAATTCTGTCCAGTTGGTATATTTGTCTCTCCTTGCATAATAGCACACTGTCTTAATTACTAGAGCTTTATACTAAGTCTGGAGGTCTGGTAGTATAAGCCCTCCAGCTTTGTTCTTCTTCAACATTATCTAAGCTTTTTTAGGTCCTTTCATTTCCACAAAAATTTTGGAATCAACTTGTCAATTTCTACACAAAATCCTGCTAGAATTTTGATTGGGGTCAGATCGAATTTAAAGATCAATTTGGGAAAAATAATATCTTAAAAATATTGAGTCCTCCAATCCACAAACTTGATACATTTCCCCATGTAAGTATTCTTTCTTTTAGCAACATTTTGTAGTTTTAATTATAGACATCTTATAAATCTTTTGTTAAATTTAACCCACAGATACATAGTTTTTAGGTGCTATTTTATTTTTAAAAGATTTTTATTTATTTATTCATGAGAGACACAGAGAGAGAGAGAGAAAGAGGCAGAGACACAGGCAGAGAGAGAAGCAGGCTCCATGCAGAGAGCCTGATATGGGACTCGATCCTTGGACTCTGGGGTCTCATCCTGAGCCAAAAGCAGAAGCTCAACTGCTAAGCCACTCAGGTGTCCCTAGATGCTGTTTCAAATGGTATTACTTTCCCGATTTTATTGTTTTATTTTTGGCTATGTAGAAATAAAGTACTTTTTATATATGGATTTTCCCATTCAGCAGATTTACTAAATAACTTAATTCTAATAGCTTATAACCTACTTGTATAATTATGTCATTTGTAAATAGAGACAATTTTATTCCTTTTATTATATAATATTTTCATGATTTTTATTCTTTTTTCTTCTGACTATAACTTTCAAAAGTATGCTGAATATACATGGTATCATTGGACATTCCCAAATTTAAGGGAAAAGAGTTCAACATTACACCATTAAATATGGTGTCAGCTGTAGAGTTTTGTAGATGCCTTTTGTCATATTAAGAAAGGTCTCTTCTGGGGCGCCTGGGTTGCTCAGTTGGTTAAGCATCTGCTTTCAGCTTGAGTCATGATTCCAGGGTCCTAGAATGGAACCCTACATCAGGCTCCCTTTTCAGTAGGGAGCCTGCTTCTTCCTCTTTCACTGCAGCTCCCCCTGCTTGTGCTCATGAGTGCTCTCTTTCTGTCAAATAAATAAAATTAAAAATAAAAAGGATTTTCTCTAAAAAAGAAAAAGAAAGCTCTCTTTTATTCTTAATTTTCTCGCCATTGTTTTGTGTTAGTCATGCATGGGATTAAATTTTGTCACATGCCTTTTTTGTATCTATTGAGATGATACTATGATTTTCTCTGTTTTAAAGTTACTTCTTAAATTATTTTGATTAACTAGTTTTTAAATATTAAACTGTTATTGTATTCCTGAAATAAACTTTACTTGGTCACAGAGTATTATGTCATTCCTATATTGCACTCTATTTGCTAATACTGTGTTTAGGAATTCTATGTTCATGATAGATAAAGGTATGTAATTTTTCCCCCTATAATATCCTTATCATGTTTCAGTTTCAAGGTTGTACTGACCTCACAAAATGAATTGTGTGAGTTCTCTTTCTTTATTTTCTGAAAGAATCTGTGAAAAAATGGTATTATTTCCTGAAATTTTGGAGGAATGAACTAGTGAAGCTATTTAGGCCTAGATTTTTCCTCATGGGAAGGATTTTGATTATGATTTTAATTTCTTTGGCAGATATAAACCTTATTCCAGTCTTCTCTTTTGTGTCAGTTTTGACAAGTTGTGCTTTTAAAGAATTATTCTATTTCATGTAAGTTTTCATGTATGTTCTTTGCATAAAATTATTCATAATGTTCTTATTATTTTATTGTGTTTAGAGAAAATCTTTAGTGCTAGATAAAGATGCAGACTTCCTCATCTTGGGAGTAGGCATCAAAGTCCCCAAAAAGCAGAGCAGCCACAGAGAGGAAAGATAACATCTTAGGAAGGAGGAATGGGAAGAGAGAGGAGGACCAAGGGAGAAAAAACATGGAGAGAAAGAACAAAAGGCGAAGCACAAAACCATAGCAACAAGTTTACAGAAAGCCAATTTCTTAGGCTAATTTGAACTAAACAAAGGATGGCTTGGTAGTTACACCTAACCTAGTGCTGAATATTAATTTATTTTCTTAGTACTAGTCCCATCAAGAGTGGATATGAATGAAAACCTTCAGCCTTCTTACCCCATGAAAATACTGGATGGTACAATTTATGGTCCTGGAGGGACCATCCCCAGAACTGCATCCCAGTCTGGTAGGACATCTATCCCCAGTCACCTGACACTAACAGACATGACACTGAGGGTCAGTGACATTAATGACTTGCCCAAAGTCATACAGTTAACCAAAAGTTGCTCTTTAAGAGATTAATGTAAAAATATTAAGTTTCTTTCCAAGAATTTGGTTGCCTGGTAGTAATAATATACTTTATGAAATCCTTGCTTTTTAAAAATTATACTACATTCAAAAACATGCCCTAGTTTCCTAAATTTAGGGAATAGGACAAAATATGCTCAGGACCTTGGCATCATGGGACTTTTCCTAGATCTGTGTTTGATAAATTTGCTTTCCTCAAATCCATTGCAACAGAAGTATGAAGCACCACACCTGGTCTCTAATTTGACACCTATAGTCCTTAAAATAGCTACTATATATTAAGCACTTACTATGTATCAGTAGCTGTGCTAAGTGCTTTGTATGGAACCACTTATTCATTCAAAGCTATTAAATGCCTACCATGTACCAGGCACTGTTCTAGGCACTGGGGATTCAATAGTGAAAAAATAGATCAACATCCCTGTCCTCATTTTCTTAAATTCTAATAGTGGCTACAGACAAATACACAATCCATAGGTTTATCACTTAGTGTATTAGAAGATGATAGGTGCCAACAAAAGATCATAATAGGCAAAGGGGACAGATAATGCCAGGGAGGCAGCATTATATTTTGACTACAGTAGTTAGTCTAGGCCTCACTGAAAGGTGACATGTAATAAATTTTTAAAGCAAGAATGAGCTCTATGCATATGTGGATAAAGAATGTCCCATAGATAAGGAGCCCCCAAAAGGCCTCCCGGCAAGAATATCCCTAACATGCTGCTAACAGGGAGAAAGGGGGAAATAGTTAAAGTGGATAGCAGAGGAATTAGAAGGGCCAGGTCACATATGGCCCTGTAGGCCACTTTGCAGACTTTGGTTTCCATTCTGAGCAAAATGGCAAGCCATTCTAGTATCAAGCCAAGATGTGACATAGTCTGACCTGAAAGTATGCCTGTAACTACAACTGCTGTGTTGAAATAGTTTTAAGAGAACAAGAATAGAAATAGAAAGGCCATTGAGGATCATGTCATTCGATCCTCACCACCACCCTGTGGTGCAGTGGATACTATTATAAAACCCACTTTAGATGAAGAAACTGAGCTGCAAGAAAATTACATAACTTACTTAATGTCACACAGCCAACAAATAGTATAGAGGGCCATAATTTGGAGTTGTGTATATGGTCCTCTCCATGCACTAAATAAATTTTAATTTTCCTAATGTTCTTCTGGATGCCTTTTTTCCATATTGGTGCCTGAAGTCATTAAAGCATAGGCTGAAGATGGTATTAGATATTTAGTTTCTGTTAAGCAGATTGATAAAAACTCTTTCACAATACCCTACTGAGAAATACCACATATTGCTAAGTCTAGACTTTGAAAGGCTAGACCGTACCACATCTACATCCACCCCATTACCTACTAAATTGGTCAATAAGGTGCTGTTTACATGCCAGGGCATAAGGTGTTAGTGCAGAGCTGTTGCCTCAAAGAGTCACTCATAAATTTATGGTATAGATCATACCCAAATGAAGTCCAAATAAGTAGTGCAACTGATACTTGCCCCAGAAGAAGTATGCTTTTCGGGCAAGTTTCTGAAATTACCACTCATGTCAGGGCATGAGAAGGATGGTACCAGATTAACAGAGGGCACAATCTCACACATGTGCTATAGGACTTAAAATCAGGCCTTCTGACTGTGAAATGGAAGTCTTAACCATACTGGCTTCTGTATCACGTTGGTCAGGCATCTTGGACCAAAACACAGAAGGCTGCCACTGGAAATCCATGGGCTTAACAGCAGAGTCGCTCCTTTGTAATTCTCCCAAGTGCTCTGGACATGTTGGGTTCTCAAGGCATTTTTTAAAACAAATTTAGGTGTAAGTCCTAATTTTTTTTTAAATAAGTAAAAGTGATAAAATTTACATAGCTTAAAACTAAATGTTTTAACCATTTGTAAGTACCTAGTTCTGTGGCATTAAGTACATTCACATTACTGTGCAAGTCATGATAAATCCATCTCCAGAACTTTTTTCATCTTCCCAAACTGAAATTAAATACCCATTAGATATTAACTCCTCATTCTCCCTTCCCCCAGTGCCTGTCAACTACTTACTTTGTGTTTTTTTTTTTTTTTTTGACTAATATGGGTACCTCATAAAAGTGGAATCCTACGGTATTTGTTCTTTTGTGACTAGCTTATTTTACTTAAGAATAATGTCTTTAAGGTTCATCCATGTTATACCATGTGTCAGATCATCCTCTCTTTTTAAGGCTGAATAATATTATACTATCTGTATATATGAGATTTTGTTTATTCATTCACCCATCGATGGACGTTTGGGTTGCTTCCTATCTTTTGTCTATTGTGAATAGTACCACTATAAATGTGGGTATGCAAACAGCTCTTTGGGACATTGCTTTCAATTCTTTTGTATAAACCCAGAATTGGGATTGGTGGATCAAAGGTTAATTCAATTTATAATTTTTTGAGGAACTGATGTATGGTTTTCCATAGTAGCTATACCCTCTTATATCCCCACCAATGACCTACATGTGTTCCAGTTTCTCTACATCCTTGCCAATATTTTAAAGTTGTTTCCTTCAATTCCTAGTTTGCTGAGTGTTTCTATCATGAAAGGGTATTGAATTTTTCAAATGCTTTTTCTGCACCAATTGAAATAATTTATTTTTTATACTCCATTCTATTAATGTGATGTATTACAAATGTTGAAACACAGACTTTGCTTTTTACTATTGGCTTTGAGCAAATTTCTTATCCTAATTTTAATTTCCTTATTTGTAAAATGGATCTAATATTAATGCCTACCTTGATTGAGAATATTAAATAAATAAGGCAAATATAACACTTAGTACAAGACCTGAAACATTCATGTTGAAAAATGGTAGCTCTCACCACCACCATCATCATCTGATATTTTTCACTAAAGCTAACAGTAGACAATAAATTTATTCAAAGCAGACACACAGTGAAGAGCATAAGTAGACTTGTTAAAAATTTATTTAAGAATTATTCTGGGATCCCTGGGTGGCACAGCGGTTTGGCACCTGTCTTTGGCCCAGGGCGCGATCCTGGAGACCCAGGATCGAATCCCACGTTGGGCTCCCAGTGCATGGAGCCTGCTTCTCCCTCTGCCTATGTCTCTGCCTCTCTCTCTGTGTGTGTGACTATCATAAATAAATAAAAATAAAAAAAAAAATTTAAAAAAAGAATTATTCTACCCTTAACACACCCTGGATAAAAGTCAAACTAGAAAAACAAATGATTTATACCTAACCCCTTCCCCAGAGTCTGGACAGGTCAGCCAATAGCTAAAAGAACAGATACTATTTTGGTGTCCCTGTTATTTAGTTCCAAATCTTATACCTTGATTTCTCACAGAGGAAGCTTGGGTCTCTGCTGCCCAGTCATGAAGGCAGGATGAAAAGAAAGATACTAATAAGGAAGGAAGCAAAGGAGGAAAGCTCAAATAAGGCTTAGCAATGAGGGAGGAAGGGGAGAGCTAGGGAGAAACAGGAGAGTAATCTAGTTGCCCACGTATCCTACTGTTGTCACCAGTCACCTGAAAGAGAAAGCCTCAACACCTACCATTCATGCCAAATTCCTACCACCTCCAACATATCCAGTATCCAACCTTCTCTTACTCTCTGATGTTTTTCCCTAGCTCAACTCTTCTCTCTCTTGCCTGGGGTGAGGACAAAGGATGCAGAAAATAGGAGGTAGGTCAGTCTGGCAGAGAAGTTAAACTATTGGCTAAAATTCAAGAGTGTCTTAAGATTATTTGTGATTATAATTCTTCCTACTCAGTATCATAGTGACAGAAACTAGGCTCTTACAAGAGGAGTTAGGTTTTCATAGAAATTTTTTCAGACGAGGCCTAATAGCTCCCAGACCAGCTAGTTGTATCCACTTCATTATTGTATACCATGCATCTTACTCATCTCTCCACCACCTCTTTCAAGTCTTTCAATTTTCATTCAACAATTATTGACTGGCAATGGAGTGGTGACCATCTCAAGTCTGTGCTGTCATAGATTTCACGTTCCTGTACAGGCACTAAGATAATAAATAACCATACAAATATAAAATGTAATGAGAAGGTTGTGATGTGTTCCACAAAGAAAGATAAAACAGGAGACATTTGAGTAGATAGATCTAAGCAAAGTCAGGAGCTTGCCACACAATCTTAGGGTGTGGAGTCCTTGGATAGAGCACAGTGATAATCTCACACTTCTTTCAAAATAATTCTGAAGAGGGGTGTTTTTACTGCAATTTCAAAAAATCTGATTATTTTCTTGACCATTGTGCAAACCAAGGAACATGGTACATTTTTTTTCTTATCATCTTCCAGAATGGCAAAGGTCAGATTCTGATAAGGGTCTCATGGCAGGAGAATCTTCTTAAGCATCTAGCCCATGATCTCTTTACTCCCTGTAATGATGTAACACAATTTCTTAATTAAAACGTGCTTCATTTGTTGACAGCCAAACTCCCTGGTCAGATTACCAGTCAAAGCTCAAGTCCAGTAAAGTTCCTGGATCATCTGCAAGCTCGCGTTTTCCTTTAGCTGAGTAGTTTTAAATTCAGTTATTTAATAGCCAGTCCCACGTAGTTACAGGGAAAATTGAACCCTCAGCTGGGTAATTACTTAGCCATGGTATGAAATCAAAGAGGTGAAAGTAATGCTGGGAAATCAGAATCCATGATACCAAGCCTTAAGAGGAAGATAAAATAGGGAGGCACAGTTTCCAGGAAGTTGTAATTGTCATGTGACAGACTGGTCAATTCATCCACATGGTGAAGGCTTTTCAAGGGAACTTGCAAATAAACATTAATAAGGAAACAGTAATAAGATTAACTCCTAGAATAGCCTTTCCCTTCCCTTCCCTCATATTTTGAAATCTGTGAAGCTGTCTCTCTGTTTCCTCTGCAAAATGAGGGGGAATTTCCTCTTCCCTGAAGTTCTTCAAGTGTCTCAGCAAGCTCTAGAAAAATGGGTGGACTTGCCTAATTAAAGAATGGCTGAAAAGCACTTTGAAAATCCCATCATCAAAGGAGCCATTTAAGTGAAAGGATCATTAGATTACATATTTATCTCAAGTAAGATGAAAAGGATAATGATGGGAAGTGATACAGTAGTTAATGAGGAAGGCTGTGCATGATTCCTTTCTCCCAATCATAGTTACTGTCAACAAGCACATTCAGATCATTGCCTGAAAGGAGATCCTGAGCAGCTGTGAGCCAAGTCTCTCTCTCTCTCTTAATGTTCTTTTATAAGAGGTTAAAATAAATCTCACCTACAGAGCAGAATTGCATCAGGAGAGGTAACAATAATGGGTATCACTTTCTGAGGACTGAGCTAGATATTTTCTAACTGTATTTAATTTACAACAACTCTTTATTAGTGACTATCCACAGCTATCAGTCTTGGAGCCAGAACTCAGACTCAGCTCTCATTCCATAGTCTGTTCCCCCAAACTTTGCACTACATTTTTCCCTGAGTTCTCACTTCATTTTTCAGTTTTTTTTTTTAATTTTCTCCCCTTTATAACTTTCTGTTTGTATTTACAAACCAGGAATAAGGAATAGGGCATCCTCTGGATGGACATTTCTTTTTGGTGTTATTTGAAATGCTCTAAAGCATTCTAGAGAATGCTTTGTACATCATGCATTGCTCTTCTAACATGTTTAGCTTCAGAATTCAATAATACATATCCTATTGTGTTACAAAGATAATACATTTTCCTTTGGGACAAAGTGTTATTGAGACACTTTCATTGCTATGAAAAAATTAAAAGCTATTAAAACCAATACTGAGAAGAAATTAAAAACAAGTAAATTTTTAAAAAAGATTTTATTTACTTATTTATGAGAGACACAGAGAGAGAAGCAGAGACAGAGGCAGAGGGAGAAGCAGGCTCCATGCAGGGAGTCCAATGTGCAACTGGATCCCGGGACCGCAGGATCATGCCCTGAGCCAAAGGCAGACGCTCAACCACTGAGCCACCCAGGCATCCCCAAAACAAGTAAATTTTTGACAAAGTATCTTCATAACTGTCAGGAATTTTCTGTGTATGTGTCCTTCTGTGCCCAATCAATTCATCAGCACTTTCTTCATCTAATACGTAGGCACTTGCCTAATCTTTTTCATTTTGTGGTCTGGGCACATGGTCAGCATTATCTGGGAGTCCAAATGGATGACTTCCTATATTGTAGTCTCCAAATTTTATCCAATTCCAAATTATTCTTCTACTATCCTTAGAAGATAGAATTTCCACCTCTTTCTTTGAGCTCAGTTCTTATCTTCATGAAATTCCTCTGCAGGTTCATTCAGAAGCATTAGGACCAATTAATCCTAGGCAGAAGTCAAACTGGGTGGAACCCAGCAGAGATCGGAGCAGCAAGAAACAGAGAACCAGAACTGGTGTGTCCTCCGTGGAGTTAACATTACTGTATTAGAGAGACAGGTGATAAACACAACAAACATGCAAACTATGTAGTGTATTAGATGGCATGATATGTACTCTATTAGTTTGCCAGGGCTGCCATAAAAATCTACTACAGCTAGCTGGCTTGGAACAACAGAAATTCATTCTCTCATAATCCGGAGTCTAGAAGTCTGAAATCAAAGTGCTGGCAGGTCCATGCTCCCTCTAGAACTCTGGGTAGAATCCTTCCCTGCCTGTTTCTAACTTCTGGGGGTGAATGTCAATACTTGACTTCCTTGGCTTATAGTCGTGTTGCTCCAATCTTTGCCTCTGTCATCACTTAGCATTCTCTCTGTCTCTGTCTTCCTATAATGTTTTCCTCTTCTTATAAAGACACAAGTCATATTGGGTTACAGGCTTCCCTAATGACCTCATCTTAACTTGATTAAATGGACAAAGACACTATTTCTAAATAAGGTCACATTCATAGGCATAAGGGGTTAGCACATTCAGTAGATGTGTTTTGGAACACAATTCAACCAAAACAGATGCTATGAGAAAAATGCAGCAGGAAGGCTCAATATGATGTATATGTAGGTGGAGAACAGGGGTCAGATACAGTATTACATAGAGTAGCCTAAGTAAGTCTCAGTGAAAGGAAATATTTGCATAAAGACCTGAAGATGAAGGGGCCAGACTGTGGATAGTTGGACAAGAACATATGCAAAGGTTCTGTGGAATATACCAGACATGTTAAAAGAATACCAAGGAGGCCAGTGTGGCTGGAGAAGAATGAACAAGGGGTGATGTGGTAGGAGATGAGTTCTGAAAAGTAAATAAAGGAGGCAGATGATATATAGACTTTGGTTTTTATCCCAAGTGATACAGGAATTCCCTGGAAGATTTTGATCAGAAGATAACATGATCTGACTTATATCTTAACAAGACTCTATGGCCACTGTTGGAAATAGACCATAGGGGAGCAGGGTAGAGTAGAAGCAAGGTTCCAGCTTAAAAGGCTATTGAAATAATCCTGGTGAGAGATGATGGTGGATTGACAGTGAAGATGATGAGAAGTGGTTAGTTTTTGTATCCTCACTTTTTGAAGGTGGAGCTAACAAAATTTGCTGACAGACTGGTCATGGGGTATGAAAGAAAGAGATACATCAAGGATGACACAAGATATTTGGCTCTAGTAATTAAAAGAAGACAGTTGCCTATAACTTAGATATGTGGAATATGAAAATAACTGGTGCTGGAGGGAAAATCAAGAGCTCAATGAACATACTAAGTTTCAGATGTGTGTTTCAGATACATCTGAACTATATGGAAATTTCCAGTGGGTAGTTGACCATATGAGCCCATACAAGTGAGAATAAACCTCCCCTGTTCCACATCTCACCTGGGCAGGTGTTACCGCAAAACTGGTCTGTTGTAGTGTGAGCAGAAAACTGAACAAAAAGCTAAGTGGTTTGAGAAAATATCCAGAGGAAAAATGGAGGAATTAGTGTTTTCTCATGACACAATAATTTATTCATTTATTCAATGTATAGGTATTCATTATAAAGTTTGGCAATTTTTATAACTGATCATTGTGAGAATTTCCAAAGGGTGAGAGACCAAATTTACAGACCTACCATAAAAGATTTTGCATTGTTATTAGAATAAGACTCCTCTATCTTATAAGATAAGAATATTTGGGCTAGTCTGAAGCAGACTAGCCCAAATATTCACAGAGAAGGAAGAATGTGTGGTTCTTCAGTAGGTGGTGGCAGGAGGCTCATCTTTATCCCCTCTAAGGAAAAGGACTACCATGGGCTTTGGGAGGGAAAAATCCACAAAGCACCCACAACAGGCCCCATGTGGGACCAGTCCCAGTTTGGGACAGTGTAGTGCGTTCTCTCCAACTTTGCCTGGAGTAGCTCTCTCAACAAGAGAAGATGCATCTACCAACACAAGACCAACTGTTCTCCAAGGCATCAATAGCACTGGTGATCATATGCCTCATTCTGTCAGGAAATGGGATAGGAAATGGCCAGAAGTATATGTGTGTGGGTATGTGAGGAAGAGCTGAAATTCAAGCACTTACCCCAGATTTTACCCCATCTTTAGACTGTTTTTCCTCCAGGTTGATGATCTAAGATACTTCAATAGAATGGCATCATGACCTTGAGGTCCAAAGTTGGGATCTAGAGGTATTTTCAGTCATGGCTTCTGTTCCTTTTCTCACCATTCAACCTCCAGTCCCACATGAGAAACATAGCAAAGTCATTCAGTGTGGGTATACATATATTCTAGAACACATCTGGGTCATTAAAAGATGCAGTGAAGCTTTAAGGGGCTTTAAGAAATATAAAATATTATACGGATCTTAGTTAACTTCTCCACACCACAGATTAATGGAAGGTTTTTACTTCTTTAAAGCAGTCATAGAATCAGTCCATAAAAAGGTCACTAATGAATTTATAGAGTAGGAATAGGAGGGCAAATAGTTTAGCGACTTGCTCAAAATCTTAGACTTTATTACCTGTGGAAATGAGGGTAGAATCCAAGACTCTCTTGACTTCTCAACCACTTTCTCATACTCAACTCGATACTTCACTATAAACATTATGGCTGCCAATATCTACACTAGTTGGCATACTTACAGCATTAACTTATAGCTCTCAAAAGAGCTTCAGTTGTCCTCTCACAATCCAGGCAAATTAAGATCTTGTAAGATCTTAAAAATATTTCTAAACACTTTGAAAGGTAGTCTGAGATAATGAAATGGCCACAAATCTTGAAGTCAGGCAGTTATCTATGAATCCAGACTATCACTCACTACCTCTGTGACTTAGTTTCTAGCAGCCTCTGTCTCCTCATCTATAAAATGAAGATAATGATACTCATACCAAAGACTTGTTTCAATGATTAATTGTGATGCTATATTTAAGAGCTTAATAAGCACAGAATAAGGGATAACTGCTGAATAATAATGATTATTATTTTCAAAGGAAAGCTGCCAAATAAAGTGCATTTGTACTGACGAAGAAGTAAGATGCAGTCATGAACTACAAGGTAAATCCTTAAAAAAAAAACAAAACCCGGGGGATCCCTGGGTGGCTCAGCAGTTTAGCGCCTGCCTTTGGCCCAGGGCGAGATCCTGGAGTCCTGGGATCGAGTCCTGCATCGGGCTCCTGGCATGGAGCCTGCTTCTCCCTCCTCCTGTGTCTCTGCCTCTCTCTCTCTCTCTCTCTCTATCTCTCTCTATCATAAATAAATAAATAAATCTTTAAAAAAAAACAAAAACAAAAACAAAAGAAACCCTCCATACAAATAGGTAAGTAACTATGATGGTGAATGAGTAACCAGAGCCCACTGTGACTAAATCAGTCGGTAGAACCAGGGATATTACTGAATCTGGAACCTTTTCTTATTCTGATGTCTATCTTTAGCGCATAGTACCAAGACTTTGGAAAATTTATCATTAGCAACAATAAATTAGGAGGAAGAGGAAGAGGAAAGAGAGAAAAAGGAAGAGAATAGGAAGTAGTACAATGTACATAGTATATAGAGACATATGTGTGCCTCAGAACTACTTGTCCAAAAATAAGCCTTTTGAAATTGAGAAGGAAATAGAGACACATGGTCTTGGTAGTGCTCATAACATCACCCACTGGGAAAAAAAATCACCCATTGATCTTCTCACCCCTGCAGAAAAAATGTCCCTTGCATGCAGGAGGATCTTAGGGGGATATAGGAGGATACTAGTGAATACTGAGGCCAGACACGAGCCCTCCTCATTCCACCTATGGGAAAACTGACGCGAAGGATGACCTCCCACCTCCATTATGTCGGAGCTAGGAGTAGCCAAAGAGCAAATCTGACTCTTTACATTCAGTGCTTTACATACATCATTTGACAGAAATGGACTTTCCAAAGCTCATCATCATTATTTCCAAATAAATAGAGACACTTATGGCAAGAGGCCACTTGGGCAGTGGTTTCCTTCCAGCTTCTTGTGGAAGCTTCCTTTTTTTTCCAGTTAATGGTCCCTCCAGCCAAGGGGAAATCTAGGATTTGCCCTGACAGACTGTGATCTCCCTCAAGTATGTGATACTGTTTTCCTCTGCAGTGGCACAGTTGGCCTTGTTAATGAGGCCCAAGGGGCAGAGTTCGTGTTTGCCAATGCCTCTCTCGCCCTGGTTGCTGATTACAGCCAGGCATCCGAGCTTTAGAGAGTTTATTACCATATGTTCCATTTCCCTTTTTAGCACTGTTTGGGCTCTGTGTTCAGAGACACGGTACTTCCTACAGTTGGGCTGCAACAGTTTTTAGAAGATGACTAGAGCTATAACAAGAACACGGAGCCTTGTCGAACACACCGTCTGGAAGAGAACATTCTCGCTCTCACGAAGAGCTCTGTTTGAGCACACAATTACATATACATGTTAAAAGACTCTATCAGCTAGCCTAGGGCAGCAGAGTCCTTCTTGCTGTACTAAACTTTCCTCTTGCTTAGCCTCAATGGTATTAAGGAAGCCTGTCACGGTTTGGATGGAAGGAAATCTCAGGCATAATGTTTCCTTGTAGCTGGAGAAACAAAATAGAGTCTGCAAATTAACTTCTTGTTTGTTTTTCCTGGAGATGATTTTCCAGTAGGGTTGACATAAGCAAAGCATTTCCCCTACAAAATCCCATGCTCTGATTGTGAAAGAAAGGCTTATAGAATTAAAATCCTGAAAGTGATGTCCCTTAAAGCACCGATGCTTTCATTTATAGTCTGTTTTAGGAAATGTTTTACAAGTGTAATTTGTGTTTATATTTAAATACCCTGGCCACCCCCACATATAATTTGATCAAACTTACTGAAAAGGACTCATGTAGCAACATTTATACCACAGGCAGAAAAAGGCTACAGACACTTATAAATATTAACTTGCCAGTGTAGAAATACAATTAAATCATGTCTTACATATTTTTCGTCTTCCAAAACTCTTAATAGATTTCTTGGCAGTTTATGGTCGTGATTCCTGAAGGAAAATTTCGAAGTTGCCCAGGTTTCCTTAGTAACAGAATCAGGTATAAATTGTGTTCCTATAGTTCCAAACATCTGTATCCAAGCAACATATTAAAGTGCACTGCCGACCGACGTATGTATAGTTTGCAGGTAAGCTTGACTTTACAGAGAGAGGTTAAGAGGCAGGAAAAAGAAAGGCATAAAAAGCAAAAGAAGCAAATAAAATCACAAGGAAAAGCAGTACTGTTTCTCAGTTTTTAAAAAAAATTCTCAGGTAATCTGCCCCCCAAAAAGGGCTGGTCAGGGTATTATTGAAGAAATCACTAATTTCTGGAGGAGTTCATAGTTTGGGATAAAATGGGATATACTTTACTAGATTCTTCTATAGCTGGCCATTCTTGTCTGAAAGATAACTCAAGAAAGCTTTCTGGTTGTCCTCAAAAGGCCCTATTCCTTGGTAAGGAGAGACTCCTAGAGGCCCAAAGAATTGACCATGAGTAAGGACACTGCAGAGTAGGAAACTCTTTAGCCAGGATTGTAAGAGTAGAATGTTAACTGTTCTAAAAGGGCCTGTGGTATTCCAGAACTCAGACTTACTTGTATTCTTAGCACAATTCTTATTCCAATGGATCCAGGAACTTAAGGCATACACTGGCAATTCTGCCTAGAATTCCATATTCACTTGAAGTGAAACTCTTCAAGTCACATAAATTCTAGACTCTAAAACTAAGGACACATATCAGTTCTCTGCCCTTGGGAAATGTTTGTTTCTTTCTTTAAGCCTTAGCTGCCTCATCTTCAAAATGGGAATAAAACAGAAGAGGGAGAAAGTGGAATTACTGTTTAATGGGTACAAAGTTTTAGTTTGGGATCATGAAAAAATTCTGGAGATGGACGGTTGCACAACAATGTCCACGTACTTAATGCTACTTAAAAACGTTTAAAATGGGGTAGCCCCGGTGGTGCAGCGGTTTAGCGCCGCCTGGGGTGTGATCCTGGAGACCCTGGATCAAGTCCCACATCAGGCTTCCTGTATGGAGTCTGCTTCTCCCTCTGCCTGTGTCTCTGCCCCTCTCTCTAGGTCTCTATGAATAAATAAAATCTTTTTAAAAAGTGCTTAAAATGATAAATTCTATGTGATATATATTTTACCACCACCACAAAAAAAAAAACTCCACACAGGAATAATAATAGTACCCCATGGGATTGTTTTGAGAATTACATGAGATAATGAATAGTCTGCATGGTGCCTGTGACAGAGTAAGTGCTCAGTAAATGGTCATTATTATTGTTGTGATTCATGTTAACATTAATAAAATGGACTCTAGAACCCTATAGGAGTCACAACCAATATCAGTGCTTATCATTTCCTGTCTCACAACCTGCTGCCTTTCCATTGCACTGATTCATGTTCACATCTTGGTCCCCAGTCCCTCTTTTCACTATTTTCCTACTCTAAGTCTTCCTTCTCTCCAATATCCTTGTATCAGGGACAGTCATTATAGAATTAAAAAAAAAAAAACATTTGGTAGGATTAAGTTCTTTTACTATAGTGGCATATAAAAACAACCCTAAGAAAATGATTTTATTTTTAAAGATTTATTTATTTATTTTAGAGAGAAAGTGTGTATACTCAAGTAGGGGGAGGGGCAGGGGGAGGAGGAGAGAGAGAGAATCTCAAGCAGATTCCCCACTGAGCATGGAGCCCAACATGGGCCTCAATCTCACAACCCTGAAATCACGACCTGAGCCGAAATCAAGAGCCCGATGCTTAACTGACTGAGCCACCCCAGTGTGCCAAGAAAACTATTTTAAGTTCAGTTGCCAGCTGAAAAAAATATCTTCAAAGTGACTCTAAAGTTGGCAGTTGTGAGACTAGCCATGGGTAAAACCACAAAATAAACAATTTCTATTTCCTCTTGTTCTGACTTAGGTGGGAGTAATACTAAGAGCCACCACTTTATGGTTTAGAGAGATTTTCACCGGTATCCATTCATTCATTTCATCTCCTCACAGGTGACACCCTCATGAACACAGCCACCAGGACTATCAGTCCTGACCCTGAAGTCTGATGGTGTCCTGTTGCCTGTTTACCCTCCTGATACCCTAATAGGATCCACACTCCAAGTCTCTCCCCTTCCTCCAGACACCAAACGGCATCGTTTGATAGTGCTATAAAAGAATCCTGGAAATCTTTCAGTCAATGCCCTTCATTTTACCAATAAAAACTGGAAGCCCATCATGGTTAGGTAATGGGACCTACTTTAGCTATCTCTGCTTTGGATCCCACCACCTCCAATCTTCTTGAAGACTTTGTGCTATCAGGTATCCTCGCCCTCTTCTATAACTACAATTTTGCTTCACAACTTTACTTCCCAATTTGCATTTATAGGTGTTCAATGTCTCCCACCTTTCAAAAACAATTTTCCTCCTGCTCCTAGTCTCCACCTCTTCAAATTAATTCACTCTTCTCATATCATCTCCCCGCACTCAACTTTGCAATCCGATGTAGGCTACCACTCTTCCAAAATTGCTCTTAGGCCAACAACTAAAGTCTTCTAGGTTTTTATATTCACTTTTCAACTGCATCTTGCCTGATCTTTCAATAATATATGATACTGTTCAAATACTTCACTCTTAAAATATTGACTTCCTTATTGCCACTTTCTCTTGGTTTTTCTCCAACTCCTTAAGTCACTCAATCTCAACATTTTTGGTTAGCCACCCATCTCTGCCCATACATTAAAGGTTAAAGTGCCTCAGGGCTTTATCCTGGACCACTTTCCCTTTAGCTTTCATTATATAAACTCTTCCTGGACCATTTTTCTGATTCAATTATTTTATTGGCCAATAATTCTGAAATCATTTGCTCCTGAGCTTTATATATTAAAGACATCCTGAAGTGTCCACTTTGATGATCTGTTAGAAACCTTATGCTCATATCATTTTCCTCCCAAAACGTGATCTTTCTCGTTTTTTATTTTAATTAATGGTCTTATTATGCACCCAGTTGGCTAAGTAAAAAAATCCATAAAGCATATGTCTCCCTCTTCTTGAATTTCATGTTATACATTCATCCTTTTATGCACTGAGACAATTAAGTGCCTAGTAGGTGCCAGGCACCTCTAATCCATTCTGTTTAATCCATTCTATTATCTAAAAAGTGATCCAAGTTATCTCTTCCACCCCTCCCATAGTTTATGCTCCTGGTCTTACCTGAACTACCGCAATAACCTCACTGACTGCCACATTCACTCTTGCTTTCTTTATTCCTTTTTATCCCATAATATTTAATCCTAATACCAACTCTTAATTATAAAAACTTTCAAAGAAGTTTTATAATGAACAAATAGCATATTCTTTCCACTTATATTCCACAATTGTTAGAATTGTACTATATTTGCTTTATTTCACTCTTTTTATATATTAGTTTAATGAATATATATAAAATATTCACATTTTATTTATGCTATTTGAAAGTAAGTTGTAAATAACACGACACTGCATCCCTATGAGTTCAATCCACACATCTTAAGAATATGGAGAATGTCTTGTATAATCGCAATATCATATCAAACAAATTAATAATTTTATAATATTCTCTAATAGCCAGTCCATATCCCCAATTACCCAATTGTCCCACAGATGTTTCTGTGGTGGCTCCCTCCACCCTCAGTCAGGGTTCTACTTGGATTAATTCATTGCATTACATTGTTATATCTTTTACATCTTAGTTTAGAATTGTCCCCAGCCATTTCTTTCTGACATTGAATTTTTAAGTTCAAGATAGTTGCATTATTCTGAATCTGTTGCCTTATTTCCTTAATTCGAGATGCTAAATTTTAGCACTTGGTTAAGATGTGGACTGACAGCTCTATGCTTTCTTCATTGTAATCGTATATGTTTCTCTTTCCTATTACAAAATGATTTATCAGGTGATCCCTGGCACCATGCTACTATCCTGTCTCCATTGACCTTCCATCCAATGTTTGAGCATCCATCCATGATCACCAGCTGGATCAATTATGAAGTTGGGTGGATCTTTTCAAAATGCTAATCTGATCATAATTTTTCTTCAGTCATTTTCTATTACTACAGAATAAAGTCCAAAACCTCAGAATGCCTTCTGGGCCCCTTCAAAGCCTGCTTACCTCCCTAACTGTCCCCTCCCCTTTCTCCCTCATATTCCATGCATTCTACCCAAATTGCTTTTCTCTCAGTTTCTTTGCCTAGGAATGTCATACATCGTGTTCCCTCACTTGGAACATTAACTCCTACTCATCATTCAGGTTTCTTCTTTCTTATTATTTCATGGAGGAAGCTTTTTCTGGCCTCTCAGACAAGAATAGCTTCCTCCACAATATGCCCCATTGTATCCCTCATGTTATCCTCATCAGCTCCAGAACTCCCTTTCAATGGATGTCCCACTGGCAATACCATAAGCTAACAGAGGATCCTTGGGGAAATAAGAAAGTTAGACTGAAAGTTCACATATTCTGTGTTTAGTGATGCATTTGACCTTCTAAATATCTGCTTTTCTATTCTTTGTGTTTATTCTTTTTTTTAGGGGGGAAAACCACATGACTTGAAGCAAGGCTGAAAGTCTCTGTAAAACCAGATAATAATGTTTTCTTTTAAGCTAATCTCTTTTGCAAAGCTGTGGATTCTGAACGTTCTTAGTAGGCAATAGAGGTTCTGGTTCTTTGAAGGGATAAAATGTCCAAAAACAGTTTCACCCTGATTTTTAGCTCAAGGGAAAGGAAGAGAAGTCGTATGATGCACTTTCTGTGTAACTACTGTTGATAAAAAGGTTTGACCTGAAATTTCTGTCCCTCTGTTCCCTCCAGAGGAGGATTAAAGGGGAGATAAATAATAATGTGCTTAATTTTTCTTCTGGCAATTTCAGCTTCCACTAAATTTCACTTTTCAAGTTCTTTTAGCTTTCTGAGATCCTTGCCATTAACAGAAACAATAATTGCCATTATTATTATGATGGTAATATAGCAGCTGCACTTTTATACTTCCACCTGGAGAACATCAAAACTTAAACAACCCATTATTATCATTCTAGGTGAGAGAACACATTTGTAGACTAACTGTGCTGGTAATAGTTGGGGTGTGTACCTCTGAGGCCAGTACTTTGGACCACTCAATTCTGCATGCCAATGGATAACCCTCAACCACATTAGTAATACAGTGGCAGATAATTTAGAAACTTTTATTCTTTAGTAGCTTCTTTGTAGGTTGTCTTAGAAGCAAATTCACAACTTTTCCAATAAGAGACTAAGTCATGTCCACACTGCATATAGTAATAGCAAACTGACATTTTGGCCAGCAATAAGCAGGACATTCTTCTACAGTTCTCACTTTTTTCCAGTTTTCTGTGCATCCTGCAGATGCTTTTCTTGTCCCTAAGTTTACTTCTTTTCATTCTGTCAGGTTCACAAAGAGAAGTTTCACCATTCCTGTCACTCCTCTATGGTACAGTCCTCCTGTGCCTCCCAGTTTTCTAGGGCAAAAGTCTTGGCAGTTTTAGTCATGTAATTCAGAGTTAGCCTCTGAGGTTAAAAAAAAAAAAAAAAAAAAAAAAAGCTTTGAAGGACCAAGCAAAATAAGTTCTTGCTCCAAAATGACTGGTTCAAGTCTAGATGAGGGGGTAGTCCTTGAGAAGAAAAAGATGGAGGCCCAAGTGTAAAGGGACCAGAGGATATTGACCTTTTTCCAACAGCCATATTTCAAGTTAGCTCTCATGATCTTTTACTGAATTCAAGGCCTCAAAACCTCCTCATCTCTCAACTCCTCTTGTCTCCCGAGAAGCCACTCGTTTATGAATAACAGATACTACAGTATTCCTTCTAAAATAATGAAGGGCATTCATTTGAATTATGGAATTAAATAGCCACACAAAGGATCCTTCCTCCATCATACTATTTGATCAAAGGTTACATGTTAAAACCCACTGAAGACAAAACCTATAATCAGTAGTTAAGATAGTACCATTATACGAGTCAGGTATGCCCAATTGCCTTCATTATAAATGGTTGAAAGTGCATGGAAAAGTGTAGAGAAACTGAGTATAAAAACAACTTACTGTATTCAATTATTAGAGAATGCTTACTGTATATGTGATTGACTTTAAGGATAAAAGTCCTCACCCCTAAGAGACCAATAGTCTTCTAGGGGCAGATACACCAATAGTTTACAAAGCATCCATGTAGAAATAACGGTGTAATAACTTATGTGTGGTCACAATGATAGATTATCCCTGGGGGAGACAGAAGAGAGTTCACAGCAGAGATGCAATATGGCAGGGGGCTTAAAGAATCAGTAAGAGTTGGTTTGGTATAACCAAAACAATGGCATTTTAGGGCAGAGGGAAATGTAGCAACATATCATTTTTCTCTTGGCAATACTTTTCTAGGCAAGTTTTTCATCTTAGTTTTGTTTCTCCATCCACAGCACATGGCACCTACCACGCACAATCAGGTAATTTTGCTGATAGGTTTCAAATGAAGGTTCCATATTCACTTAAATGGCATGAGATGAGAAGAAAAATGTGCTACTCAGGAAAGTCAAATATAGATAGTTTTATTAGATTGCATATAATTGAATAAAATTATTTGATGTGGAGAGATTTGCAGTCTTTCTCTGATATGTTTTGCCTGATTATTTCTTTCCTCTTTCTCTCTTCCTCAAGGAGAAAAAAGATGAAATTTCTCCCATATGTAGTTTCTTGGGAAAATCACACAGAAGGAAGCACTATACCTGCCCCATCCCCCAGCCTGATTGCATCCAAGTATCAGGAACATGTCACAGGGCCACAGATGGCATAGACAAGATTTGGTCTTAGAACAAAGATGACAGGAACTGCATAGCATGGACTGCAAAATTCTTTGAGGTAGAACAAGTAGAGACCTCCAGTTTGGAATAAAGGGGAATAGAAGTATATAGGAGAATTTAAAATAGTTGTCATGAAATATGTATTTGTATCTTTCTCAATGAGATAAAAAAACAAGTGAAGATCAGACTTTCTATTGGGGTTTGGTTTGTGTAGATATGACCTTGCCATGACATTGAATTAATGGGGCATAGCTCCAAAAGCATTTCATACACAAAATACATAATTCTGAAGGGTTGAATAACGATTAGCAATATGAGAAGGGGATCAGGATGGGAATTTACATTATTAAACACCTGTCATATTTATATTTTAGGCATTTTGTTAGACAGTTTACATACGTTCCTCAATACTCGTATTGAGTTCCTTCACCTTACTTTCAAGCTGCCCTAGCTGCTATTCGCCATTCCTATCACCCCAGTCCCAGAATTATCCTCCACTTAACTCTTAGGCCATGTGGAACATATCCCCTATTTTTAAAATTCTACAAAAGTTTTCCTATATGCCAGATCTCAGCTGAGAATTGATACACAATTTACATATTGCTTTCCCATATACCACTCCCCACACAGATGTAATTTTTTTTTAAATGTGATTGTACATAATGAGATTTTCATTTAGTTAGATTCACCCACACATGAAGTGGTTATCAGCTCTTGGTCCCTCTATACTAACAAGTAAAGTGTTTTCAGTGATTCAGAAAGTCCACCTATAGGTAGCCAGATGCAGTAGCTTCATGGGGATTTCCACTATCTCAGACAGCTTTACAGAGTTGCTCCCTCTTTGTATTAGTTTCTAAGAGCTGCTGTAGCAGATTACTACAAACTTGGTGGTTACAAAAACGCAGAAATCTATTCCCTCCCAGTGCTGGAGGCCAGAAATCTGAAATCAGAAGTGTGAGAAGGGCCACTCTTGCTCTGAAGTCTCTAGAGGAGAATATTTCCTTGACCCTTCCAGCTTTTGGTAGCTCCTGGTATTCCTTGGTATGCAGCATCATAACTCCAGTCTCTGTCCTTGTCTTCATATGACCATCTTCCCCATGTCTGTGTCCATGCTCCTCCTGATGAGGATACCAGCCATTGGATTTAGGGCTCGTCTTAAATCCAGGATGATTTCGTCTTGAAATCCTTAACTAATTACACGCACAAAGGCCACATTTCTAGATAAGGTCACATTTTGAGATTCTGGTTAGAAGTGAATTTGCAGGGCACCCTAGTCAACACTCCACACTCCTTAAAATCATCAAACCAGGGCAGCCCGGGTTGCTCAGCGGTTTAGCGCTGCCTTCAGCACAGGGTGTGATCCTGGAGACCGGGGATCGAGTCCCAAGTCCGGCTCCCTGCGTGGAGCCTGCTTCTCCCTCTGCCTGTGTCTCTGCCTGTGTCTCTGCCTCTCTCTCTACCTGTGTCTTTCATGAATAAATAAATAAAATATTTTTTAAAAATCATCAAACCAAGGGGAAAGGAAGGCTGAAGGACGACAAATGCTCCCTTGAACTCTCTCTCAAGACACTACTTCACTTTTCTCTCTGCACCTATCTCATGAGATAGCTTTGAATCAAGGCAGTTATACCATGCCCTACTGTTGTCCTTTGACGGTCTGCAAAGAAGCTGCCTCACTATATGCAGCTCAAACACTTTGCCTTCTTATTGCCTTTCTTTCTTTCTTTTTCTTTTAAGCTTTTATTTATTTATTCATGAGATACACACACACACACACAGAGAGAGAGAGACAGAGAGAGAGGGAGAAGCAGGCTCCATGCAGGGAGCCCGACGTGGGACTCGATCCCCCGTCTCCAGGATCAGGCCCTGGGCTGAAGGCAGCGCTAACCCACTGAGCCACCCAGGCTTCCCTCTTATTACCTTTCATCACCTGTTTCTATGAGTCCGTTTTTGAGATGAATATACAATCCAGCACACTCATGGATATTTTAAATTATTTTTCAACCTGTGCATTCTGCAGGATGACTGATTTGTGAGTTTCTTACATATTGAGAATTGCTCTTTACAACAATTTTTCTCTAGTTCGGTCTGCATTTTAACAGACTGGATTCTAGATGTGGCTCAGCTACTATTTGTTGTGTCCATTTTATACATGCTCCAGTATTCTTTAAGCCACTTTTCCCTTTATGACAGTTTTCCCATTTCAGCCAATTTGAACTAAGCTTTCCAGATGAAAATTGGTAAAAATCTACACCATTCTTGCTATCTGAGTATAATGTCCATGTATTCTGAACACTAAGCCAAGACATATAGTCTAACCTGGATGAGTGCACTCACTGGAACTACATATAAGAAATCCAAATTTCTCTGGAGAGTCAATTTGTCATAGGAGCACTCAAGAAGCCCTAGTCAGGTTTTGTGAAAAACAGCCATCTATAGTGCCCTTGCCTTCTGTAAAAAAGAAGAAATACTTCCACAAAAAGAATATTCTCTCATCTCAAATCTCAAACTTGCTCACCAGATTTAGGATCAAAACTAAGACAGGGATTAGAAACAGCACTACAGTTCTAGAATAATTTGTTAGCAAAGCAAAGTTTGTCTTAATAGATCCATACTTACTATTTGTCTTAATATAAGCAAACATAGCATTATTCCAAGATTTAATATAGGTGATTTTAAAATCAATTGTCTTACAAGTGAAAGCTTATAAAGATGCTTTAGGTATTTTTTTTTTTTTAAGATTTATTTATTTGAGGAACGCCTGGGTGGCTCAGTGGTTGAGCATCTGCCTTTGGCCCAGGGTGTGATCCTGGAGTCCCAGAATCGAGTCCCACATTGGGCTCCCTGCATGGAGCCTGCTTCTCCTCTCCCTGCCTGTGTCTCTGCCTTTCTCTCTGTGTGTCTCATGAATAAATAAATAAAATCTTTTAAAAAAAAAGATTTATTTATTTGAGAAAAGAGAGAGAGTGTGTGTGTACATGCATGCATTGGAGGGTGGGGAGGGGCAGAGGGAGAATGAGAGAAAGAATCTCAAGCAGACTCCCTGCTGACCATGGAGGAGCCTGAGACAACACAAGGCTCAATCTCACAACCCTGAAATCATGACCCAAACTGGTCACTCAACCAATTGAGCCACCCAGGAGCCCCAAAGATGCTTAAGTTTTAATCAATAAAGTGGCAAGGATATTCTAAACAATCAATTTAGTAATGTACAATGCAAATTAGTAGATAGAAGTTTTCTAACTCATTGCAAAATGCAATATCTTTGTTTTTGTTTTTTAAAGCCATTTTTACATCTTCCCAACTCCTAATTTATTTAAATATGTTCATTTTATTTTCTTAGTTAGCAAGATCTTATTAAATAAGGTAATTAGGCTATCTATTCAAAATATTTAATTTCCTTCTTGTAAAAAGAATTTTTTTAAAAAAAAACCTGTTTGCCTTCCCCTCATCATTTCACACAGTTATCTGAAAATAACTTCTCGGGCAGCCCAGGTGGCTCAGCGGTTTAGCACCGCCTTCAGCCCAGGGCCGGATTCTGGAGACCCAGGATCAAGTCCCACATAGAGCTCCCTGCATGGAGCCTGCTTCTCCCTCTGCCTATGTCTCTAGGCCTCTCTCTCTCCCTCTCTGTGTGTCTGTCATGAATAGATAAATAAAATCTTTTTTAAAAAAATGAAAATAACTTCTCATCTCTTTAGCTACTTTTGCCAGAAAAAAGAAAACATACTCATCTTTATTCGTATTCTATTTCAGGTCAGGGTCCTTCTTCTTGAGTCTGCTAACAGGTTGAACGAAGTCCAGCTATTATCCTTGGGGTACAGGACAAGTAAATAAACACAATTCAAATAAAAAGGAATTATCTGCAGGAAATAACCATTAACCAGCAATAAACAGCTCAATCCCAAGTTTGTTCAGCCCTCCAATACTCATTTTTGATGTTTCTTTCTTAACAAATCCCTATAAATGGGCATATGGTCAAGATCTGGCCTCTCTGGGAAAAATCCACATTTTCTTTCCCTTTATCCCCTTTGCTCTGACCTCAGGCACATATTGATATGGACACATTCCTGTCTTGCTCTATTCCTGCTCTCCCATGTTCATCCTCATCACTCCACAGTCCCTCTCACCTGTGCCTCCTCAGATCATGCTTGGACAATCCCAGCTGACCCAGAGAACCTAACAAGAGCTGCAGATACAAGTTGGGGTGTCTCTTTTGGTCACACTCATTGTCTCTGAGGCCTCCCTTATGCCCAGCAACTATGCAGTAACAGGTCCCTCCCTGGTCATGGAACTGGGCACATTGCTCAGATTCAGGCAATTTTACCCTTATGATGATTGCTCCAGTCTGGGCACATGAAATGATCAGCTAAAAATGACAGTATCAGCTACAAATGAAAAACTCTTTTTCCTTCTCTGTTTACTACTCAAAGGATATAAGCTCTGAACTCTGTAGCTTTGTTTCCTAACACATTTAAGGCAAAAGGGAATGAGAGAAGCAGATGCTAGAGATCAGGAGATAATCCCATGGATGACTCCCAGGATCCAGTTGCCCTAGGGGATGATCTCATTCCTTCTGTTGCATACAAAAAAACAATCTATTCTCTCTTTCAGATTAAATGAGATTTAGGTGGATATGTGTCTCTTACAACTGAAAAAACCCTGACTAGTATAATAAGGGTGGGAATCTGGGAACAAAATTGAATGTAAGCCTTAAGCACATTGTCAACTGGGACCAACTGGAGATTTAACTTTTTGAGGGGATGTCAAGGTGGTGGTAAGAACTGGAGAGGGAAACAGAGCACAAGGATGAGAGAGGGGAAGTCCAAATGGATCCCAAAACTAAGAATGTTATTGTGAGTAGAGGGAGGTCAAGCAATCTCCAGAGCTGTATGTATCAGAGGAACTGCAGAGGTCTTAGATGAATAAGAGATGTGTGGCAGCATGCATCACAGATTTGGTCTTTGGGATACTGAGATTTTTGTCAGAAAAATACCTGTTTAAAGGACTGGGTTACCAGGCAATGACATGGTACAGGAGAATGAGCTATGAATAATTGGGCATTGGCACACCAGAATCCTTCTAGACCCAAACAAAAGACCAACTGATAAAGATTTCTTTAGCCTAGATGCACTTCACCTAGGGGTTTGATTGCCCCCAGAATCTGAGATGGAATGGAATAAGTTGCAAGGACAGGTCAACCTCTCTTTGAAGACTTGATTTTAAGTCATACCCCCAAATGTTATCTTTTTCCACTTCTTAATAGATATAAGGGTCTTTCTAGCCAGTCGATTTCCAGTTCCCAAGTTGGTCAGTTTCCAAGTATTTGTTGTATGAACTGAAAGAGTAATTCTTCAAAATGTATGTGAACTTTATAGGTATTTAAGGGCTGATCTGAAACTCAACCACAAAGGAAATTATTGCTATGGGAAATTGACTCTGAGCTGAGGCTCACGACTCCAAGCATACATCTTCCCCACATCACATTCAAGCCTCAAGCCGTGGCTACTGCAGGGAGAACGTGGCAGGATTAAGAAATTGCTTCCCTACCTTGCATCTCTAACAGCCAGTGAAAAGGAAGCATCGGATGTT
The DNA here is from genome assembly GCF_048418805.1 of Vulpes vulpes. NCBI lineage: Eukaryota > Metazoa > Chordata > Mammalia > Carnivora > Canidae > Vulpes > Vulpes vulpes. Next base: position 126,636,244 of record NC_132783.1, on the reverse strand, counting down.
CTGGTTATCTATTGTGGTATAACAAACCACCCCTAAATCATTTTCCTATATCTCATGATTTTGGGGGTCAATAATTTGCCCCTTCAATAAGCAATTCTTCAGCTCACTTGGAGTCTACTGGAATCACTTGTGCCTGGTAGTTTTGTTTCCTTAAGTCCTAGAAAACTCCAAGGGCTTCACTCACATGCCTAAAACTTCAGCAAGAATAACTGCAAGGCTGGATTTGGCTGGGCCCCTCTTCATCTCTGTGCAGTCTCAAAGCGTCTCCCTATAGTCCCTCCACTGGAGTAGCTAGATGTCTTACATGGCATCTTAGAATTCCACAAGAATAATGTAAAAGATGTCTGTTTCTAAAATGCCAAGTCCTGACTGGCATAGCATCATCTCCATCATACATATTTTACTCATCAAACTGACACAAGCCAGCCCAGAGTCAAAGGGAGGGTAACTGAACTTTCACCTTTCCATGGGAGAAGGGTCAAAGAATTTTTAGCCATTTTTAATCCACCACGGTGTTCCTCTAGGACTCCTAAAAGGGCTACACACTTGTAATGGCCACAACTATGGAGCCTTGCCTTATTTTTATGTTCAAAGTCTACTTTCAAACCCCATTTCTATAAACTTCTTCAGATGGTTCAATAAGCCCTCATTTATTCACTACTCACTAGGAGAGAATTAATGCACCATAAAAAGTGCTAGGTTCTAGGAATACAATGATAAGCAAGGCAGATGGATCATTTTTGCCCTTATGCAGATTACATTCTGATAGAGAACATAAGAAAGTAAGAATCAATCATTATATCCTCTAATAATTTCTATGTTGAGGTGTTTGGAGCATGGAACATGTTCTAAAAGAGTGACATATAAAAAGAGACCTACAATGGATAGCAGCTAGCCAGACAAAGAAGGGAAGAGCATTTGAGGCACAGAGAGCAGTGTACAAAGGACTGAAATTTTTATAGACAGCTCAGTGTCAATATGCTTCTAGAATAAAGTGGGGAAGGGCTGAGGGGTATATAAAGGAAAAAAAAGTTAAAAGGGGAGGCTGGAGAGGTAATCAGAAGCCAAATCAAAGAGCCTTATAATCATTTTAAGAAATCACAATTTTATCTTAATGTGGGTACCCAAGAATAACAGAGAACTGAAGGATTTAGGCAGAGAAAAATATGTGATTAGATTTGTGTTTTTTAGAACTTCTGCCTGGCTATAACAGGGGGATGATGGCAAAGATAAAAGCGAGGAGAGTGGTCAATTGTGCAATAATATAGGTGAAAGATCATGGTAGCCTGAATAGGGTAGTGCAGTCAGTGTAAGAAAAAAGTGGGTAGTAGTTTTGAAAGCTTTGCAGAAGGCCACATCAATTGGATTTGGTGGTTGGATGGAGAGGGTGAGGGAGATAAAAGAGGAAAGGTTGCTACCCAGCTTGTGATTTAAGTTCTTAGGCAGATGCTGCTGCCATTCACTGAGGCAGGGAACACAGAAGTCTTGGGTTTGGAGATTAGAGTCAATGTATTTTGGATGCATTGAACTTGGAGGTATCACTGAGACATTCACATAGAGATGTCCTGTAAGTGGTGAGAAGAACCCCTTCAAAGGAGGTTTTAAAAAGGCATGGCCAAGGGAGTTAAGGAAAAACAGAAAAGAGTAATTCCACAGAAGCCAAAGGAAGTCGATGTTTAAGAAAGAGGCAGTAGAGTGATCAGCAGCTTCAAATGCACTTCCTATGCACAAGGCACTGAACTAGGACATGGGGCCCCCAAATGACTAAGACATTCTTCCTGCCCTTGGAAACTTTATTGTGTTATTTCCTGTAACTGCTCCCTACCTACACTCCTTTGGTACTGAGATTTTTATCTTCTCCCCAGAATTCTCCTGGAATCTGGAGTCTTGATCCAGATTTCAGTCTGTATGGCATGGTACCCAACATGTGAACTCTTGTTGCTTCTTACAAAACATCACTGCTGTGGTGCTTGACCTCTCTCTGCTAAAAATTATCTGCATTCCTTCTTTTACTTGACTGGGGGACTCTGCTGTTTCCAGGTGTCTGTTATGATCTGGCTAATTTTGTTTCTAACTCAGTGCAAAGACCAACTATCTTTCCCACTGCCCCTACCCAGCATGACCCACTTGTTCTTATATACCGAATAATCCTAAACGGGATGTTCATAAAGCAGAGAACCTGTGTTCTTAAGGATAAGAGCTCAGGAGGAGGCTCAGGATTTGTTTTCAGCCAAGAGTTTTCTCCTGGCTGTAATTGTGGCAGCTCTTTTGGATGTCCCTTTAAGAAAGGCACTGTGAAATGTCTTACTTCTTTCAGAGAACATTTATCAGCAGGGCATTGACCCTGTAGTATCTTTGGTCAGGCAGGTTTCATTTGGTACTGTAGCTTCAGCCTTTGCTCCTGTTACATCCTATACCTTAGACTCTCAGCAGGGTAAGAAAATCAGGGCAGACTATGGAATCATCTGTTCCTTGCTACTGCAATATCACCTGGCAGATGGAACCTTATGGCTGGGCTTAGAAGAAAGGCATTCTTTCCTGCCATTGGCAGGAATTTAGGGCAGTTTCTTTCTGGCTCATAAAGTTGTCCTTTGTAAACACTGTAATTTTGGCTGTCTGGTCCCTTCTCAATTTTCCATGCAAAAAGAAGCTGAGCTTTGGCATAGATAATGCACGATATACTACTTGGATAATAATGGGGGATCATATTATAATAGATGATTTTTTGGTAATAGATGTGATTTTTTTTTCCATCTATGCTTTGCCTAGGTTGGTAGTGAATGGGCACAAAGCTACCGATAGCAGTTTTATGGAAAGAGGTGTAGGCATTGAATAAAAGGCAGACTATAATTTTTCGAATTTGTGGTGAAAAATTTATATACAGTTTATGAAGTACTGATCATGCTTTTAACCCAACAATAGATAAGGGAGTTTAATTAAAGTACAAGTCAGCACATATCAAATATTTCAGAAGAATGGAATCACATCATATATGAACGTAATCTTCAAAAGGTATCCCATAAACTGAAATTTGCATATAATCAGAATTATTTTTAAATTTTACTAAATTTTGACAATAAATTCCATGCTTTTGATTTGAATTTACTTTTAATAAGTTCAGAACAGGCACACTTTCTTGTAGAGTTACGATAGTATGCCACTCCTCTGGTATTTCAGAGGATCCTTCACACTCAAATTCTCATAGTTGTCTTGTATTTCCAGGTATTGAACAAAAACAGAAGACTTTGAAATCTTAGAATAAAATTAGCCAGTCAACAAACTTGTACAACTAGAGATACACATAAGTTGGCAATCAGTGGAAGAGCAGGAGGACCCAAATATGCCTCATTTCCAGGAGACACACATGGTGTTTTCTTTTACCTTCTGGACACAACTCAAGGATCTCACCAAGCCCTGTCTCAGAGCTCCTCACTGGATAGAGGAAAAATCACACTTATGCTTATGTGCTTCTAGCTGGCTTGCTGGCCAAGGGATGGCCTGCATGAAGGAGTTAGCACAGAAGTCCCAGTTCAGTGTGGTGGTAGTACATAGCTGGAAACAACTGGCAGTTAAGTGAACTTCACTTGAACTGCAACAGTCTATATAATACAATTCTGTGAAATGATGACATGGCCTACATAGTGGCACTAAATATGTTATGTTCCAATACGATGCAACATGACTGTAGAAACAAACTATCTGGATCTCATTCACAATATGAACAAATTTTAGTTTATCACTTTATACATCAAAAGAAGCTTGCATTAGATTGATTCCAGCAACAGCCTCAGAAAAAGATCTCCAGCATTCTCTGTTGTGGAAGAATATCAAAAACAAAAATATGACGCATTTCAGAGAAGCTCCTCCTCATTCCAAATCCACCACCCATCCCAATGACTACAGCATTTTTATAGGACTGCCTCTCCTTAATTTATACAGTAGTCTTCAAATCTCAGCCCAAAATATTTCATCTCCAGATATTTTATTTTCAAATTGAACCTTGGTAGTATTTTAGATTTTTTCACAGATGGAACCAATTAGATAATGTCCTAAAAGAATTTAATCCATATTTTTGTTTTGTTGCTGCTAGAGGCAGAAAAGCATAGTAAGGAAGTGTGGGCTTTAATGCAAACAAGTGTGGATGTGAAACTTCATACTCTTCATTTACTGTGTGACTGCTCAATCCACTGGGACTCTAAGCTCCAGTATTTCCATTTATAAAATGGGGTTAGTAATATCTATTGCATAAAGTTGTTGTGAAGATTACATAATATATTTTAAGTTGCTGATACCAACTAAGCCAATGGTCTTCAAACTTAATTTGCATAAGAATCACTTTAGGAACTTGATAAAAATAGCAGTGCATTCAGAGGTTCTGATTCTAAAGGTCTGAGGAGGAGTTTCTAATTCAAAAGGTCTGAGGAGGAGCCTGAGAATCCCCAACTATTAACAAACACCTCAGGTAATTCTGATTTAAGCGCTCCAAAGAGCATATTGTGAGGAACACTACATTAGACCCTTAAATAGATGTTAATTTCTTTCCTTCCCCTTCCAGTAAACTATTCCTAGCCAAGTATAGGAATTGGATTTTGGAGTCAGACATTGCAGAACTTTGCTAAGGATCTCAAAGCCCCAACTCTATTCCACTCTATTCAATAACTGACCCCTGGGATCCCTGGGTGGCACCGCGGTTTGGCGCCTGCCTTTGGCCCAGGGCGCGATCCTGGAGACCCGGGATCGAGTCGAGTCCCACGTCGGGCTCCCAGTGCATGGAGCCTGCTTCTCCCTCTGCCTGTGTCTCTGCCTCTGTGTGTGTGTGTGTGTGTGACTATCATAAATAAATAAAATTAAAAAAAAATTTAAAAAAAAACTGACCCCTTGCTGTTAATACTCAGAGAAAACAGAAGCCATCAAATAGGAACTGTGCCACCCCTAGAAAGTGACCCCTTTTCATTCATTCAGTCGATGAATACTTATTAAATGCCTGATATATACTAGGCACAATTCCAAGGCAACTGTCAGCAAACACAGCCTCTGAGCCAAATCCTGTCTGCTGCCTATATTTGTAAATAAAGTTTTATTGGAACAGAGCCATGTTCATTTGTTTGCACATCGTCTATAGCTGTTTTTGTGCTACAACAGCAGAGTTCAAGAGTTTTGACCAAGACTGTATGGCCCTCAAAGTCTAAACCATATACTATCTGGCCTTTTCAGAAAACGTTTGCAGACCTTTCTTCTAGAGGTGGATTTTGGGACTTCATTTCCCTTAATAGTCTTTATTTCTTATATGATATCCCAAAATATTTAGCATTCTTTTCACCTCAAAAAGTCCCAACACTACAACCTTGAAACTTCCTTTTCTACTTCAAAGTCAACAACAACAGCAAAATCCTAAAACACAGTGCTTTGAGGAAAAATTACAGAGTTTAACAGTTATTTCATTAGCTGGTGACTTAAATAAATATGGAGTCACATCGGTTTAGATCCTTTACACCAAAACTAACATTAACTAATGTAAACAGAACATGGAATTTGTTGGAGGTATATTTAGTAGCTAATATTCTAAATAAGCCAGAATTTCAGAACCAATTCAGGAACAAGCACAAACTGAAAGCCTTAAGCTGTAAGAATTTCTTAACTATGAGGTCCAGGTATCAAGGAATGAATGACTGGATTCATAAATCCAGTCCATGTATCATTCCCTCAAAATTCAAAGTTCTGAGGATAGTGTCTGGTTAGTCTGTGTTAGATCCATGTCCACCCCCTAGAGTTGAACAGGGCACCTTGACTGCCTCCCCACCAAGGGTATAGGCAAGGGCAAGGAGGAAATTTCCCAGAAGAGATAGAAGGCTGCTAATAGGAAAGAGTCATTTAAGTAGACGAGAAAGCCTCAAATGCCCAATAGCAACTCCTTGAGAAAGGAGAGGTGGAAGCTCACATTCTATTTCCAAAATCCGTGTCAGGCTTAGGTTGAAAAAATGATAAGAGCTTTGAAAGGAGGCATTTTTCAGAAAGCTTACTTTTACATCAAAATCACACCAGATTTCATTTAAAGTTTGGCTGTTTCATTTTTACCTTTCCAGAACTCTTTCTCACCTATTTCACACTCTGTAGTTTATGTAGTGACTCTTAAGAGTATGCTATCCCACCCCCTCATCCTGATTGGGTCCTAGAAGGCCAGGGTAGTTGCCAATCATTAGCGATATATTGTGCTAAGCAAAGTCAGTTGGTCAGAGAAAGACAAATACCATAGGATTTCACTCATATGTGGAATTTAAGAAACAAAACAGATGAACATAGGGGAAGGAAAAAAAGAGAGAGAAAGGCAAACCATAAAACAGACTCTTAACTATTGAGAACAAACTGAGGGTTGATAGAGGGAAGTTGGTAGGGCATGGGCTCAGAGGGTAATGAGTATTAAGGATGGCACTTGTGATGAGCACCAGGTGTTGTATGTAAGTAATGAATCACCAAATTCTACTCCTGAAACTAATACTATACTTTGTTAACTAAGTGGAATTTAAATAAAAACTTGAAATAAAAAAGTCTTAATAGAGAAGTGACATAATTAATAAAACATCTACAAAACCAGTAATAAATACATAAATAATGTATATATACTGCCTACATTTCCCCTAATTCCCCTTTTGATCAAGATACAAGATCATTAACTAGGGATATTAATGGAGTCACTAGCCCATTTACTTTTCATTTACTTAACAAACACTTAATTCCTTAATGGGTGTCAAATATTAGCCTAAGTCCTTTATAAATATTAATTTATTAACAACACTGATAGGTACCATGGTTAGCCCATTTCATATGACCAAACTGAGTAAAAGAAATGTTAGGTAAGAGCATCTACCCTGGGGTCACACAGCTAGTAAGTGACAGAGTCAGTGTTTCAATACTGACTGGAGTCTGGCTCCCCAAACCATACCACCACTCACATATTGCAAAGCTAACTGATCCACAAAGAGATTGAAGATATGACATCGACCTCATTAGCAAGTAAAGATCATGAACAGTTTAATTCTCTGGAGTTCAGCTTTGTGGAGTTCCATATAGCAAAGTCGTAGTACTTCTAATTACCGGTATTTACCTACGCCTGACTCAGTTAAATGATTCTACACCCTAGTGTCTGTCTGTCTGTTTGTTTGTTTGTTTGTTTAACAAGCATGTACAGACAGTTCTGTATCCAGGCAGCCCTCAAGATGTTGGGGATACAAAGAGGCATAAGTTCATGGTATTGGAGGAGGGGTGGATAAGTCCAGACCTCAAGAGGTCAAAACAATACTTTTGGAGGAGAGATATATAAACCATGTGGAAGTTGACCATGTAGGGAAGAGATGATGAATAGGGATGCGCGGCCTCCTATAGGCAGGGAACTACATGCTGAGTATGGCCATCATACAAGAAATGTCTCAGACTAGAGTCTAGACCCGAACTATCTGATTTGGTACCCACTTGCTACAGGTGGCTATTTAAATTAACTCACTTAAATTAATTACAATTAAAATTTAGTTTCTTAGTTATATTAGCCATGTCTCAAGTGCTCAGTAGTTTCATGTGATTAATGGCTACTGTACTAGACAGTACAGATAGGGAAAAATTCCATTTTCATAGGAAGTTCTATTTAGACAGCATTGATCTAGACTGTCAGCTTGTGACACTGTTTAGAAGTGTTAATTTTCAAGGCAAACTTTAGAGCTAATAAAACAAAATACCCGGGGATGGATGGGGCCTGAGAATCTGAATTTTTAATATTTCCCCCAAGTAATTCTGACCGGGAACCAGGGGGAATAACCCATGAAAAAGGATCCAACAATCGATGAAACTGGTCAGGGAGAAAGAGCCAGTCCAAAAGCCTTTGAACACTAAGCTAAGGAACTAGGGTTTGAACCTAAAAACTGGGGATGGTTTGAGAGAAGTGAAGGAAAAGATTCAATTAGATAGCACCCTCTAAACTTTTCTCAATTCCTGCTGCTAGAATGGTCTTCACAAACCTTGGATCTCCTCTTATCAACAACCTTGCTCTGGCCAGCCTTTCCACCCCTTCTAGCCAATAACCAAAAGCTCTAACATGACATGCAGCCATCACTCTCTCAAGGATCTTTTAGATCCTGCCCTTTCCCTCCTCCCAACTACACCATGGCCCTGGGGATGCTGTCACCCTTCCCACACTTTGTCTTCAAAACTCTACTCATTGTTTGAAGCTGTCCATTAAGGACTCTAGCTCCCTGGAGGCAGGAGTCAAATAGCTTAGCTGGTCAATGCCTGACCAGCACCCAGTAGAGGGCCTGGCTCTAGGAGGTGTTTCACAGATATTTATGGAATGAATGGATGAATATTTCAGAAAGCTCATTGGCAGCAGAGCGGAAGATGAATTGGGGTAGGGTTGGGAGTAGTAAGGAATGAAGCAGAAAGCCAAGCTGGGAGAGTGTTGCAATAGTCCACAGAATGATAACTGTGATCCAAACAGGGGCCAGGGCAATGAGTACGGAGAGATGAGGACAAACCTAAGAAACAGTAAAAAGACAGAATCAGCAAGAACTACAGAATCTGCACCAAGGGGAATCTGCACCAACTGTCATTTTCTCTCTTTAAACTTATACTCCTTTCACCCCATCCCTTCTAGTTGCCTAGAGTTCCTTCTCTTTGATCCATTATCCTTCGGTTATTCTTATTCTCACCAGGCTGCTTCATCCTCTACTACTTTTTAATGGACGCATTTCCTCAAATGCTCAGGACCATTAACCATAGGGATCTGCAATGAAGTTTTCTCACTGCCTTTCTCAATCTATAAACTACAGTTTGATCTTTCTGCCAAAAAGAAGAGAATGAAACTCAACAAGAAGCTCATTTGTATAAAAGCACAACATCTGACAAGCTCTGGGCTTGCTTTTTCTGGAAATGTCAGATCTCTGAAGACAGAACTATTGAAAAGGTTGTCCAAATAGCTATCTGCTTTCACCCATTCCTCATTCCCCTACAACACAATAGCCTATAAAGAGGTAATGTAATTTATAATTATGATTGGGTTTAATTCCAAATTCTATGTTTTATCTTTATTTTGCCCTGCTTTATCACTCAGGATCTGCATAATCAGTCAGCCACATCAGTCACACTCTTCTCTGCAATTCTATGGCCAGCAAAGATGAACCACACCACCTTATATTTCATTACACTCCCCTCTATTACACACTGTGTGTGTCCATCTGATCTTCCCACCTTATCAGGATCTAGAAGTACCTGCCTCTGCTGTCTCCTCTCCCTCACTGCAAGTGCTTAAGTAATCAAGTGGCCTCTGAGTAAATCATTTCCTGATGTTACCAAATTGAATTGCTTTGTTTTCTTCATAACACTTCCCAATTACTAACTTCTCTGTGATAGAATAGCCATTCTCTAAAATAACTACCCTATTCACCCATTTCTGATTTACTCTTTAACTTGAATACCCAGCCTTTTCAACAACTCCAAAAACCTCCACATCTTTACTCATTTTGATGTCCACCAACAAACATGTCCTCCACTCATCCTTACTCACCT